>NC_046227.1:31094859-31397775 GCF_009819885.2 Catharus ustulatus | reverse complement strand
AACCTTTCTTTCCACCCCCTGGATCTATTGTACACAATTCCCAAGATTTTAGAAACATTTTTAACCCTATGCTATCACCATGTCCTCTATCTCCAGAGAGACCAGACCTTACTCTGGGATCACACATTGTGTGCAAATCTTACCTAAACATGTGTCATTTTCTCATACCTTCAGTAGTCCTGCTGCACCAGAGCTGAACCAGGGGCTCAGAATATATTCATTATTTACACCCCTTCTGGAAAATATGTAAAAATAGGCACTAGATGAAGAGGACATCCATTGAAGAGATCTGTATTTCTGAGAGATCTATATCACTAATTGAAACTGAAAGGTACATCTTGCAAAGAGATCTGTCCTATAAAACAGGCAAAGGACTTTGTGCCAAATTCCATGGCAGCCATTAGGTTTCCAACATCTCATCCAATATTTTGCTGATAACAGATTTTGAGTGAAATCCCTCCTCATTGGGCTGCATTTCTTCCTATCCAGGCCTTATAACAGCAGCTCTTCCTCTGCCTGTGCCCCTGAGAGCAGCCAGCCCCACCTTGGCTGCTCTGGAGGAGCTGGAATATGGTCAGATGGCCTGCTCTGGATGTTTGCCACATTCTGGGGAAAAAAGGTAACCCTAGAACAGCAAAACAGAGGGTTGGGCTCTCAAAATCCCCTCCTTTCAAGCCACATTCCAAAGCAGAGGTGTGTGAAGGTGCTGTGGTGCCTCTCCTAAATCCCCAAGCTGCAGCATCAGCAGTGACCTGCCCCAGCATTTTCCTGTTTCAGTGATGGTTTTAGGGGGCACAGTGCTGAACAAAGCCTGCAGATCCTTTTGGGATCTTGCCTTTAGTCTTTAGGGAGGAGCCTGCCCTGTTCTGGGTTCTCCTATAACTCTACACAATCGAGTGGAGTTGAGTTAACAAAGATTTGTGAGGGGGTGAGGCCATTAATCAGCATTTTGGCATCCTCTGCTGTCACTCAGGCTGCAAATGGTGTTGCCATCTGCTTTTCTCTGTGTTCTCATCCAGGCTATAGATGTGCCCTTGAGAGATGGAAAAAAATAAAAAACCAGGAAAGAATAAAAGGACCAGCTTGATTTCCGGCTGCAGCTTGAAGTTTGTGCCAGACACTGGCAGAACACTTTGTTTGTAGGCAACCATGGGGTGCTAAGACAAATGGCTGTTCTGCTATGGAACATGTTTTCCAAGAAAAATGTTGGGATTTAGCCACAAAACTCACTGGAGGTTTTGAATCATCTCCTTGGCTTCTTAGAAACACGTTTTCTCCACTGGCAGGAATATATTTGCACTCTTTCCGTATGATTGAGGGAGCTCTGAGGCAGATTTTGGCACTGCTGCTTTTAGTGTTGAAAATTCCATTACAAGAGGTTTGATTGTGTGGATCTGCATCGTTGTAGCAGATCAACAATGCTGTAGCTTTTTGTGACCCTTTTAATTATGCATTTACATAAAAGAGAAAGAGAAGATTCTTGGGAAAAGCCTCTGAAAACCGAGTTCTTTGTCTAAACTTTCATGTGTGTGAGATATCACTGATGTAAACACAATTTGAAGACCACAGCTCTTCTAAACTGACCCTTCAAACTAAATTACTCTTGACTATTGAATTCCAGGCAGCCACAAAGGTATGTAGTGAATTAGTTTTGCATAAATGTATATGGATATGATGGCCAAATGCTTACAGTTTCAAGTATTTTCATAAACTTGGGCTTAAATTTCTTCTAAGAGGAAGGTGTCAGTAAAATCTTTGCAACCTTCAGGTAGGCACTATAATCATGTTTTTAGGCATAAAACCAATGCACATCACATTTCAGAAATCTTCTGAGAAAGGGAAAAAAGAAGAAGGAGGTCTGACTACACTTTGGGGAGGGGAGGTCGTTCAAGTTGAGTAGCAGCTTTCAGAAAATCTGAGGTTTTCTTCAAATGAGAAAAACACAGAATATAGGTGTTGGCAAAGGTGAATGTCAGAGACACAGAAAGATAGACTTAAAAAAGCTTGTAATTGAAAAGTATTTAGCAGCAGTTTTTTATACACTTAATACATTGTCCTTCAAGCCCATTAGCAATAAAAGCCTTCCAGAAGGTCTCTAGAGTCAATAGATAATAACAGTACAAAAGGAGCACTCAGGGAAAAAAGGGGCAACCCAGAAAACAAAATTAATTTTCTGCCTTTATAGTTGTGGAAGAGCTTGGGGAGGTTTCTGGCTGGAACCCTTCATTACTGGGCATTCACTGAAGATCTGAATCAAACTGAGGTGTCAATACATTTTACAGAGCAAACAACAAAATTGGACAGGGACAAATTGCATCAATAAGCACTTACCAAAGACTTCAAAAGGAGTTCAAGGACCAGAAAGTGAACAACTCTTGGTGGTGCATAAAGTGTCCCTTAAACTCACTTTCATATCTGAGAACAAGAAAGCGGCAGATACAGTAAGGATGAAAAATTTTCAAGAACTATACTATGAATGATCAAGGGAACTACAAGTCATTAAATGCAACATAAAAACATCAAATTAGGAGTTTGTCTGATTAAAAATAAAATCCTTATTACACATGAAAAATTTTGCTGAAAATGCGATTCTGAGGATGTGAGATCAAGAGATTTTGGTTGCAAATATTGGCCTAAAATACTGCAAAACTGGATCTGGGAAACAAAAATGGACAAATAGAATTCAATCTGGATAAATGGTATGTAATGTGGCTGGGTGAAAAAAAGGTTAATTTGCAGATACAATTATTTTGCATATCGAAGGAAGAGATCTATGTTCAGCAAAGTATCCAGGTAGTGAGACTGGGGTTATGATGTGCAGTTCAGGTACTTTCCATAGCTCAGAAAGATTGAAAAAAGAAAATAGCATGTGAAGAGTTCTTAGAGAAAGAAGAGAGAACAAATAGGGAACATTTATGCTCCTGCATAAATCCACGCAACGCAGCTCTCATCCTCCTCTACAAAAAGGCTCAAAGAAGGGCAACAAAGATGAAAAGGAATATTGAATGCTGTTCTTACTTTGACTGAGTAGACAAGGACTTGTCCTGCTGGAGAAAAGACAGCTGAAAGAGGATTTGATAAAGGTCTGGTAAATCAGGCTTGGCAAAGGCAAAAAGGAATTGATTATCCAGCATCAATTCCAGTGCAAGAGCTAGGAGACATCAAGTGTAATTAGCTGTGAGTAGAGTAAAAAAAATCATATAAAAGCAGCTTTTCTTACATCTCATGTTGAAGCTGTGGAGTTCCTTGCTGCAGTACATTATGAGTGCTAAAAATTATAGAAACTGAAGGAAACAAATTCAGGGGAAAAAATGCATACTATGACCTCCAGCTCAGGTGGTACCTGATACTTAATGTTTTGGAGGATATCTTGGGAGAAAAAATGTCCTTAAATAAATTCTTTCCTAAAATGTAGACTTCTTGTTTGACATGCCTTTGGTGTGACATATCACTTTTCCCTTTATATTTCAATTTGCATCCTCACTTCCAAATGTTTAAGATAATAACAAATCAATATTTCTATCTATTTCAGAGGCTGTGAATAAAAATTTCAGCTGCCTGCTTTATAAGGCAAGTTATTCAAACATGCTTATTGAGGGGAGTAGAAGAAAAGTGTTAGCAATATAAGAAGTAATTTTGAAAATATAGTATTTTAATTTCACAAAGATAGCAAGGCAAACCATTATGTCATTGTTTAAAATAATTGTTAGTAAAATCAATTAAGATAATATTTTTAAATGAAGATATGGTTGACCACTTTCACATAAAAATACTTTCAATGGAACTGAAATATCCCATGATGAAAATTTAACCAATTACTTTTCATCAGTTGGAATCCAATTCAAATCTGACCCATTCTAATAAGTTTTGCAAGTTTTAGAACAGAGAAACTGTCTTCCAGCATTTCAAGAGCATCCAACATATTCCAGTCTGCTGTTTCTCTCACAACAGCTAAGTAATTAAATTTATCTTATAATAAAATTCTTTCTTGTGACTGAATTTCTTAGAGGGCTGGAAAGCTTTCATCAGCCATCACCATCCAGTGAAAGATGTTTCCTTTCACTGGCATCACCCAGAAGAAAGCATTAAGGTTCCTGGATACCTTAGGAACTTCATCCACCATCATTCTGGAAATCTGATCATTTAACATGAGTGATGGTGGTGATTGGAGCAATGAAAACCCTAAAGCCAGGACTATCATTTTTTATGTAAAACCTGCAAAACATCAGAGGTTTGGTGCAGAATACACACAAAGAATGAGAACCCTTCTCCAAAGCACTCCAAATAATCCAGAGTCCAAAGGCTCCAAGGTGCTGCTGCAGCTTCAATAACCTACAAGTTCAGTAAATTATTTGATGTCTTCCTTTGCTATCAAGGAAACATAATCACTGAGTAACACACTGAACAGTCATGATCAAAAGCTTTCTTTCTGCTTTGTCTACTGTGCCATCTGCTCATTCCTTCCAGAGCTCCTCTCTGGCAAGTGACCCACTCATGGCAATGCAGCTTGGCAGATGAGTAGCACACTTTGTTTATGTGTGTCTCTGCATGCCTAAATATATAAATATTAATAGGGGTGCTTTTTAATGAAATTAAACACAAAGCAACACAGCAATTACTTGTGTTTGCTGTAGTGAATCTCCAGTGAAACAGATTTCTTGCTTTTATTCTCAGGGAAAAAACAACATAAAACATAAATAACGTTTTTAACCTGGAATTATAGATCAGGTCATGGTAGATTTTCTAAGATTCCAGGACTATGCTTGGGAAATTTTGGTTCCTAGTATATCAAACAACTAAAATTCATGGGTTGGGGAAACTGAAGGTGAGTTATAACTTGCTTCTAAATTATAAACCACACTAATTTGAAGCTAGAGAAAAATTCACTATATGTAAACTTGCCTTGGAGAGCAAGGAGGGCTGTTTTAAGGAGGGTTGGTTACTGAGCACAAAGATCTGATGACTTCTGTCAGTGGACAGATAATGACACTCTAGTCACTAAATTATTCTAAATTCTTGACTACCATCGATTAATATCGACTTAGATCATAATAGATGCAAAAGCAATACAATTATTAAATAAATTGTATCTTCTACACAAGCTTCTTAAAATGGCAAACTCCTCAACCACAGGGAACTTGTTCACATTTTTTTTTTTAAGTACTAGGGAAGAATTTAATAAAATATCAATCTCTTGGCATTTCTCTAAAATTCTTTGCTAGCCACCCTGAGTATCATGGGTCAGCTACCTTACAACACATAACACAAGGAGGGCTTCAGGGTTCTTTGGTTATGATGTGGCAAAATGGATGTGCTGGCTGAATTCTGAAAAGCAAGTTTTGCAATGTGTATATGAATTTTGAGTAGGTGTTTGGTTTCACCCTAATTCCTCCCCTTTTCATTCTCTATTCATTAACACTCTTAGGGGTGTTTGTGGTTTGGGGGGTTTTGTTAACAGGAATATTTGAATAGCTGTGCAGCATAAATCTTTACCAGTAAAAAACAGTGTTTTTATTATATTATTTTTCACTTCTGTTCATCTATTTACTTTTGTTCACCTATTTGAGTTTTAATCATGCCAAGGCAAAAGCAGAACTTCATGTTATAGGTGTCACATCCCTCTGAATGTGAACATTCAAAATGAACAAAATTCAGGCAGATTTTCATTAGAAATTTTGAGCTCCAAGTCTCTAAGAGATGTTTGTGATTTGCTTTGGGTCACTATGACAAGAGTTAGTCCATCCACAGAAAGAAAATCCACATGCCACCAGATTTCCTTTTGAAAGCCATGAATCTTGCTGGATGTTTTACACAGGAATTTCCTTCCCGTGGATGAGTTTCTGGGTGTCTATCCCTGGCTAGGATGGTACTCCGGGAATGAGGAGCAAGGTTATCTTCATCAAATTAGCAAAAGAATATTTTCCTCTGGATGATGATGAATTTGGTTATTGCTATAATCCCTCTGAGTAATTACGGAATATGAGACATAAATAATTTATATAACCAAAATACTAACACTAGAAATTCTGACTTGGACAGAGAAATCCTTATGACTCATCATTTTCATGACATCAATAAACTAATTCACTGACTATAAAGAAGGAAAATTAATAATATATTGCTTCTTCAGCAACAGATTTTCTTAACAGAAGTTCAGAATATAAGTGCATATGTTCTGTTTGAAAAAAAATTCTGAGAGGCAAATTGCTGTGGATTAAATGCCAGAATTGCTTATTTTTTTCTCTGATCTTCTTTTCTAATGGGCCTAAATATTTCATAGGATAATGTTGTATCAGATATTCATAATCATACATAGGGATGAATGTAAGAGTTGAGGAAATTGGAATTGTGAGCAGCTAATGTGTTACTGCAATTCATTCAAAAATTATTTGGCTTTGCAGAATGCAATATTCTTCCTCATTTGAGCACAAACTTCATCACCCAAATTATCTGATGGGAAGTTAGTAAAATATTAGTGACAAGTGCCAAAAAGTGCATGGACTCTTTTATATGGGGCTTTTAATTTAGAACCACGATATAAATCCCTTAATTCTATGTTTTGAGAAAGTGAAAAATAACTGTAGTTTTTCAGATGTCTTGGCACTCAGTCACCTGATGCCACAAACATTTATAATGTTTCTATTGAAAAATTGAGATGGAATTAGTCACAAAACCTTTAAGAACTTCCTTTGCTCAGCAACGATTAATTAGGATGATGCAATAGAGAAAGCACTGAGAAACATTGCTAAAAAATGTGTTTCTTTTCAAAGGTGAAGTCGGGTGCACTTGTTGAGAAATCATAAACCTATCTCCTTCTTTTCCTGACATATTATTCTGTTTTGATTGGCTAAAACTGCTCTGCTGCTTCTCCACAAGAAATCCATCAGGGCTAACTAAAAGAGGAGACTGGATTTTTTTATTTATTTCCTAATGGAAATGGTCATTCTAAGCCAGCTTCTACTTATATTTTTAATGTATCCAAATACCATTTTTAACATTCCATATGATTTATTTTTCCTAGCTTACTAAAAAAACATCAAGTTTTGCTTTTAGAAATATCTGAACAGCAGATAATAATGTGAATATTAATTAGTTTTATTGCAAAGAAAATTGCATTGCCAGTCATTGTTACTGACTAATGGGTGATGACGTGCAATTACAGTAAGATAAATAATTATTCTTGTTAACTAGCATATATTCTGTTCTGCAATGCACAATTTTCAAAAACAGACAAAATGGGAGAGCAATAAAAAGCTTTGATATCTGAAGAAATTAATTTCACAAGTTATCAAGAAAGATGAAGATAAAAAATAATTAAAAGTGAATTTATTAACTGGAGACACTGCTGGAGAACAAAATATAGATATTTCTTGCTGTTTCTGGATTTTATTCAATTTTTCCCTCCACAGCATTTTTTCTGACTCAGGATTGCAGATGTAGAAAACAAGTAACTTTATATCTGAGCTGAAGCTGTTGAAGTCCTTTTAAATAAGGAAGGTTGGAGAACAGAGGCATTTGAACATGGGCTACAGCTGCCTCTCCAAAAAAGCAATAGAGAGAGAAGACAGGAACACCAGCTTCAGGCTTAAACAAGGCCATAAAAAGCTTCAAGAATGTCAGCTGTAATTATTGTCAGTGGCTGCCTTAACAAGAGCTTGAGTGTGACTGATCAGCACCACTCCCATCTCACCCAGCAGAATTCTCTGTGTCAAAGCCCCGGCAAGATGTCTTTGGTGTTGTGGTTCAAACTGAGGAAACCAATAAATATATCTGTCACTCAGAGATATGAAGCTAAAGATGTTTTTCTGCCAGTGTTTGGGGGTGTTCTGAGGGTAGAATTAAAGCATTGAGCCAAAGCAAATGGGAGAGACGTGAATAGAATGTAGTTAGCAAAAGATAATTAATTTTGTTGGGTATAAAGAAGTCTATCAAGCTTTTTAAGGGAAAATTGTTGCTTGCCTTCATTGGTTTGGGGTTATGCACAGTCAGGGCTGGATTCAGGGGCTGGTGTTTCACCTCACTGGAAAATCATATCATCAGCATGGGATACAAAGGAGCTCGATATCCTCCTTGAACAGCTTCTGAAGGGCAGGCAGGACACCCTGAAAACCCACAAATGCCTCTTTTCAAGCACTAAACCTTGCCCTTCAACTCCACTGGGTGATGCCCAAACCCCTAAGCCTGGCAGCAGCCTGGTGCTCAGACTGCCCTGAGAAAAGGAAAGCTGGCAAATCCCACAGCAACTCCTCCCACGTGGTGGGACAAGGCTCAGCCTGTCAGATCTGTGGCCAAGATGAGCCTTACAGAGAGGTTCTACTGCAGAAAATATTAACATCAGCCTGTTTAAAGGAGTTTAAGGTATAATGTCTAATGTTAATGTTCCAACTCCCAGCACAGGACAATCAACTCAGAATACAGCAAAAAGATTTTTTTAAAAGGAGGTATCTTTACATGTGGGAGCCAAAAAGGAAAACTTTGTAGGAGGATCGAATTTTTCTTTTCATGCTAATAGATACAGCATTATATAAAAAGTTTCTAGGGAGCAGTTTATAAAGCAGTTAACCCAAAAGAATATTTTGAGCCAGTGAATAGATAGTCTATCTAAAATAAGCTTACATGTGCCAGGGGAAACCTCCCACTCTGTGAAGAAATATTTTTAAGTGCTTATCTTTCAATCAAAATCACACAAATGCTGTGTAGAGACAGCATGGCACCTGCTCAGGAAGTGGCACAGACCTTGAAATATCTGCCTTTTCTAGCTGAGGGAAGGATCCTCTTCAGTGGAAGATGTCTCTGCTCCCCACCCACCCTCCTCAGAGACAGCATGGTCCTGTTTGCCCCATTTGGCACCTTTTGCTTTTGCTCAGCCCTTGCTGTGTCTGTGGGAAGAGCAATGTCCTCCAAGGATGCCAGAGGAGGCATGCACTTGACTCAGCATGATTTATGAGGAATTTTGGCTGTAGTGTAGCTGTCAACCACAGTCAATAGGAAATTTCCCCAGGGCAAAGAAGAAAATGAAGTCTATATCTACAGCTGTCCTCTGAGAATTGTGAAGGCTATATCCTGTTTTTTGTAGAAGTCTTCATAGAATAAGCAGGGCATAATTTCAACAGCATATGACATTTTCCTAATGCCATTCCCATAGACCCAAGACTACAATTACAATCCCTGTGTTTCCAGTCCCACTGTCACCAGAGGCTGATCTAGGCAGTGTACACAATATTAACAATTTCACTCCTTCTCACAGGGCAGCTTATCCATGTCCAGATTGCATCCACCCTTTCCAAGTTCACTCACACAATACAATCTCCTCAATCCCTTTTCTGCAGTCCTTCTTTCCTTTGTTGCTACTTTTGTTTTGTTGGTTTTTTTTTCTAAGCTCCCACTGTGTTCCAGGTCTGACAATTATTTTTGACTGTCAGAAAATGATAATAAATGAAGAAAAAAGAAGATCTAACCCTTTTCCTAACAATCTGCACATCATCAACAGGAGAGGAGCTCAAAGGAGTCTGTGTCTTTTTTCCATTGGTAGGCTTTTTCCTTCATGCCTGTGTGTCATACTCTAGTGAGCCTTTAACAATTGCAGGAGATGCCAGATTATAATTATGTTCACACTGAGCAATGCAACATGTAGAATTATTTTTTCAAATAAAATCTTGCTTTCTTTTGTGACTGTTTGCTCCTCTGCCCCTCTAAATACAGGGGAAAAGCACACAGAAAAAGAGTAATGAACCAGTTCCTTATGGAAGACCTGAGCCTTGAGCTTCTGGAGATTCTGGGGGTCTGAGAAACCTGATTTAGTTGAGGATGTCTCTGCTCATTGCAGGGGGGGTGGACTGGATGACCTTTAAAAGTCCCAACCCAAATTAATCCATAATTGTTTGCTTTATGACATAACACAATTTTGGGGGGGGGGACTTTACAGGTCCCAGGAAACATGGATCTGCAACAGCTGGCTGTGGATTCTCTGTATGTGGGAAAAGGAATGCATGTAATTGCATTGAAACTATATTTAAATTCAGTTTCCTAACAAAAAGCTTTTCTTAATGCTGTTCTTTAACTAAGCCAGAGCAGGATGTGAGCACACAGCACATTCCATAGGAGCTGCTTGATGCCAGAGTCTCCAAAACCAGTGGGGCTCAAATTCCAGCACTGTGGTTTAAAGCAACAAAACTGAAAGCACAAAAGACACAAGCAAATATTTAGGTGCATCTCTTTTCAAGGAGATCTGCTTTCCCCCTGTTCAGTTTTCTTCTCACCATGTTTCTTTGCTTTTTCTGTCAAAGTTGTAGGTAGCTTTTGCAGAATTTTTGACAGACCTCCTAGAACAACTGGTGGTGGTTCTAAAGGGTTAGGTTACCTACCTCCACTACATTTCCAAATGCAAAATAGCATCTGTCTACCCGACTGACTGAGCCTCATCCCATTTCCAAAATAATTTTCTGAGATATAACACAGAACCTAATTGTTTGCACTGGATTTCATAATGCTGTGCTTATGATATTGCAGATGCATAATTATTAGCTATTACAGAGCAATTACAGCACCATGAAAGTGTAGTAATTCTCCATTCTCAGAATAAACCATGGAAGATTGCATTGCATTTACAAATCTGAACTAAAGGGAGGAGGAGATGTATGGTTATGTCAACATTTAGAACAGATGATTGGAACTTTTCAGTGAAGCCAGACTGCAGACAAATTCCCTGGTCTAACCTTAGTTTTGTACTCCTAAGGAGACATTTAATGAATAAGAATTCCTTACATTTTTCAACACTAATGCTATTTGACTTTACTTTGAGTACAGAGTCTCCATCCTATACAAATGTGACAAGATGTACTTTAAATGAGAGTATTAGTGCTAAGAAATTAAATTACAGTACAAGATTATTGGTGAGAAAAAATGGTAATAAATCCTTATCTATCTGAAATCACTAGTAGAAGTCTCATTAATTTCATTTTGGGCTGGGATTTTGCCTGGTGTCTCTTGTGACATCTTGCATGGCTCAGAACCAAGATGCTGGTCCTCAGCTTCACCATCACTGATTAAACTCACAAACACCTACCTATTGCTTATTCTGCATACTAAATAATACTATTTATTTATTCTGCATTCAGAATGGTAATGATTCAGAATGGTAATGATTCAGAGCTTTAATAGCTGTCATTGCCTGGTTTTGTTTATTGCATGTTTTCTTAGTTTAAGTGACTGTATTGCCTGCACTGAAAAATGGATCCCTGCCTCTGCTCATGTATGCCTATAGGTCCCTTCTTCCCTCTCCATAAATTCTTGTGACTTCAGCATCCCTGGAATAGACTATGATGGATAAAGTGTGCAGTCACTTCTGTTAAGGAGTAATGCACATTCCAACCTCTTCCTGACAGGTTTCTCAACACAGCATAAATTGTTTGCTTTGGACTCTTTACAGGGAAATAATTATTACCTAAATTGGCAATGTTAATTCCATCCTTATCACAGCTTTGATATTTATTAATCCAAGAAAAGACACAATCAAGCTTAAGAAGATGAAATTATATTTCCAGGGGAAATCATTATCATTAATATATACTCAAGTTCCAGTGTGCAAAAGTATCTAGTGACCTGATCTAAGAGAAAAGGTCTTGTTAAAGGACACTCTTCTTTTGCCACCACACACCATTCCCAAGGTACAAGAAGAGGCTCTAGGGAGATCTTATTGCAGCCTTTTAAATTCAAAGGGGGCTTATAACTATAAATTTTTTAGTAGGGTCTGTTTTAAATTAAAAGAGACTAGACTAGATACAAGGATGCAATTTTTACAAAAAGGGCGGTGAAATATTGGCACAGGATTTCCAGAGATGGAGGATCCCACATCACTGCAGCCAGTTAAGGTCAGGTTGGACAGAGCTCTGAGAAACCTGCTCCAGTAGAACATGTCCCTGCTCATTGCAGGGACATTGGAGCAGATGATCTTACAGATTCTTCCCAATCGTTCAGTGATTCCAAACCAACTTCAGTTTGAACAAACTGGTGATGCAGATTTTGCTTCCCATTTGTGACAGGAACATCCCCAGGATGACTTTAGACTATAATACTGATGTTTTCACTGCTTTGAGGAGCTGTCTGGGGTTCTTACTCAGTTGGAAATGGAAGCAGCAGGGGATCAAATTGCTCCCAAAGTTTGTGATGATATCTAAGTCAGTGTAAATTCATCCTGACCTCAATCAGGTTTGCCACACTGAGATACCATCATAAAGACTCTCAGAGTTCTTAAATACTTAGTAAAACATCACCCTTAATACAAAGTCTGTCATAGAATACATTTTTATCCTCATATGCCCCTGCATTAGGAAAACAGCCTTAAAAACTGAGTCTGCCTCTGCTCTCTGTTTTTCCTACATTGCCTGTGCTTGTAACTGATAAGAACATGCTCTAAGCTCTGGGATTCATCTCTTTCCATTACAACTTCCATTGACATGCTATGTCTCTATGTTTGCAGTTGCAATCTGATAGATTTTAAATTACCAGTACCAGAAAGAACTTTAATTTGTCTGTGGATCATTAGGAATAATGGCATTGTAGTATCAGATGCTTTTTTTTAGTACTCATGTTTGTGAACTGAGTAATTATGAAAATATTTAAACAACTAATGTAATTGCCTATTAAAATGATTATTATGCATAAATATTTATATTCCTAATCAATGATTCCACAGAGAATACAGCTGTAAATATAAAGAAAACCACATGTGTATTGCACATGCAAAATCCTGTGTGCAGTTCCTCAGCTGGTATTAATCATCCTGGACCCATTCTGCACCAGCTTTTTCAGCCTGCACTGCTTATTTCAGTGCCTTGCTTTTTCACAGGCCAATGTCACCAGAGACCACAGTGATTTTCAGAGAACAGATGCCCACTGCTCTCTGGCAATCAGGCACCTCTGTGGGTGGCATTCTGGCCTCCTGCAAGTCGAGGCAATTTTCCCCTCCTACATCAGTAGATCTGGATTCTGCATCAAGACAGAACTCAGTATTTAATACTTGCAGTTATTTTCAAAAGGGCAACTATACACCATTCTTGCTTTGGTTTTGTGACCACTTTGGGTAAATGCATAGTATAAAGAGGGGTGAAACTATAAGGGGAGATAATTCTGTATGCCTGTTTTCATAAACATTGACAAAAACTCTATATGAATAATTTTTTATGTCTACCATCTTTGAGTTCCTCCAAATCCATCTTGATTGCACCTTACTCTCTCCCTCCAAAAAAAAAAAAAAAGGAAAGAAAAGAAAAGAAAAAGTACATCTTGACATTGGAATTGTGCAAGGAGCATAAAAGCTAAATGTAGCACACTTCACTTGGAAAATCAGTGGAGAGTCTGTGCCTAATTTCTTTTTAGCTCTGAAATGCTGCAAACTGTTTCATTAATTCCCTGCTATACACTGTATTACCATATGTAAATAATTGCATTAACCCCTGTGCTCTCCCACCTTGTATCATATCACAGGGAAGAGCAGACTGACAGAAAAGTCACAGCAGGACATATCAGAGCAGGGTGAGGAACAGCAGATGATTTCTAATTAAGAGCCAGGAGTCTCAGACGACACATGATCACTGGAGCTGAACAAGGGTAGGAGATGAATGGCTTGGATAATGGTGTGATAGCTAACAGGTACAGCAGCAATGCCCTGCTAAGGTACCCTCTCCATTCCAAGGATTTCTATTAATTTCTGGGAGTCTGGAGAACAAGGAGTGCATTTCAGGGATGGCTGACATATATTTATTTTGAGGTTGCTCAGTATTAGCAGCACCTGAAGAGAAGCCCTATATCTGACAGCAACCCCCATGGTCTGATTTCAATGTCAGGAGCAGAATTTGGTTACAAGTCTTGAAGGTTGGGCTGTTATTTATTAGATGGGTCACCGTGTTTTGGTTTTGGGCATACTCTGTGTTAGAAGTTCTCATTCTTTCCCTTAAGGATTTGTATGTGCCTATGTGTGCCTGAATCAACCTGTTGGTAACCCAGTATATGGCTAATAATAGTTTTTGAGGGAAAATGTCACCTATTTATCTGTGTAATCCTAAATTCTTTCCAACAGATACTCAAGCACTTTGTATATCACCTTTTAAATCCCCCAGTCAATCATTATTTGCCATTTGCAAGTAGGACACTGAGGAAGCTCTTAGCTGATTTATCAACCTAAAATTTAGTAGTAAAGGAATATCTGCAGATGAGGAATAGTGAAGAGAATCTTTGCAGGTATTATATAATAAATTATGATACTTTCTCACAAGTTTACAGAAAGATCTGGCATAACTTGATAACAATCTGGAGCTGTTGTTTAGTCTGCAGCACAATCTCTCCCAGGGAACAGCATTCAAATTCCAGGTGTAGCTTGTGATAAGAACTATCTCCTAGTACTGAAATCATGTTGTCATCTGCTTTTTGGCAAGAATAAAAATAGGATAGTTAAATCCAGTATTCAGAGAAACATCCAAAACCTAGAGGTGCTAGGGAAGAGTACAGCTGGGGTTTTTCCCCAGGGAATTCAAGGTAAAAAATTGCCATTGCTATTAATGGCAAATCCAAACATGAGAGGAAATAAAAGTTTAATGTTTAACATCCTGCACTTACTGGCTCTGTTGTACAATTTTCTAACAATTGTTTGTACATCATTTGGGGAATATTTACATTCCATAATGCACTTGCAGGTGAAAATTTAGTTTCAGGCTTTATCTTATTAAGAAGTGGGAAAGGCATGGATTGATATTCTCTTATCCAGAGGATAGAATTAACCCCATATCACATTTTCTAATGCTCTACAGGGCATACTTAAAGGCAGGGGTGGGGAGGAAGTCTGTCTTCAGATCTTCAGTGGGACTATAGGACCTAGTGTTCTTGAACCTGACTACAATTCCTTAAAAATAAGACTTTAAATTCCAGATTTAGCCTTTTGGCGCTTTTGTTACATTTCAGAGCTGAGCTAGACTGCCTGCAAGTTCTGTTGTGTGTTTTGACCCAGCTGCAGCACAACATCTGCTGGGATGTGAATTCCTCACTCAGAGCTAAAAAACACATCCTGGGAGGCCAGGTACCAAAGAACTTTGAGGGTAGGGAGTTAACTTCCAGCCATGGCAGGTGTTCTTTATTATTGTGTGCAGATAGACCTTTAAACTGTTAGTTCACTTCATGAACACAGAACAAGTGCTGATCCTGACCTAAAACAATTGTGCTTTTCTTTGAAGAATAAATATCAAGATAGAAATGAAAAAACAATGGGAAAATGTCATTAGGAAGACAGCATAAGGTACTGCAACAGCTTATGTTATAATGGAAACTGCATCTTTGGAAGACTTTTTAATTCCTCCTTATAAAATATGATTATGTAAATATTTATAAAAAATGAGAAAACATACCACAGTGATACAACTTTTACCCCTGTTTTTAGTGTCAAGTAGAGACATTTCAAAGAACAGACAAGGAAGCAAGAAAAAACCCCAATGACTAAACCATCAACATCTCTGCAGGAGAGTTAAGATCTGCTACCACAGATGCAGCAATTTGGTTTGTGGATTACTTTTAACGTATAAAAAAGCTCTTTTGCAGTTCATAAGGCTTTAGATATTTTTAGTGCTTTTCAGTTTTTGTTCAGGTAATTGGGAATTTAATTTACTGACCTAAAATGATGAAGAAAAACCTAGCTGGTATCCAGTTTCAGATTTACTTACCTTGTTAGCCATAGATTTAATACTGAAGGACAGTGAATGAAATCCATTCTTTTCAAGCAAATATATTGTTTTATCCATTTCTAATGATATCAGCCTACTGTTTCTCATTTTGAAAACAACAGTAAATGTTCCCACAAAACGAGCTTTATGTACACATCCATTGCTGCTATTATTGAGCCATCTAATTTGGATGTATGTGTGGATCCCCAAATTCATTTTTATGTGACATTTGTTTCTGTTCCTAGGTAAAGCCACGCTTCTTGGTGCATGGTGCACTGTTATTATAACAGATGGCTTATTTCAATTCATAATGACTGGGAAAAATAACAATGAATCATGTAAGCAAGAACAAGCACTTCAATTTCTCTACAAGTTACCCAGTGCCTGCCAATTCAAAAAGCAGCTGAGTGCTCTGGCTCCTCATCAGAAATGCAAGGCTGCTCTCAGATTGGACTGCAACAGTACCTCAAAAAAATAGGGGAAAAGCAAAACTAGCAGGATGCAGAGCCTAAAAATCCTTCCATTTGGACATTCTGGGTTTTCTTCCCTAGCAATGAAAGGGAAAAAATAACATAAATCCCTGGTGTTGTCAGGTAAATAAAGGGAAAGCAAAGGGAAAGCAAGCCCCGGTGTTATTTCAGGATACAGCTGTACCCAGGCACATCACTGCATCCACCTAACTCAAATGACTGCCTCTCTCAAAATGAGGGTCTGAGTCACAGCCCCACTGCTCACTTCTCAGTGATTTGGCCTCTTTCTCAGGAGGCATAGGTGTGCAGAACCTGTAATTCATTGAAAATGAGCAATTCATTTGGAGCACTTGATCCTAAACATTAGGAATCTGATCAGATTGCCTACAGTTAATATTCTGCATCAGCTATCTCAGCACACAAATAAGAGTATAGAATTTTGTTTACATTGACACATCTCCTGTCTATTCAAAGCCTCCAGATTTATCTCCATTTCTTCTTTCTCAAGTCTTTGCATCCTTCTCTCTGGGTCCTGCAAGGAAATGCATACTTTGAACAAGACCCAGAATTTAAACAGATGATGGTTTCCAAATTACTGTATAAACATAATATGATCCAATACAAAGTTCTCCTTTATTAGTAAGGAGCACTAGAGTGATTTTGATATTTAATGGCTTGAAAAGAACAGTAGATTAATCAATAGAAATTGACTTTTAGAAACAGACCTCTGTTTATCAATTCTCTTTGCACTGCTGAAAGTTGTCTGAGTCAATGGAATAACAAAGGCTTTCTCATAGGTACACATATTCTTGGCACTTCTTTCTTCCTGTTTTTCACCTCTTTCTTTCTATTTTTGATTCCTTCCTGAGGCACAAGTGTTGCTGCATGATATTATTACCCACATAATTCCAAATCTCTTTCAGAGCACAAGATATAACACCCAACATTAAAGCAGGAATTGCCTTGTCATTGGCTTTTCTCTTCCCAGAGGAGACAAGAATAATTTTGAGTTACCTGTTTTAGGGGAAGGTGTCCTGCCCATGGCAAGGGTGATGGAATGAGGTTATATTTGAGGTCCTTCACACCCAAACCATCCTCTGATTCTGTAAGGTAGAAGGAACAGAAGGCACAGGCAAATATGATCAGAATAAGCAGGAAACACTTTTTCCCCCAATAGGATTCAAAAGAAAAACCAAAATTGAATCACCAGTCTCCCAGATGAAGTCTGAGTAAAGAGAATTATTTTGACCTGACTCAGACAGAAGAAGAAAGCAGCCCAAAAATAAACTTCTAATGCCATTTTTTGCTTCATCTGGATGTGTGTCTGTAGCTGGGCCAGTCTGGAAGGTTTTTCTGTATGGCTCTGATGCATTATCACAGCTCTTTGAGCAGCTGAACTGCTTCCACAGACACCAAGGACTCGTACTCCTAAACCTGAAAGTTGTCTTGAGTCAATCAACAATCAAATTGTTCCCAGATTGGCACTATGGCTGAAGACAGAGACAAGAGGAATAAGGACACAAAAAATTGATTGAAATACTTGTTGAAAAATACTTTCAAGTTGGAATTTGTTTCATATCCATGTTTCTAAATGAAAATGTATTTCAGTTTTGAGGAGGAAGAAAAGAAGGAAGGGAGGAAGGGAGGAAGGGAGGAAGGGAGGAAGGGAGGAAGGAAGGAAGGAAGGAAGGAAGGAAGGAAGGAAGGAAGGAAGGAAGGAAGGAAGGAAGGAAGGAAGGAAGGAAGGAAGGAAGGAAGGAAGGAAGGAAGGAAGGAAGGAAGGAAGGAAGGAAGGAAGGAAGGAAGATTTTAAACAGTACATTAAGCCACTGAAAAGAAAGCAAGCAGATTGTCTTGGAAAAAAGCAGCATTTTGTGGTGATTCAAATTATTACTTTTGTGGCTGTTTCTCTGCTTTAATACTACCCAAAAAACCTTTACTTTTCAGTTCAATGTACACTGCAAATGTTTTGCCAGTGTACTAGCTGAAAAATTTATTGCTTTTATATTTCCCTCTCTTCCCCTTGTTGGTTTCTGCTAAACCTCATCCTTTTTTCTTGTCAGTGGCTTCTGTGAGCATGTTCAAATGGGATGTACAGAGGTGATGTATGAGCTTAAATTGCTTCTGAAGTTCACTCATAGCTCATTTTGCCCAGGAAAAATTCAGGAACAATACCAGAGCAGATTCTAAGCAATCATTCCCCACACACTTGGACATAGAAAAGTATGTGGGCACCAGTTGTTCATTCTTCCCAGTAAAATGTTATCTGTGTGCTGTATATCCCACTGCATATTTATGAAGTGGGTGGGTAATGGTAGATGGGAGCCTATTGTGGCAGCAATCTTGTTTATCTCATTTTCTATGATCTGCTTTTGTTATCTTCTTGTTTTACTTCTTTTAGTGAATACTGCACTCTATATTGCTTTACCAGACACATTTTAATGTCTTTCTTTTTCTGCAGAAAACACATTTTGGGCAACAGCTGATTTTAGGGACATAATTTATACATCTATATACTCTGATAATTGAAGATGCTTTACAAATTGTGAGCCTCATGGTACCAAACTTATCCTTGTAGCAGATAACCAGGAGGTGTACCTATGTATTACACTGTGTTACCTCATTAAAAAGTCTCAAAACATATATATTAACCCAGTAGGAGAGAATGTATTAAAAATTCTGTATTTACTTGCCAAGGCACTCAATACACTTACAGGGTATTCCTCTCTCGTGCTGAAGACTGTAATATGATAGTTCTTCAAATCTGCCCTGTAAGCCAGATCTTCCAAGAATTCTTGCTGAGTACAGGCAGAACTGTATCATTTGGAGAGCAAAAGCTGACTCAAGGGGCACTGGATGTGCCTGCATGGTGCTACTCTGGATCTGCCTCTGGCTGCAGTAAATCAGGGCACAGCTGGAGCACTTTGGGGGCACAGCTGGAGCACTTTGGGGGCACAGCTGGAGAGTGTCCTTCAGTCTGGTGTGGTCCACACCGAGCCCAGGATCTGTGTGAGGCTCCAGCAGGAACCAAAATGGGGTTCTCAGAACTCTCTGGAAATTCAGGAGCCAGGAGGTTCAAGGGTGCAGCCCAGACCTGAGCTGGGCTAACCCAGGTGTGTCCTGTCCTGAGCTCCTGAATGTCCTCAGCAGCTGCTGCTCAGCAAGGAGCAGTCAGCACAGCCTGACACCAAATGTGTTTAGAGGTGCAGCTAACTGCCCTTGTCAGCTAAGTGGCAAAATTAGGGTCAAACCTCAAATTTACCTTTGCACTTTTCTGCCCTGCAGTAAATAAAATTATGAAGCACTAGGAATTGCATTCAAACTGGACCATACTTGAAAAGAGACGTGTTAGGAATACACTGCTGGCATTATGCAAAGTGGAACGTCACTGGTACCTTCTCTTTATATTCAGTATAATAAAAAAAGAAAGAAAAAAAACCCAAAACAACAACAAAACAAACAAACAACAACAAAAAAACCCAAACCAAACAAAAAAAACCCTATAGATTTTGTGCAAGAGAACTATAAAGCACACATGAATGATACCTCCAGCAGAGTAATGGAATTAGTGCACACAGGGGGTTTGATTTGAGGAGCTCACTTATTTGCATGATAATAAAGGGGATGTATTGCATAGGGGCACATAGTACTTTTTGGAACCCTGTTCAGCTTATAAAATGCTCATGTTTTCTATTTTATGTAAAAAAATTAATTTTAAATTCTTTGATTTACTTACTGTTTCTAATTCTTGATGTATTTCCAATATGTTTTCCTCTTTGCTTTGTATTCAGAATTAATGTGTGCCTGGTTGGAGAAAACAATTTATTACGTTTTTAATATTGATTTTAATATGCTAAATCTAGACATGTCATGACAGCCTCATGATGTGATATACATGGAACTTTGCTTACTAAATGCCATGTGCATCTCAAAATCTGCTTTCAGTATATAAATTGTAGCTTATCCTCATCTGGATTCTGGGGAAAAAAAGTGTATATATATATTTATATATATAGTGAGGTATAAGAATGAGAAGTAAATGACAAATCTGGCAATTTTTTATTTTATCTTGTGAAATCCTGACTTCTTTATCATTCATTGCAAATCTAGTCTGATTATACTGTGCAAGAATTTCCCTATGTGAAATGTGATTGATGATGTGATTTTCACTATGAGCATATGATTGCACTTATGTGTAGTTTAACAAAAACCTTCAATTCAGGTCTTACATTTGTTTCTGAGCATCCTAATATCCTCCTTTCCCAAAATGAGCAAATAATATTTCTCCAAATTGTTCTTAATGTGTAGCATTGAAAAAATAAAAGATAAAATAGTATGACTGAAACCATATATATTCTTTCATTGCATGCCTCAAAGACTTTTCAAAGACTTTTCAGCTTGAGGGGGAAATTTCCCAGCAGTTATTTCAATATAATTTAAAACATTTGTTGAAGTCTAAATCATGCTTTTTGCTTAATCTGAATAAAGCTTGAGCTGTGGAGTTTAGCTTGCATAGTAATATGCAGAAAAACATGGTGTGACATGGAAATTTATCAGAAATGAATATTTGTCAAAAAAACATATTTATCAGTGCTGTATTTACTGATTTAGAGAATGGACAATGTGTCATGCAGTACAAACTGCACATCATAACTAAACAATGTGGACTAGAATTGATTCTTCTTGGCAGTGTGTGCTATAAATCAACAAATATGCTGAATGTCAAGTATATCATTAAAAAGTCATTAAAAAAAGAAAAAAAAAGCTATATTTATCAGCTAAGGTTGCTGCTGTTAACCACAGACACATTGACAAGCCCTGTGCCAAGAGATACAAGGCAGAGAGGTTGCTGCTTCGCCAGCAGAAGTAATGCACCACCCACAAAATCCATTTCTTTAACAAATAACGCTTTCTATTCAACAAAATTCCAATGTCACAGATAAAAAAATACTCTATAGTGAAATTCTTTACCAGACAGGACTGTACAGGGATAGATCAAAAAAAAATAAGACCTGGCTGGTGCAAATTACCAAAGGGAAGTGACCTGTCAACCAGACAGCTGGAAACATCCTGTGCTTACCAAAAGTCCCCTTAGACATCATTTCAGAAGGAAAAATTAAAATATTCCTGTCTTTAAAGGTAAACAGGTGGGCTGCAATTGCTGCAAGGAAGTTCACCTGTGAGAGCCTCAGGAAGTCCAGTAAGGACAAGTGTGAGGAGCTCAGACTTTATTCTTTACTACTTAAACTGGGATATGAAGTTTTAACCTTTAGGGGAAAAAAGTTCTATCTGTGATAAACTCAGTCTTAACTATCTGCTCTGGAGGATGAAGTTTGATCATAAGGAGATTAAAAAGGTTTAACCTGACATGCTGGAACAACCCCCTGGGATCTCAAATCTTGTTATAAGTAGGAAGACAAAAGAGTTACATCGAACTAGAATTTCATTTTCAGTCTCTGGGATCTGGCAAATGCTATTACACAAGATAGGTCTGAAGGTTACAACACACTGGTCACATGCCTCCCCTATTTCAAACTGTCCTTTCCAGGATAAGGATGAAGTGTCAGGAAGACTTCTGCCCATAAGGTTTACCTTTAATATCAGAAAATTCACTTAATATCACATTTTGGTTCCCAAGCTACATCCCCAGTTATTCAGATTTCTATTCCAATCACTTCTTTAAAATGCTGCAATAACATTCACAATAAAATGGGTCAAAAGGGAACAAAGAGTTCAAAACTAAATTGTTTGATCAGTGCTCATTCATGGGAAGCAAATACCTTGAGAAAAGTTTTATGTTACTGTGTTTACACTATACACATCTGTACCAGCTAATGAACATGCTAACATTTTTAATAAGTTTTTTATTTGTTTGAGAAACTGAGTGAAAAATCATATTGGCATTTGCCATTGGAAATCAGAAGATAACCCTGTTATTTAAAAGGCAAAATGCTGATATTATTCTGGTTCCCTGTTAATTGATGTTTATAGCTGTGTTTTTGTTTGGCTGAGGTTGTCACACTTTATTCAGTTTAACGTTGAAGGAGACAAAAGTCTACTCATGCTGATGAATTTTTAACATGGATTATATTCTGAGAAACACAGAAAATAAGTTTTTAATTTTTGTTACCGACTGCATGAGAGGCTTCTTATACTCTCTACATTTGTTTACTTCTGTGTAAAACACAGATTTAATGGGAGAACACACATTACAATGTGTGCTCAGTTCCTACCATGGAGCATCTAAACAACTTTCTGACAGTGAAGAAATAAAGAACACATTGAGGGAAGAGATAGATCAAGGCTAAAAGAATGTCAATATGTGCTTAAAAACTATCATACAGGTATTACAGCATTTATATAAAATATCTTTTTTAAACTCCCTTTAAATATCCATCTCCACATCTCTGCATAAGCTTTCAGCTGAGTCCTTTTGTTGACATGTTCCATGACTCCATCAATGGAGAGATTTAATGGAAAATTGTCCCCACCAATTATAACCTGAAATAAATACACAATGGAAATCATCAAACTGATGTCACTCAATAAATAATTCTCAGCAGTTAGCCCCTCCAGGCAGTGAAATTTCTCTGCTTTTTCCATATTTACTTGTTTATACATGCCTTTTTTAACCATTTAACAGCTCTCTTTTTTAAGGGATTTGCTATTAGTTATGTATAATGTAATGTGGACTACTCATCTAAAGCAGAACATCTTTCTGACAGCTGCCATTAAGGAAACAAATAGATATTAAAAACAGGAACTCTCTTGAGACTGAAGTCTTGCACAAGTCACATTTACATGTTTACATAATTGAGTCTCCAAAGGAATTTTAGCATGGGAAGAAAAATCTGGGATTTCTATTGAAATTTCCTTAAGCCTCTTCATTGTCCATTAAGTAAAATTTTCTACAGGTCAAAAACCCATTTCCACATTAAAAATTCCTGTCACATTCTGTAGAATTTTTAGCTCTATTAAAAAGTAGCAAAATTTAGAAACTTCTGGGAAAACTCCTTCCCTATCCTTTTTCTAAACAGGACAAAGTAGTGATTCAGCCAAAAAAAAAATCTTTTCCTAAAGTGAGAATAATAAAACAAAACAAACCAAAAATGTTCCTTTAACCTTTATTTTCTTAAGTCTTCTGAAAAATATGCACCTTCCAAATCTTTAACACTGAACCTTTTTCAGTGAAGTTATCATGGAAAGCAGAAAAATAGTGGAACAGAAAAGGAATAAAATATGGCACAACTGTCACAGGAAAACTTCCCAATTCTTGCAGTTTTAGGAAGTATTTAATAAATTTTTCTGCTGGGTAAATGAGTAGAAAATGTAGACACTGTTTCTGGATTAATCTTCCATTGAGGATAACCTAGACTAATCTCTCACTGAAGTATTTTGCTTCCACTTTCCCCCTGAGCCTCCTGCAAGATTAATGTGTGAGCACAGCACAGTAGCTTATTCAGCTTCACAATGATTCTACTTGGTGGCAAACTATTAATATTTATAAAGAACCTGTGGTAGCAGAAGGCTCTGTGCTGGATTAGCTATCCAGGAGCACATTTATAATTTGGGACTGGAGGAAGCACCTCAATGAATACCCAATTTCTGAGTGCCCCAGCAGCCAAGGCTAGAAACCAGTTGCAGCAGTTTCATGATTCCTGTGTGCATCCACACCTTTGAAAACTCCACCAGCTTTGGAATTTCTCATAAAATATTCTGAGGCTTAACTTGTGCCTCTTCCTTGAGCATGACCTGGCAGCACCTTGGATGTGTCCCAGCCTCTGTGGCCGCAGGGCATCCCCTGAAGCACACAGGTGAGATTTGTGCCCTGAGTCCTGTATTTCCTCTGCAAGGAGCTCTGTGCTCCTCCCTTCTGACTGAGCTTCTGGGTCACACTGAGCACCCTGACCCATCTGCCATCAGAGAGATGGAAAACAGCCCACAGCCCAGTGTTCTGCTCCACTTGGCTTCAGTGGGGCTCAGTGGATGAATTGATCCTTGAGTATTTAAGACAGATCCTTAACAAGGAATGGAAAACGTGTTATGAAGCAGGACCTAATTCTGCAGTCACTCACTCTAACTAATTGCATGAAGGGTCATGGCTAGATTAGTTTTCCAAGCTAAATTTCTTTTCTTGCTCTAAAGTAATAAATCTAAAGCAGAAACCAATGTCTATTCTCTAGAAATAGATTTATTTTCTGCTTTGCAATTCTCAGGAATTGCTGCTGAAATGGTGAACTTTTCTAAATGTCACTTGAAAGGTTTGCTGGTTTCTTTCCTCATTTCCTGAATCCAATGTGTGTGTACCTGTTGCTGTACCTAACCCTGCCTCCCCACTCTGCAGGAACTCCTCTGATCACACTTCTCTCCAGTACTGTCCCATCCTTACTCTCCTTTCCTTCCCCTGCTACCTTCCAAAGATTAATCCATTTTTTCATCAGAACAAAGTAATTAATAAATTTTTCACTGTCCTAAAATTTGCAAATTTGAAAAGAATAATACTTTTTTTCTCTTACATTCACGGTTTATATATAGATTAGAAAATGCCTCACTTTTTGAGATTTCTATTTCAGTCATTTTCTTGTTTTCATCTCCTTTTATCTGTTCTTGAAAACCTCCTGGTTGTGCCTCCTGTTTTTCCAATGGCATTTGCATACCATGCATATCAAGGACAAATGCTTAAGATGTAACAGAACAAAGACTCTAAAAGCAGGGTGTCAACAATATAAAGAGACACTCTAAATAAACAACATATCTTTCTTGCTTTCCCTTTTCCCTTCATTGATAATTTGGGCATGTGAGAACAGGACTGATTTCTAAGGATATTTGGAATTTTGTTTCAGTGGTGGGGAGGGAGCACATCCTAGAAATTCCATCTTTGTAACAGATCCTGAAAAAAAGGAATGGAGGCCTTTAAAGGGTCTCCAGTGTTAAAAAATGAAAGGAAAACTCAATTTTTTTATCCATTTTATCCTTACACTTCAACAAGACTTCTTGCCCATTCAAATGAAGGAAATGTTCATGTACTTTGGCATTTTGATCCCTGTTTATCTCTCTCTTGGACAGAAGGGGGAAAATCAAAAATTAGAAACTAGGCCAAAGGTGAGTGTCTTAACACTCATTTCTTTCCCTCAACTGGGACTTTTAAAACAAAGCTAGAAAAATTACATGCCAAAGGTACACTGTGAGGAATGCATTGCAGAACAGAGTTGAGACAAGCTCACAGGTGTTCCCCAGCTGTGACTGGGAGCATCAAAGGATCCTTCAAGTTCCATGGCTCTGTTTTGTGTAGGTTTATCATGTTTGCCCACTCCTGAGCTGCTGCAGTCCCTTGCTCCTGGAGCTCACCCATTGCTGCTGGCAGGAATTGTCTCCTGCAGGCTCTGCAAGAGCCAGGGTTCAGCTCTGTGTGTGCTGCTGGCACCCACTGCCCTCTCTGCAGGACAAGAACCTGCTGAACCACCTCACAGAGTGAGATTTAATTGTGTGTCTGTGGCTGAGCAATCCCACAGAGGAGCTCACCCTGGCATCTGTAGGATTGCATGAGCAAACCCCATATTCTGCAATCTGCCTCTGAGCTTTCCGTTTGTTTGGGGTTGGTATTTTGAAATTTAATTGTGGCCTTGCTGTTGACATTCTGAAATTTTAGTCCTTTCTCACTTCCTGTCTGTATTGCTGGATTTGAGCCAAGTTTCTCTTCACTCATTTCACATTCCTTCAAAGTCCCTCTCCAAGCCCAATCTATTGGCACTGCTGCATTCTCTGCAGGCTTTCATCAGCATGTTAAAGCCCATGATGGAGGAGAAGAACAAAGAGTCATTGTGCTAAAAGAAGGCTTTTGGTGATATATGTTTGAAAGGGATCTTTGAAATCTCAGCAAGCTGAAATTGCATGTGTGAAACAGCCTGCCTTCCTGAGGTCACCAGCAAGGTGAACTGTTCTCATCACAACACAATAAAAATGCCATTGTTTTATGTATAGCAATTCTGGATACACTCTCCCTTGCAGTGAGCAATTTGTCCAAGAATAAAGGGTAAGTGTTCACACTATACTTTTTATATGATCATTGCTGTTTGAGGAATCTTACCAGGCAAACTGTGTAAAAGCAGGTGAATGTGAAGAGGCAAAAAATAACATACAAGGAACAGGAAACAGGACAATATGTATGACTGGGGGAAAAAGAAGATAACAGAGAACACAGGACTGTGTTTTTCTTATCATTAAGGGGAGCTAAAATATTTAAACCCTTTAGTTAGTGAGTTCTGCATGGCATAAATAGACTGCTAGGCGCTTTGATGGCAACATCCTCTGTCAGCAGTGTTCAGCCTGTCAGAAAGATGCTCTTAGCTCAGTCTCAAACTTCAGCTAGAGGTGGAGGCTCAGAGAAGAGGGTCCCAGCTATGCCACCACACAGCTGTGTCTCCCTCAGACCCTCTCAGCTCCAGAGGGCCAAGCCCAAGTTAACTTACGTTTAACATGTGTAACAGTCAACCAAAAAATAGTCCACACTATCCTATGTCTCCCATGTCTTAACACTTTTAAAAACATCTATAAAGACTATTTTTTTTTTACACATAACACTCTGTAGCAATGATTCCCCTGGCTTCCTACAGTGTTTGCAAAACTGAGCCTGAACAAGTTCTAAAAGTGGCATGTTTTTCAAATGTTCACAGGACAATTAAACAAACATCAGGAAGAATAAATCTAACTCCCTGTGACACAGTAGGAGTCAGTGCAAGCTTTGGGTTTCTGGAGTCAAATCACTATAAATTCTGTCCTTTAATAAAACATGTTACTTCTCTCATTTTTCGGAGCCAGAGGAACGCTGTGATTAGACAATTAGAGACACTCACACTGAGCCACTCAATTACTCTAGATGCAATTTTATGAGCAGATTAAAATCTTTGACCACTTAATGATGATTGAGTATTTCATGCCACTTCCTATTAGCAAAAAGGGACCCCTGAGCAATGGGAGCTGCTGTCATGGGGCTCTTGCTCTCCCAGGGTGGCATTTTCACTCTGTTCCAACACAAGCCTCACACCACTGCAGTGGCGCACAGCAGCCACTCTGAATGGCAAAAAGGCAATTTATAGCAACTTAAAATAATGTGTTTCTTGAGGAAGTCCTTCTCCTCTATGCAAAAAAGGTTTCTCTAATTTTTTACTGTATTAAAATAAAAGAGAAAAGATAAAAAGAGAGAATAAGGGCTGTTTGCATTGCCTTCTGATTTCAATGTGTCCATGTCTCTACTGCAGGGTTTGGTCCTTTGGGACCTTACTAACACTTTCCTCAGGACCTTCCTGGGATTTCAGAAGGAAGACTTTTGTCTTCTTACTCAGCATACAGGGTCATCCAGAGAAACCAAAAACCTATTGTCGCCTCTTAAGAGGCCATCTATGAGTGCCACTTAGGGCTTCAAACCATGGACTGTCTCTCACACAGAGCTGTTGGCACAAGGAAAATCAGTTTTCAGGAGCAGGCAGACAAAAGAAACACAGGGAATGATTTCACAGAAATTCTTTAAAACCTTGCTTGGTCTTCTTTTAGAAAAATATTTATAGATGACACTGTTTTATTTGGATTTTTTACTGTTATTTTAATTTGCATGCAGTTTTCCCTTCTGCTGAATGAGGCTGTCATCCAGCTTTGCTCTCAAAGGCCAAGGGCTGCAGGACTAAGAAACATCTGGCCAAGGTTCAGTGTCCCTGGTGGAAATCTGCAGATCAGCTCCTGCTGAGCAGATCCCTTTGGCAGATTCTGACTGACTCCAAGAGCAGTTGGAGTACACAAAACAAAGAATGTTTAAAGCTGTGTTTAAAAACATGAATTCCTGAAAAATGCCATTTGAAACTTCGCTATGTATTTTATGAGCTTTATCTTATGCACAATGTGGGCAGAACACAGCAGAGTCAAACTCACAGGGAAGGAAAAACCCTTTAGACAAATCCAACTCTAGGGCAAAACTGCTGAAATTAATTCCTTTCAGACACAAA
Organism: Catharus ustulatus; assembly: GCF_009819885.2. Taxonomy (NCBI): domain Eukaryota; kingdom Metazoa; phylum Chordata; class Aves; order Passeriformes; family Turdidae; genus Catharus; species Catharus ustulatus. Next base: position 31,369,602 of record NC_046227.1, on the reverse strand, counting down.
GGCAACTTTTCAGTGTTCCCTTTGAGCTGCCTCAAAGCAGCTGTTTGCCCTGACTCATCCTTTTTAAATCAAGGCTGGCACGTAAGAAAGCAAAAACAGACATTTCTCCTTGTTTAGGGCAGATTTCTCTCTCTTTTTGCAACCCAACAACTTTTCTCCTTATAGTTGAATAATTTTCCTCACACTTTCCATGGTATTCTGTTCTCTAAGGTATAAATTATTTATATTTTGGTGCATTAAGAGGCAGAACTCACTGCTTGATCAGTGACAGAGCAACAGCAAGGAAGGAACAACACAAATTCAACTGAAGGCTCTGCTACCAGTTGTGTGGGAAAAGAGTCAGTCCAACACACATTAACTGGATGTTGATGAATCCAGAAGTTCCAGAAAAATAAAATATATTGCTAATAAAGAAGAGCAAATATTTTGAAAATAATTATATCTATTTTCCTACATAACCTCCTCATCTTCTCCTGGCTACAGGTTACACCCAAGCTTTTCATACAGGTCAGGTTTTCTAGTTCTGCATTTCAACAGAGATGAAGAAAAGGATTAATGGATTGGGGGGAGGGGGGGGGGATGTACTTATTATTTTTTTAATTTAAGTTCTCACACAAAAGTAATTCCAGAGTGAGATGTGCACCTATATGTGTGACATCACCCACATAAACTATTTCATGCCATTAGCACCTGAGGCCAACCTCAACATCAAAGCACACAATCTGTTCCACACCAGTGACACACAGAAATAAAAAAAAACAATCATTACACTTTCCCCACACAGATTTTCTTTTGGGAAGAGAAAAAAAAAATCTTTCTATAACCTGATTACCTGATAATCACCTCTATCTGTTAGTTCCTTGTGAACATCCAGATGCAGTGAACACACATGAGCACACACACTGAGCCACCAGGCTGGAGTGGTGTGGCACTTTGCTAAAATAGAAGTTAAACAGTGATTTAAACCATTACAGGGAATTTTGTCCCCCTTTACAGAACAGCTGCATATATCACAAAAAATTTCAGTTCTATCCAGCTAAAGGTCATAGAAACTTTAACCTTTTTTATTTCCAACTTAGAAATGTGCTGAATGGCCAGGTCTTTGTGGTTTTATAGCTATTTAAGATTTCTCTCAGCCTGTCATACACATAAAAAGCAAACTAGAGTCTGAAACCCTATATAAGGTTCTGATATTCAATGGAGGTTGATATTTGCTCAGAGACTTTCAGTAATTCATTATCCTGGTTCATACCATTAAATAGTCCACTAGAGCCAACCTACAGAGCTGTGAGGTGAATCAGATTTTTTGGATTTTTTTTTACCTTCTATCCTTTCTTTTTAGAAAAAAATTTAAGCCTTCCATTTTAGCCAATTTTACTAAGGAAGGTAAACTCATTGTCGAGCTTCACTATAAAAGTGACAGAAAGAAAAAAGATCTCCAACAGGTTCCTCCAAGCCTTGCAAAAGCAGGTGAATAGCTAGAGGAAAAAGATCCTACAACTACCCTGGCAGGGAAAAGCACACAGCATAAGATGACATAATATTCCATGCTGGAGAATCAACATAGCAGGAAAAAAGGCAGAATGCAGTGGCTGGACAGCCTGGAAAACTTCAGCTAAAGATTGCAATCAGTAAGGAAGATTGCAAACCCTCACGAGCACCTGATTTAAAAATCACCTTTGTTTTGTCTTCTGGTTCCAGGACTATTTTATATTTAACACTTAAAGACTTTTTGCCTGCAGATTTCATGTCGAGACCATAGGGCAGGACTGCTGAGAAAATCCACTCATTCTATTTTTTTTTCTTTGACTCCATCTATTACCAGGCATTTGGTATTTTCCACAAACCTCCTGGAATATCCCATACTTCTCACCTTTCTCTGGCCACTGCAAATCACTGCATGTGAACCACAGCACTGGCTGGAAGCCCTGAAGTACAGAACTCCAAAAATTAATTCAGCAGACCTAAAATTATATATCAGTGTAAACAAATAGAAGCTGTATCAGAAAGTGCTGCCTTTCACTTTGACATCTAATATCTCAATAAAAGTTCCATTTCTGAGTTCCTTCACAGCTGGCTTTCATGCTTTAGTAACCATCACTGTCTCACTTTCTCTTCCTTTCATCCCACAGGTAATAAACACAAACAGAGATGAGAAAATTGCAATGTGCAACAAAATGGTGATTCTTTGGCTGCATATTTTTGCAGTATAAAATATTATGCTCTTCTCTCTCTGCCTGTCTCTTTTCCTCTGTGTTTTTTTCCCCCCATGAAGTCAATTCCCACAGGAATGCTCAGGGCAGAGTGTATCACTGCAGGGCCCAGATGGTTAACCATGGAAAACTGTTCTCCATCTGGTTCCTTAGCAATATCCTTAAGCAGATAAGCTTGCAGCTCTGAAACTGTTTTAAGTTTTCCATGCAGCTGCTGTCTTTAGAGATACTTGCCCTGTGTCTGGCTCCAGTTTTAGTTTAGGAGGAGGAGCAAGGTTGTTATAAAGTCCCACAATATTATCAAAATCACTTGGGAACAGGAAAAAAGTAATCCTAAAAAAATACTCCTAACAAGTGTCTTGGGTTTTATAACAAATTTAAGTCCTTTGAATTTTTATACCATTCAGTATTTCTTGTTTTCCAAACCAAGTGAGATACTTGTTTCCTTTAGCTGCATGCCTTTTCAGTGAGAATATGGACTGTTTTAAACATCAAGTTGCTAGTGCATAGTAAAAGAGGTGATGCAAAAAATCTCTGGTGGTGTCAAGGACAGAGCAAAATCAGGGGCAAAACTTACATCCAACTAGCGACTAGAAAGTCTCTCAGTGCAGCTGGAGGGAAAAAAGAGATGACCTGGATGCTAATACATGTACAGATGGAATGCTTGGACTGCAAAGCAGGCAAAATCCAATACAAAATAGAAGAATATTTTTAAGAAGTCCTGAAATAAAACAGAAAGAGCTTTTCTGCACTCAAGCTGCCAAACTCTTCAAGTTGATCCAGTGAGACTGGATCTTTCCTGAGGCTGCAACGAGGTTTGGATCAGGCCACTGCTTGTACTTAGGGAAAACAAAAAATAAATTTGCTGGGAAATATTTCAGAAGGATGATGTTGGATGGTTTGATTCTGTGAGGAAGGCACCTCCCTTAATCTATAAAGGTTGTTATGTTAATAATGTCAATTAAGTTGTAATGTTAATGTTTTGTGCTGCAACCAGAGATGCTCCTTCATCCCACTGGGGTGGTGAGCAGGCTGAGTGCAGTGCCAGGATCAGCTGGGTGATGTTATTATTATCCTGGGTGATATTATTATTATTATCTGCAAACCATTTAGCCCTCATCACTTCTGGTACAGAGCAGGGGGATTCACAATCCAGAGCCGGTTTTGGCTGGAGCAGGGTGACTGTGGAGAAGTGCTGCCTCTCAGCCAGCCTGCTGCCTGCTGCTCCCAGCTGCCTCTGGACAGAAGAGTGCTGAGCTGGTTGCTTTTTCCAGGCTGGAACCCGAGTTTCAAGCCAGAGTTAAATATTGAGTAGGCAAAACCACGAGCAGCCAACAGCTGGTCTCTGCTCCCAACACTTTGAGGGTGGTGTGGAGCATCCACAATTAACTGGAATTTTTGTTGGTTTCTGAGGAAGTTGGTAAAGAGATACTAAAGGAAATTCACATTTTTAACTGGTACATGACTCAAACTAAGCAGAATTTTACAGGATTTAAAAAAAAAAAAAAAAAAAAAGCAACTAAAAACCTTTTGAGTGAGGTCTTTCTCCCAGACAAACAGCTACTACATCTCAAAGGAGGAAAAAAAAACCTACTAAACATAAATTGAGAGGTTAAGAGAATTATTCTATAATAACTGTCCAGATTAATAAAAACCCCAGCCATATAAAATTTATGTCAGAATGCAAATATATATCTATATTTGTTTCATGGGAGATGGTGAAGTGGCCAGCGTGCTGAGGATGCAGTTTGAACAGACAGCTCAAGGCTGAATTACTGAGCATAACAAAGGAACTAGGAATTAAATGGAATTAAGGGGGTAACAGAATAGAAAAAGCTCTGTGCTGCTGTTTCACATTGTCCTGGCTCCAGCTGGGGGCTAAAATTCTTCCTGCTAAATCATACAATGCTGTGGTTTGGATTTAGCATGAGAATAACGTTGATAACACACTGATATTTTAGTTGTTTCTAGGAAGTTTCTTTTTCCCCAAAGTTAAATACTTTTCAGTGAGAAGTTGCACAGGATGCTGCAATGGAGCATGGCCAGGACAGGAGACCTAAAGTGGTCAAAGGAATATTCCATGTCATTATCATTAGTAGTAGTAGTAGTAGTGGAGTATATTTTACTTTACTTTAATTATTAATCTGTTTTTCTCTCAACCCATGAGTTTTACATTTCCCCACTTCTCCCAGGTGTGGGGGAGTGAGAGGCTGTGAGCTGTTTCCAGGTTAAACCACAATTCACAGTCTTGGCCAAAGGAGTAAAAAGATGAGAGAAAGGATTCCCATTGGAGAAACAAATTGTTCCGAATTCTTCACAAGAAGCAACTTAAGAAAGAGTGAAATAACAAGGAAATATTTATGAACTTTCCTCAAGGGAAAAGGGCATGGTGGATGGGGAATTAAAGTCTTAATGAAATAAATTGAAATATTGCACTTTACAGAAAAATGAAATGAAAAACATCATTGTTAGAGCCAAGGATTTATTATTTATATCTACTTTCCCCAGTGCACATTTCTAACCAGAAGGGAACTATTCGGAGGCTGGCTTTTGTTTCCTTTTTGGTTTTTGTTTAAAGATATATTTGATATACATCCCCAAGGAGACAGGCTCTTTACTCCACCTCAGAAGTCTGCCCTCATCACCTCATGATGAGAGAGATTTATTATTATATTATTATTTGTTTCTCCAAGCATCCTTTTACCAAGGCCACAAAAATTACATTTCTCTAGCTTTTGTGTGTTCCTTGAATGTTAATTTGCACAGCACAAGTAAGGAGTTTTTTGCCACATTTCCTTTGTAATGGACCTGTCATCTCAAAGAAAAATATTTCTTAAACATGCTAAGGGAATCTGAGTGATAACAGATATGCAGAGTGATACTGCTAAGGAGAACCTCTAAACTGAGTCACAAATGAGTATTTTAATGAATGTAAAAACTGCTGCCCTGAGAAGAAAATTCCCATGTGAGAGCATATTTTTTCTTTACCTTTTCCTCCCTGATAGTGAGGTGAGCTCTGGAGCCCACAAGGACACTTACAGGTACAGAAGATACATTAAAGGCTCGCAGTTGTGCTGTTTTCCTCCTCTTCAAATTCCAACTCTGCACTGAACTGGATGCTGGGGGATGTCTGACTATCCAACTGACCTGTTCATTAGAAGAAATCACCCATAAAATATAAACTGGGATATTCAGCTGGACAAACACTTCACTTCAGTGTGGGCAGCCACTGAAAAGACTCTAAAAGAATATGAAAAATGTGCCAAAAAAGGGAAGTCCTTAAGAGCTTTTTGTCACCTGCTCTGGGTGTTACATCAACACCAGTCACTTGTATTCTGAATTTTAGCCATTTGCAATTTGTCCTACTCACATTAAATTTAATGCAACAGAATTAAAAAAAAAAAAAAAAAAGGAACAATATACCACCAATAGTATAATGAATTTTTTCTGCATTTTTAAAGTAGCTGACAAACTATATATGTTCATGGTTGATCTTTCAAGGCCTCTAATTTGTTTAAATTTCAAGGAAACTGAAAAAATGCTGTGAAAGCCTGAAGGACAGCAGCTTCCAGCACAGGCTTCTCTTTCCCATTCTGTAAATCTAATGATGCATGTCATCCTGAGCTGTGAGAGATGCGCTGGACTGTCACCTCAGCTGTCAGAAACATGTGGCAGTTTCATTTACTCTGCAGCAAGTTTGACCACTTTTGCCAAATTTCATTAGCACAGATTTGCAGATGATGCAGCTGACACAATTGAATTTCAGCTCCCAGCAGTTTCCCCATTACTACAGAGGGATAGATGCTTGTGAAAGTATACAAAAACAGAGAGCAGGGTGACCACACAGTGTGAAAATTACTTAATCCCATTAGCTACTTACCATGAGCAAGTCTTGGAGAGCACAGGTATCAAATATGCACCAATAAAATGAATAAATATATTTTTAAGTGTGTGAAAACAGTAAACTCACTTAGCAAAGGATGGAAGTGAAACCTTAGGCATGAATTCATCAGCTTCCCTGTATGTTGCTGATGGCACTGAATGGGGCCTAACCTGCATCTGCTTTCTGAGAGATCAAAGCCATTTCAGATTTAAGTGAAACAACACTCTTAAATGATACAAGGAATTTCAGCAGCAGCCTAGGAGCTTAGAGGCTCCCAGGGACATGTTTGCTCCTGAGAGCTCTAAACCAGGACTACTTCCAGTCATTTTCCATAGGTGCTTTTATGTGTTTATGAAACTCAGAACTTGTAGGATTCCCTGTCATGCTTCATAATAAGATTTATACAGAAATTTCAAGCAGAAAATAATGTAGATTTCAAATATATATATATAGATATATATTTTAAAATATATAATTTTTTTCTTAGACACACAATATACTGCAAAGGCACAGCCAGACATGAGTCTACTCAGAGGTTATTTTGTGTAAACACTTAGTCTCATTCTATTTTTAAGTCCACACTTCAGCTCCTCGCAGCTGCAAGTTGTGCCTTAAACAGGAGAATAAATAAATCCCCCAGAACAGAGCTCATAACAGCACATTAGCATAGATTGCTTTGTGCTCCTTGCTCCAGATGCACTAAAGAACAGCAAATCCTTTCAAGTGCTTTGCAGCAGCTCCATCAGTGAATCTTTCTGTTATTATCACAGCAGTTAGGGCTGCATCCACATTGAGAGGGAATGGCACGCCCAGCTGGGATGGGAATTTGTGTCATAGCAGCTCCTCACTGCCCTGTGAGCCTCCTCAGGACTGTGCTGAGGGCAGATTTGACATCCATTTGTTTTGGCAGCCTGTGCCCTTCTCCTCTCCCTCTCCTGACCACCCAGCTCCTTCCAACACCTCCCTTAGGCATCCTGCTACAATTGTTTGTGACACTGTGGGAAGAACTGATCCAGAATAATAAAAGCCACTTTTACCAGGTTATTTTAAACCTGTTCCAATCCCTTGAGGTAGTTCAAGGCATGGATGCAAAAATACCTGTGCTAGCACAGCTGAGGAGGAGGTGAAGGAACAGAAACAGGCAGAATTAGCAATCTACCTCTCACCCTGCTAAATAAATACAGCAATTTACAGCCAGCTTACAAAAAACACCTCAAAATCCTACATGTCCCAAAACCATAAAAAACCCAAACCACTCCCCATCAACAAACACATCATAATTTTATTTCTGTTTTTTAGAGATTTAAATTGACTCACCAGAAGAAGCAAACCCCAGTCCCAGTGCAAGGGAAAAATTTGGGAGTATTCAAACAGGTATGGAGAGCAGGAGGGACAAGGGGGGAGTGACATCTCTCTGGCATCTGACTGCAATTTGATTTTCTTCAGCCATGGCTTAAAAATGTCCCATTTGGTATTCATGTCATCAATTTGTTAAATAAGTGTTGATTCAATAAACAAGGTGTTTCTGTGATTCCACTCTTAAAGTCTCAGATTAGGTCTGCTGACATATTCTGGTTTTCAGAAATCTGGTAAGAACTGAGTTCCAGCTGGGCAGTCAGTCCCTCTCTTGGGTTGCAGGAGACTGACAGAAGTGATTTCTGCAAGCTCTTCTATGCTATATATTTTCTGTTAAAAATCCTGAGAAAATATCACAATATTACTTACTATTTTTGACCAAATGTCACTCCCTATGTGAACAATTCACACAGCATGCACCACTATTGAAACAGAAAAGTAAAAACCAACACCAGTCAGAACTGAGAAAATATTTGCATTTAAATATTTTGCATAATAAGACACTAAAGAAAAACTTTTTCCCACATCATTTAGAAAAATAAAGATGGTGCTACCATTAATGTGAAACTTTTGTTTTAATTAAAATTGCTTTTCAAAATCACCCTGTGTGGGAAATAGAAAAGGTATAAAACTCTCAGAAAGTTGTGTGAAAGCAAATTTCAGAGTGAAGAAATGTAAAAAAGTTGGGGATGTAAGGTCAAGAACCAACACTGTTTCCTTGAATGATAACAAAAATTTTGCAAAAACTTAAATATAGAAATGAGAAAGAGGTACTTGGGTAGCCCAAATTTTTCTTGACCAAAAGAAAAATATTTGAAATTGTAAAACTGCTAGAAAAACGGAGAGTCTGAGCCCTCCCCAGCTTTAATGACATGGCAGGAATGATTCTGGCACTGCAGAATGTGATTTGAAAGGGAGAATTCTCTGGCAGGAGCGCAGGAGATTTCGCTGTTGTCAGTCCCAGGAAGCAGATGGCACGTCTTGGCTGATGGGGCTCTCAGGCATCTTATTTCAGCACCCACTTGAGTGTAGCTGACAGCATCATCCATGTGGAACACACTCCCTGAACACAGGCTCTGACAGCCCCAGTGAGATGGAGCCCCAGCAAGATTAGTGAGAAACAGGGGCTCTGCTGCCCTGTGCAGGGAGGAACTCTCTCCTGTCTCCTGGTAGTTACTTGGAAACTCTTTGGGGTAATAGGTAAATTGTTTCTGCTGTCATTATTTAGCATAGAAATGCAGGATATTGTTTCTGTTATTATTGTTGTTTAGCAATCTGAGTAGGAAAATAATGAAAATAGCCCTCACCTGTCATATCAGCTTAGAGCAACAAAAATATTTTTAATAACTCCTGCCTCATGAGGGAAACTCAGGAAAACTGTGTTGGATGCCTTTTGTTACTGTGACCCCATGACATGGGTGACTTTAGGAATAGGACTGTTGTGCAAGTCAGCTCCATGGGAATGCTGAAAAATCTCATGGAAGCCAATTCTCTGCTGCTTTTGAAAACGCCAGTAGATAGTCACTTGGTACTTTAGGCACTGGAAAAGATAGTGGCCCTAGAATTCTTTACCTACCATCATACACTTTGTGACAATGACAGGAACTGAGCTCCAAATTTTTGAGCACCAGGTCAGAGCCTGCAGAACAAAGCATCCATCCTCACTCCATTGGTCTGACACAAAAAGTTATTCTGGGTGTCCTCTTACTCAGTAGAGGTCTGGTTAATACAGGTGTCACAAGTGATGCAAACACTCATCAGAGGATCAAGTTCCCCATATAGGCATTATGGACCATTAAAACCTGAGAGTAACCATCCAAAATACTGTAGTCAGGGGTAAAAAACCCTACAGAACTCACTCTTTCACTCCAAAAATAACAGGCAGCATAACTTTAGAATTGATTGATTCTCCTTGCCCATGATCATGTGTTTGTTCTCCTGTCTGGCACAAACCACACAAATCAGGATGCAAATCAGGAGACAGAGATCTCACTGCACCCACAGGCAGACCAAAGGACACTTGGGGGTGGTTTGAAGTAAACAAGGCATAAACAGATATACATATGGAGAGTCCAGATATCTGAATTCAGTAAAGCCCTGTGCCCCCGTCATTAGTGCAGGGGTATCACTTCATTCTATTTGCTATACAGGAACTGAAAGAATGATACACAGCAGGGTGAGGCCATGAACTTACACTCGGTATCTGTGTATATAAAACACCTGTAGATTAATTGAAATCCTCAGTAGATAGACAGTAAATCACTTTACTGACAATATTTGTCACTCCATTGGATCTGAACCCATTCATTCTCTTTCATTTCTTTGGCCACAACCAGACTGTAGGTATAAAATTGGCTTTTATGCAAATGAGTGTTATTGCCATGAGACATTTAAATGACTCTGGCAGTACCATCCAAAAAGCCATAGGCACAGCACAGTTATGCTCTGCCTGTGTCTATTTTAACTGTTGATTTTAGGATATTTGTGGATACACCACTGAATTAAAAGAGAATGAAAGAAATGCATGAAAATTTGAATGTGAAGAGGAAACCTCCCGTGTATTTCACCAGTCTGCCACCTGCACCAACAATAGTCTATAATAAAAAAGACAGATATGGTCACAGTTCTTATCAGCTGATCTGAGAGGTATTGAGACAGACAGGGATACAAAGAGTTCATGGGCTAATTTCACAGGCTACAGCCACTGCAGTGGTCTTATTAGGCAAGGTTGCAATGAAAAAAGAAAGGCAATAAATCTATATGAGTTTTCTTGCCCAAAAGAAAGCAGTGGCATGAAAGGAAAGTGCAAGAGCAAGATCCTCAGAAAAAAACAAAGTGTATTGACTGATATGTCACTCACTATGAACTGAATTAAAATGAAATTTGTATAAATAATATGTCTCAGCTGTTAATGTGCCAGGTCTGCCCACGCCTTCTTTAAACAACTGTTAACTCTATGAACCCAGAGGGTGGGAAAAAATACACAAGACCAAAATTAGATGCCTTGAGCTTTTTTTCTTTCCTGCAGAACTGCTGCAGATGATTTATTAGTGAATGGATATCTGCCATCCATTTTGAAATTAAAAATCCCTTGGAGGCTCTGCAGCCCCTTCCATTACATTACCAGTGTGTGCAGGTCACAAAGGTACAGCTGGAACAAGAATTGTGCTCCATCAGTCAAAAACTCTATTTTCTTCCCAAGTGCCAAAAGTCTTGAAGTGTGCAATTTGAATCATCCTTAAATTCCCAGCATGTTTAAGCACTGTGCTAATAGGCTAGCATTAAAGTATTAAAGGATACAGGTTAATCCCAGGGCTCTTGTGCCTTGGTCCCTTGGTGGCAGATGGGGCTTGGAGTAAAGACAAGCTCAGACTCCATTCATGAGTGCTGAGCAGGGAGAGAGTCACAACTGAGATTTCAGAGCAATATTCTCCATCTCACTGCTTTAGTTTATGGCTTCAGCTTCTGCAGGGTGAGTTCAGGTGGGCACAGGGTCTGGCCTCTTGTCTCAGCCTGGGTAAACAGGGGAGATATGCCGCTTCTGTGTGTGTCAAATCCCAAGCCTAAGTGCACTCTTCTGTGAAACCACTGACAGAAATCAAGGGTAATAATGAAGCCTGGGAGAAATAGAAGAAAACTGGAGAGGAAAAAAAAATAGATGGGCAGACTGCCACACCTAAATCCTACTCAAGTTCAGTATCCTCAGCTGGGCCTCTACACTCCCACACAAATATGTGCCCTTCTGGCTCCCCTGTTGGCTTGTTGTGATCACCCTTGGCCAGAGAAGGTGTGTTGTACATTTATGCTTGGAAATAACAGAGTTATTAGGGTTAAATAACTAAAGAGTTACTAAAGCTCTTCAGGCCTGGCTCATATTGTGTGTGATGTTTATACACAGGCATATATTTTATAGCTGGAGTTTAAAATGGATTTGAAGACAGCTTCAGAAACACAATCTGACAGTCATGAGAATATAAACACCCTTTGCCAGGTTCCCAAAAGTGCCAACATTAAGAGAGGGATTTTGCTGGTTTCAGAGATGGAATTTGCAGCGTGCCAAGCTGATGGCACATTTCTCCTCATCCTTTGGATGCTGACTCCAGCCTTCTGCTGCAGTTACCTGATGGGATTTGCCCTAGAGCACTGCAAAACAGATCAGCTCCTCTCCTTGAAATAACTTTGCAACTGGCCTAGGGAGTGAGAATCATAAACCTTGCCCAACGTGGGTATTTCCCACCAAGCAGCTGTAGATCAGCCAGACAATTTATCTAAGGGGCTGGAACTGGGAGGACAAACCTTTGGCTGGGATTTATTAATGCACCTCAGCCTGTGACGACTCAGGTCCCACCAGCAGGGAACATGAACATGTACACACCTCATAATTTTATTCAGAGAGCTTTGTTCCTTACAGTACTTGTCAGATCTTAAATAATTAGGGTAAACTACTTCTACCTGATAGAACTTGTCAAATCTTAAATAATTGGGTGGAAAAAAGACTTTTTTTCCCTTTTTTTTGCAATCTGTTGGTGACAGTGGCATCCTACATTCAGACTTTTGCCAACACAATGATTGTGAACAAAGAAAAACCCACGGAGATGGATCTGCTTTTACACCCTGGAAACAGAAGTTGAACAGACAGGTCTTCAGAGCCTGATGGATTAAAACACAAACTATGCCACCCAAATTTTAATGAACACCATGGTTCTAGTTTAAGAAATCATCTTAGAAGATGCTCAATTAAGAAAGGACTTTGTTCAAGGACTTTTATAGCTTGGCCAGAACAAAGTCTGACCTATTCTTTGTCCAGGTTTTTTGAAGTCCATGAAACATTGAGCTTTTTTTTCTTTTATTTTTTTTTTCCAAAGGAAATGATTCAATTTATTTTATAACAAACAACAGCTGAACATGCCAGAGACCTCAGTATGAGAAGCCCATTCACATCAAGAGTAGAAGAAAAGAAATTGTGTTGAAGAATAGCATGTGGATATGCTTTTTCATGGACTGTTTCCAAACACAAATATGTTTTAAAACCAGTAAAGTAACAAAACTTCTTTTCCCAGTTTCCTTTTTTTTAAATAATAAATTTGAAAAATGAGCAGATTAGACATATTACAGGCAGCACAGACATAATATTAAATAAGAATTAACTAAAAATAAAACAAATTAAGAGGAATTTGCATGTAACACAAAGCAACCTTGCTCTTCAAAGAGAATGAGTTCCACTATTTCCATTTCTGCAAACTGCAAAAGATTTGGACAAGTTAAGAGCAAATTAAGCAAATGGAAGACACCAGCCACTATCAAATGTGTGCAGCAGTATGACAGGGAGGCTTCATTTAAGTGAATGTTTGTTCATTAAATGGATAGTAAAGCAGAAACCCTTCACCCACTGCAGAACCAGCTCTGTGTCCCATGGGAACTGCAAGGTCTGGGTGCCAGAAATGTTTTACCTCCTGAGGGTGGGCAAAGGATTTTCTCCATGGATGCTGGAGGAAGCTGAGCTGCAGAATTTCAGTCACTCCCACAGATCCTGAAACCATCCTCTCAATTCCTCCTGTGCCTCAGGATTTTTAAGATCTGAAAAATAACTCAGTGAGTACGAAAACTGAGGGCCAGTTGTGAATCTGTCTATGTAGATAATAGGGGAATAAAGGAGCAGAAATCTCCATGAGAGGTAAATGACTCTGAACCTCTGCCTCCCGTTTGGAGGGGCAGGAAGAAGGCAGTTTGCTCAGAAACAGGAGCTCAGCTGAGCTTCCCTAGGGAGCAACCAAATAAACTGAAAAGTGGCTATAATTTGATCTCTGCTCTGCTTCTGGGGAAAAGCAAATACATGCTGCCCTTTGCTCAGAGCTGAACACAGACTGCCTGTCAATGCAGAACCCTGGAGAACATTCTGGATGTGAGCAGCAAACATGAACTCCAGTGCTTCACAAGACTCTTGGCATAAACACAGGAAGCACACCTCATCCAAAGGCAATTAAAACAGATAGGGAACAGCACAAGAAAATTTATTAGTTTTCTGCCTGATCTAATCAAATATAAATGATGCTTTTGGTCATGTACGCACGTCTGTGAGTGGGTGGAGGAAGGAGAGGGTAGGCATGCATGGAAATGTGTCCAAGGATACACACAGATCCAAAATCCAGGGATGCTTCACTCCCCTATTATAGCTGTGCAGCAGAAAAACCACAAGATCAATGCAATCAGCTAGGCAGTGAGAGCTGATTGTCTGGGAATTCTGAGTAAAGATTATCCATAATAGAATAAAGGGCTGCTGCCCAGCCAGGTAAAAACCACAGGATGAGTAAAAAGTGCATTACAGGCTCCTCAACAGGCTGTCAACATGTGAGGTTGAATGAGAAAAATAATACTTGTGTACTTTTAAGAGAAGTCTAATAAGTCCTGTTTAAAATTTCCATCAGTAACACAAGTGGAAGAGTCATGCAAGTTTAGTATTTTACATTTGTACCAGCTATCACTGGTAATATCCATCTGGTTCTTTCTGCCAGCTATCAGCTCTGTCCTTGCCATCAGTCTTTAACAAGGATATCTTTATTTAATTTCAAGATATGGGTTGTTTTCATCAACAGAGGAATAAATCTACTAAAGTTAATCTGGCAAGGAGTAGAACTGATAACTCTTGCCAGATTTCTAAACAGAACAGTATACATTTTATATTTACAGAAATATATCAACTGTGTGTGCATAGGCTGAAAATCTGTGACTCACACAAAGATAAATATCACCATTAAAAGTCAACTAACTTTGATTCTTCATGGTGATTATTGACATAGATCATTATATAGGTGGCATTTTTTATCTTATAAGCATACCATCTATAGAGAGATGAGGTTGAAAAGAGAAGGGGAGAGTCACAATTAGGGTTAATTAACCCTAAAGAATGTCTCCTCCCAGGTGACTGCTGTCTTGACATGATGGAAGGCAGCTTGAATTGTCTGTGTGGTGTTTTTCCTCAAACACAATTTGATCCCAGAGCCACCACAGCACAGAGCTGGGAAAGCTGAGGGGTCAGAAATACACAGTGTACAACAAGAACAACAAACAACTCTCAACAAACACAGTCTGTGAAAATACATTAGATCTCATGTGGTGATGGATCATTGAGTCAGGTGGGAAGAACACAAATGTAAGAACAAATGCTACAAGGAAGTTGTGAGTCTTTGGGGGATCAAGTGTCCCACAAAAGATCCAATTTTCAGCACCACATGTCCAATCTTACTTGACATCATAGACTAAAATCACAGGGCCTTGGTCTCTTGCACACAGTAACACTGAAAGTAAGCAAGGTTGAAGTGGAAGGATGGTTTTTTACTCAACAAAAGAATTTCCTGCACAAGTCACTGAATGTCACTGCAATACTTTGTTCTGTATATATATTAAAAGTTTTCCACTAGAGCGACTGTCTTGATTCTCAGAAAAAAATTCAAAATAGAAGATCCTAAAATATGTTTGCAAATATGTAGAAAAATAATTCTTATTTTAAATAATAGATAGTTTCATAATCTTTTTTACAGATTTTTTTATTCATTTCAGAAGTCATTTAAAATGAAGATTAAACCCTTGAGAGATCACTCAAAAAGATCACACTGCACGTTTATTCCTATGACAAGCATTCAGTGATTTCCACATTTGTACTTCAGTTTTTGGGGTGGGTCTGACCCTACTCTGGTTCCACTCCTCTTTTCTTCCAGCTGAGATCCAGCTGCTGCTCCCTGCTCCTGGCTTTCACTTCCTTTTACTTCCACTCCACTCCTCCAAATCATTGTTTTCAGCTACCAGGCAAAAACCTCTAAGAGCAAAACCCTTCAGTCTATTTGGGATGCCTTGGCACTCAGGTTATGGAAACAACACTTAAGTGTGCATTGGTCCAAGCTCTAACAGTTGCATTCAGATTATATGAATCTGTAAAACATTCCCCAATATTCAGATGTTTGAGGTAATTCATGTATTCTCCTCTCTACCAGAATTCTGTGTTTGAGATTAGACACCTCTCCCAGTGGAAATTTTGTCAAGACCAATACATTCATGTGAAAAGTTTCAGCCCCAATGAACTGACATTTTTCTGATGAAAATCTTGCCCCAAACCTCTGAACTATCTCAACGTGCAGCCTTGTGATACCCAGGCAACCACTGCCTCGGGCTCTTTACTTTAATTGTATACATTTTCATCAAACCCTGATGCCCCTCGTGGGTTTGTGCAATTTCTGAAATGTAGCTAAAACATTTACTGTATATTTCTCTTCGTTGATTCCAAGTGAAATTATTTCATCGCTTTATGTCTTCTTTTTCCTCCTAGCCCTGATGTATTTTGACATTTAGAGAATAACAGTTTAACCAAAACCCTTCAAATTGGAGTTTAGCAGAAAATGAACGAATGTAAAAATATTTCACTTGGAGGCTAATAGGCAGAATGAGGGCAGCAACTATTCAGCCATTCAAGTTAAATAAGGGGCTCATTACTGTCCTCTGTGACAACTGTCCAAATGCTAAATTTAAAGGTCCCATTATTTAAAGGTTCAGGGACTACAATATTCATGTGTTGTATAAGTTTTTGTTTTAAAGTAGCACTTTAAAGTTAAGATCAAAATCCTGTTTTGTGGTGTTCTGTAAGATGGGACATTTAGTTCTGCCACCCCAAACACCTTCCTAGGAAGGGGATTTCCCCTGCCCTGTAGTTTTTCTGCTTGTCTGAAACTCTTCCAGGGAGATTGAGCACAGTTCTGGAAAACTTTTAAAAAATATTATATAAAAGGGTGACCTGGAAAAGAGAAGCTGTGCACCATATCTTGTCCTGAAGATACTTCAGAAATTAAAAATTAGAAAACATGACATGTTGTTGTGCTTGCCTTGTAAAAGGAACTGTATTTAGCCGAAAATGATTATATTTATTTAGCAACCAAATGTGTGGAGAGGCTCCCTACGTTTGCCTTGGGAGACAAATACCAGAGGAGAAGAGGAGCTACTCAGAATAAAGCTGACACAAGAAAAAGCAAGTTATTATGTGACAAGAATATGCTTAGAAGACTTTGTAAGTTTTATTATCATGTGATTCTCTTTTCCCTTTACTGAGAGAATATACAGTTCCAAATATTTGCTTGTTTTTAATATTGAGTATAAATATAGGAATCAAATGTCTATTTATCAGCCCATTTGCTCATACTTGAGAATTTTTAATAATTTCTTATCCATAAAAATTAACATTATTCATATTGGTTCCTTCAGCTTGCTTTAAAACTGTGTGGGCACCCTGAAGTGTTTTCACTGAAGTATTCAAAATACTCAGCTCAAGGACTCTGAGAACTTGAACTTTAAAAACATCAATTAAAATAAATTTAACAATTCATTATTTCTGAATTGAAAATAAAGTTTGAGTCACACAATGTTATTTTCTCAGACAAGAAAAGTGGGATATGGGAGACTTGCTGGCATTGTAGGCAAGATTTGTGTATGGATAGATGGGCTCATTTCAGCTGTCAGTTTGAGTCACCCAAACTCCATCACTTCATCAATATTTTTTGAGGTTTTGATTTCTTTTTTAACTTAAGGGAAAAAAAATGGAATTGAAAGTTTAAATTCTTCCAATTTTCATAAGCAGAAAACTGAGATTTGTGCCATTTGGACCGGCAGAAACTCTTTATTTAATTTAGTTGAAATTATATTTGCTATATTGCTCTTTTTGATTGTAAATCAAGAATTAAAAATAAATTATTTTCAGTGGAAGAAAACAGGACTGAATTTTACTGGTAAATTAAATGTGTCCAGAGTTACTCCTTACCATTGAAGCCAGTTCTCACAGACTGTTCCCCATCCATGCTCTTAATCACTTTTAACATCCAAAAGCAGAGTAACCCCACCCAAACTCCCTGCTGTTAATGCATTCTTCATGTGCCAGCAGCCAAACACTGCCTTGTTTAACACTGCAAAAACATAAGCAAAACCACTTTGCAAAATTTTAACAGTGATTTCCAGTGATCAGGGATATGCTCTGGTCCTTTAGAATCTGCAAATATGAGTGCTGTCAGAATTTCCCGAAGAATTTAAAACCTCACATTCTTTCCAGTTTAATTAGTTAGTATGTCAAAAGTACTAACAGCTGTCACTGAAAAACTGATATTAATAAGACAGTATTTTCAAATAAGATTAGTCCTAAAGCCCCCAGCAGCTCTAGAAAAGAGACAGAAGACAGACACAGAGACCACAATTTCTCTGAAAATTCCTTGACATAGCTAAAATTTCAAATCCAGTCTCCTGGCCTCTATTCCAATGATTCCATAACAAATCTTTCTCAGGAGGAAAAACAGAAAAAGAAAACACTGAAACACACAGACTGGCCTGGCATCTTTCACTGCTGCAAGAGTCAAAGCATTTTGCCTCATAGAGTGGAGCAGGAGTGGGCAAAATGCCTGGATTCTCAACTGTGAGAGTAGGAGTCTCTATTTATTTTGTGTAGGGGAAATGTATGAATTTGCAATCTGGACGGCTTGTGGTACCACACTGAAATGTAATCAGTTTTCAATGTGCAGAGAGTCCCAGAATAACTTTCTAACAGCAACATTAGAAAAAGATACTCCTTTTTCCCCAGGCTGTTTGTACCTCCAACATGTAATTTTGCCATTAGTGAAGTGTGATGAAAATTAAATCACTGGTACAGCTCACTCAATCAACCTTTTTCTTTTTTCTTTGTTACTAACTCAGGGCTCAACTCAGGAATAAATTGGCTGCAGAATTCAAGCTGCTAAAAGCTTTTTGAGAGTCTTTAGCATTGCAACCACACTGCCCTCACCAGAGCTGTAGTCTCTAAACCTGAGGAGAGAGGAAGGTCATGCTAAGATTTCAGAGCCATAACCCAAGCTCTTGCCTCAAAGCATGTCTTCTACCACCATGTGGATATTTGGCATTGCAGGTAGGCATTTTTCCAGCTGCCAGGGTTAGCACAGGCACTTAAGGAAGCACAGAGAAGAGGACCTATGAGCCTCCTAATATTTTCAGCTTTTCTATTTGGTAGCATCCTTTGCTGATGGAGTTCAGAGGTGGGTTTGTGCAGAGACAACCCATGAAAGTGGATGGATGAGGACAGTCCAGTGGATCTCCTGGTCCAGCAGACTCCAGCAGGAGCCAAAATCAGATAGCTAGGGAGAAAAGAAGACAGTCAACAGCAATACTTTCCTAGTGCACTCCATCAGGCATGCTGTAGTCACTGATTACAGATGCTGTCCAAAACCTGTCCCCTTTTTCAACCACATCCCTGTGAAATTAGAAGACTGACTATCTGGGCTTTTTATATTGGAGATCTCAAGGAAAGCAAGCTCATGCACTGCCCTTTGAGCTCTAGGCAGTTCTTCATGGCTGCTATCCACATCTCCTGGGAGAAAACAGAACATACTGTGTGCAAGCAGTTGGGGAAGGAAATATCTCAGATTACACCCAAATGTGTTTGGAACAGTGTGGTGCAGGGAATGCAGCCTGTGGTGCCCAGCAAGGGACTTTCAGAGAGCCCAGGACTGTCCCAGTGGGTCTGAGCTCCTGGTGCTTTGGAAGATCCCTACACAGTGCACCCTACACAGAGCAATCCTGCTGCACTGCCAAGGGAATAGGAAGGCAAACAGCTCTGGGGCTTGTGCTAAAAAGAGTGAATACACTGAAATTCTTTCTCCTAGGCTGAGATCTTGAAAGCTGCCATCGACCTGCAGTCAGACTGAGATCTCTCCAGTGAGATGAAAAGTGCATCAAGATTCTGCTGTACCTCCCAGTGGTGCCACTCTCTTCTGTCCAGAGAGTTCCACTCCCAGCAGAAGGATCCTTGTTCTGGGCACCTCTTGGGAACCCCACACAAAACGTGTCTTTCTAACAAGAGCAACCTCTCCAGCCCTGGCAGAACAGCATTTCACAGCTCTCTGAAATGTTCTTTTCCATGTTAGCCCAGAGTCTGCAAATGTCAGTGCCTGTCTCAGAGCAGAGCCCTGCCATCCTCATTGCTGCTGCCTGCAGCTGCTCTGAGCAGTCACTGCTCCCCCAGCACCTCACCCTCTCCATCACAGGAGGGGAAGGAGGGACTGGGAGGATGTTTTTAAATGTCAGGAGGGCATGGCAGCACCAGAGGGACTGCAGCCCGTGGGGACACTGCCCAGATGTGGCACCAGCTGCCATGGCAGGCTCGTTCATATCCTCACAGTGTCAGATCACTCTTGTGTTCATACCCTTTCCTTCCCTTTGCACCACAGCCTGCTCAAGCCACAGTGACCTTTGCTTGTAGCTTAGGCATTCCTTTGGAAGGAAAATTGTACCTGTGTGGCTCTTGGGAGCAGTGTCTTTCCACATCTAGCAGGAAAAAAAGAGCAGAAAGCACCCAAAGGCAATAATAGGAAACAATTAATTATGAAAGGGCTGTATTTAGGAGCCTTAAGCAAAATTTCCCAGCCATCTTCCCCATCATTTCCCTACGGAAATGAAATGGGTTTGTCTGGATTTCTCTTCTGCTGTGCTATTTTACTGACTGCAGCAAATACATTTACCTATTTTTGAACAGTGCAATATCTCAGTTATTAAAACACAAGGAGACCTCACACAGCTTGTTGCCAGATACAGCAAAGATGAGCATTTCTTGCACTGTGCATATTTTTAGGCTAACCAATCACAAATTTTGAGCTGAATCTCCTTGCTTGAAGGAAACCCTTTAAAAACTGACAAAACCAGTGCTATTTTTTACTTTTCTGCATTGGTTGGATTTGGCTAAAAGGCTTTGCACAGCAAACTGGCCAAAGAAATATTTATTGACACAACCAGCTTATAGGACACAGTGCAGCAAAGGTGCCAATGAGACCAATGGGCTAAGATTTTTTCAATTATAAAACTAGTTATTTAATCTAATTACTGAATATTTGGGGTCATTCTTTCCAGAGGACAAATTTCTACCTCATTTATTGGCTTTGTGCATAATTAGAAACAGTATTTGCAATTTACAAGAGAAGGTTTAGAAAGAGTTTTGAAACAAGAAAGCATTAGGAAAAAACCCAAAATCTAATTAATGGGTTGTGCAAATAGACTTTTCCTACAGGTGGGTTTTTTTCCTGCAACAATTTTCTGCCAGTGGTTTGTTAGCTCATAATAGAAAACCAGGTTGATCAGTGGTTCAGATTTGATACAGTATAAGACTATTCAGTTGTGAGAATAAAAGAAATGAAAAATTGTGTAGGTGTTATTCCCACCTATATTTCCTGACTCTAAATGTAATGAGCTCTTTTGATTGTGAATCGCTCATAAATCTTTTTCACAAAATAAATCAACTTATACATAAAGATTTTTTCCTACCAAAATGGAAACTTCAGTGACATTTACATATTTGAACATACATTCTTTTTATATAAAAAATAGAAAAGTTATTGGAATCTTCAAGAAGTTTCATTGCAATGATGAAACAAAATTATATTCTCTCACTTATACAAAAACTTTTCCCTGCACTCTTATGTAAAATTTAATTTTGTTTAAAAATATTAAAAATTTTCACATCTCATTTTGGTGAGATATTTTCATTTTTCTTAAAATGCTTCATACTTTCCAGTCATTTTCATCCCACACTGTCTGTGTGATCAGTCAGGAAGTGAATCAGAACAGACTACACTGGAAATTTTCTAGGCTCATTCCTTGCTGTTCCAGTTATTGCTGTGGCACATCTGAATAAGAACTGCCACAGAGGAATTTAGTCAAGTTTGACTAATTGACTTTTAGAGTGCATTCAGTTCAAGTTTGTTGGGTTCACTCCCATGGATAAGCTCTATTTCAGTATCCTTCACTTTCTAGTCCAACCTGCTTTGTAATGTCACACATTATTAAATAGTTGGTGTGAAACTGTCTTAAAATCACAATTAATAATTCCAACAGTAGAGATGGCAAGTAAATATATCCTTTACTGCAAAGCTTTTAACTTGTGGGAGAAATGTGATATTGATTAGTTAATGTTTCTAAATTTCAGATGAAACAGGTTAGTCAAATTATTATTATTCCTGTCTTTGCTGAAATATATTAATTCTATCAATATTCCACAGAATTCAGCATAGTTGCAGAGTCACATTTAAGGTGTATTTCTTTTCAATAACAGCAGAACCACAGAGTGCAATCAGAGCTCTCAGCCAAGCGTTTGCACATCACCAGACCTGGACACGCATAAAGAGGAAACACAAGAATGAAAGAATATTTTCAATTTGTGTCTTTCAAGGACATTATAAACAGGGTAAATAGTATGAAAGCCCCACAATTTTTCCTTTCCCTTTGCAGAATAAAGTTAAAATGGGTTTATACACTTCACCCCTTGCCCAGATGAGCCACACTTAGAACTTTTCATCTATTTCAATAAGAGCCTCTTCAGCTTGAAACCACAGATTACCAAGGAACAGAGCATCATAAGCACTCACCCTTCCTTTACTCAAGTGCTGCTTGAGGTTTCTTTTCCCTGAGGAAGAAATGATGCCCAAACATCCCAGGATAGCTGCGGCAGACAGACAGAGACAAGTAAACGAGGTCAGCTCTCTTCCTGGGACAGTCCGAATTCAGATCACAGCTTTTCCTGGAGAATATGAAAACTCACCTGATGCTGCTGCAGTGAATTCTGGCTTCAAGGAACAAGGAAAATCGGAACCAGGCATTCACAGTGAAATGGGGTTCCTACTACTAGGGATAGAAAAAGAGATCTCCAAAATGATAATGTAACTGTGATTTCATTGGGAAGAAATTAATAAGAAACCTGTCTAGAGCAGTTCAACCTCAAAAAATATGGCAACAGAATTGTTTTACTTGAATCTCACTGCAAAAGAACAGAAACACTTGCTGTTTTGAGAGGATGAATCATATTTTTATATTCTAGATTTCTTGATGTCATAAGCTTCCTATTTTTGGCAAAAATAAATACATAAAGCAGAATTTGAAGGTGAATTTATTATTCTGATGTCACTGTAATCTATTAAATCAATTTTTTAGCACAATTGATGTCAGATTTAAAAGATGGCATCCAATTTTGATACCCTGAAGTTTCAGAATTGACATGTAAAATACAGAGATTGATAAATATAGAAATTTTTAATCAGAGATTGTGTTCGGTTTGGAGACAATTTTTCTGACAAAACAGAAAATGCAGATCTATGACAAAGTTTTTTGACAAATATATCTTAACTTCAGTGAATTATGTGGACTGGCACCAAGGCAATTCAAGAGCAGCTGCCAGACTATTCAGACTGGAGATATCAGACCTGTGCTGCTAATTCAGAATAATGCAATAATGCCACTCACCACAGTGCAGTATCACTCCAGTTTTCTTTCGCTGTGGAGTGATATCACCTCATTTTCATCCTGAGCTCAACTGTAACCACGGGTCTTCCCTTGCTGTTATTCACCAAATGAAAAAAAAAAAAAATGAAATGAAATGAAATGAAATGAAATGAAATGAAATGAAATAATGAAATGAAATGCTAAGACACTTTATAGATCCAGATTATTTGGTTATATCTTTCTGGCTGCATGAATTCATATGAGGAAACAAATACATATAAAGATGCCACTTCAAATTTCTACTCAGAAGGATATTTTCTTGTTTGGATGAGCCACGTTGTCAGATCCCATTACTGAGTAGCACAACCCCATGTTCCTAATTCACAAAAGTCTGTCGCCTTGCTCCAAACCAAAAGTGGCATAAACCCATTTATAATTTAAGTAAGTTGCTGGCAGTTCCTAAAATGGTTTTCCTGGAGAATAATGAGATAGACCAGTGGGGTAAGAAACATGATAAGTGACTCACAATAGAAGGCATAATGAATAGTTGCTCTGTCCCTGGAAGTGGCTGTGGTACCAGAGAACCCTGTCATGAACTGTCTTTTATGGCAAGTCATAAATTAAAACATTTTTATTGTGAAAGCTTCTGTCACTGCAAGAAGGAAGAACAATATAGTGCCACACTTCTTTTTGGGATTGCAAATCAAGGCCAAAATCTCTCCTAATGTAAATTATGTCAATATATTCATTTCAGCTGAGTTTTACCCATGTTTATAATCAGAAAAAAAAGTCATCAATTGCTTCTTCTTTAATTTAATTGGAACATCGATTCTTCAAAATTGTTATATTAAATTGAATTTTAGTTACCACTGTCACCCTGTAAAAGACAATCTGGCACAAAAAGCTGATTCTGTGTATAAGTCAATGGGAGTAGACAGGAGAATAGGTATTAGGGAGATTAAAAAAAATGCTATTTAAATTTATAATGCCAGAGAAGTATCTGTCTTCTAGTGTAATCACCACAGATGATCAGTAGAAATTACAACAATCTATTGTAGCCAGCACAAATAGAAATCTAGCAACAGCTCCAAAAGGAAATGTTACTTTTTTTTTTTTTAATGAATATTTCTCTTCTGCTCCTCGTAACTTAAGAGGAATCAAGAACCTAATTTAGGGTTAACTTTGCTGCTAATAGCACCAAGTGGCCATCAGGACAGGAAAAGTCTTAACCACTTTTACAGAGGTGTGCCAACATTGTGCACAGACTCACAGTGCTGGAGGCTGCCCACGGGCTGCAGCCTGGACCAAAAATATGCTCAAAATGTAGTTTATATGGTCTTTCCGTTTCTTCTGTCTTTCCTGTCAAAGTGCTTTCTTTCAGTAGCATTTGCACACACACACACACATATATACACACACACACACACATATATATATATAGATACAGAGATGTCGCTATATATACATTTGGAAGATGGGGGGAACTGACCCAGGGTTCAATTCCCTAGGGACTGATTTCCTTGTATTTCTCGTTGTTTTGCCCCATTCCAGATACCATTAACACCACTTGGGTTTATTCCTTTCAGACAAATTATGCTCCAGGCTGGGTTTTTTGTACCTTACACTCTCCTACAGCCCTGCCCATAGGAACTGCAGGGCGCCACCACCACAGCACTCACCGTTCTTTAATCAGCACCAAGGACAGCCCCATCAGTGGGTAATTTGTATTTAAGGGCCTGGAGGATGCAGTAAGCACTCTGATCATCCTGAGAAGTTGTAATTGTGAGGTGGGAGGAATGCAGGCTGGGAACAGAGTTTGGCTGGTGGTATCAGTGGGTATGTGCATGGCAGTGTGCACACAAGTGTGTGATTCAGTGGCACTGAACTGACTGGGCTAGGGCTCCTCTGGAAACCCTGCAAGGATCTTTGCAAGATCTACCCCAAGGTGTTTTGAGCCTTGAACCAAGAACCAAGGTGGTTTGTCTTCCAGCTGTGCTGAGACCAGTGAGGAGTGGAGCAGGTTTGTTCAGAGCATGGCACTGCAGACACATCTGGCACCCTTCACACACCCCTATCCACACACACCTATCCACACATCCTGTCTGCAAGGGTAAGGATCAAACTGGCAGCTGGTCCTTGAGCTCAGAGCACACTGATATTGAAATAAAATGAATCAAATTCTTGTGACTGATCGATTTTGAAGCACTTCTTTCTAGACACAAACATGCTTCTGATAGAAGAGTTTTCTATCAAGTGAAAACAACTTAGGTAGCATTTTCTCATAGACAAATATTCTCACAATAGCACTTATTTAGACAGAGGAAATTGGGAGAATAAATTTTTTCTCCCCCCAGTGAAATTCCATTGAATGCTCTGAACTCTGCCTTCAGTAGGAGCTGCTCACACTCATACGCTTTCTCTGAGCCAGACTGTGATTTCTAGTTTCATATCACTAATCAGATATTTCCCTCTTGCATTCATTTAATTATTCCATATTAATAAACCTTGACTTTTAGACAGAAGCTCTATGAGGTGCATTCTCAACATAATGCACACAAAAATCCCTGTGGCATCTTCAGCAGTAGGGCACATGTGGAGAATTGATTACAGCCTTAGGTTTTTAGCCATTGCTACCTTACTTTTAGATTTTTCCTCTGGTGATTTCTTGAGTGCCAACACACGTACTGCTGTTCCTGTCTTTGCTAAAAACCTACCTGGGAACTCTATTAAAAAGGTTCAATTTATGCAAAATAGAATTTTAATCTAGAAAATGCAGATTTGAAACACCGCATGGTGAAAGAAATCACCTCAAAGTACAGCCAAAGAGGTTACAGAAGCAGGTCACAGAAATCTGGTTTCCTGGGGAGCTCCTGCACATTAGAGAAATGTAAGCAGCTACTGGCAGCTCCAAACTGCACACATTAAATATGTCTACAAAGGGTTTTGACAGGTCTCTACAAATCTGGGACTTTCTGTGCCTGTTGTACATTTCCAGTTTTATGGCAAGACAGAGGCAAGAAGCAGAATGGTTTCTGTGCAACGTTCCATACTGAATTAACACTCCTTTGGACAAATATTCATTTATTCTGAGGTCACTTGCAAATCTCTTGACAGTCTAAAAATATTTTATTATGCTTGCTACCTTTTCACCTTTTTTTTCCTCTAGCAATTGGATATTATGACCCAATATGACTACATTGCTGGTATATTTGAAATCTGCTGCAGAATTCAAGGTTAGCTCAGAAATACTGAGCTCACAAAGAAACATGTTCTGCCCTAAGTTATTTCAATTACTTAGGATGGGAAAGGTAACATTGTGAAAATGTTTAGAAGGTTAGAAAGTGAATACTCCTTGACTGTTTTGGTCTGGGTATTATGCATCAATAAAATATATGGTAAATAGTCCCTTCAGTTACTCAGATGAAATAAAGTAGTTCATCCATGGCATGATTTTATGAGTCTAGCTACAGGAAGTTATGTATATAAAATAAGAGCTAAGAGATTTGCATAGTCCTCAGCAAATGTACAGAATGACATTACAAAACGTAATGTGTATGTAGTACACAAACTATTTGTATTCACACACAAGCACATCTGATGGATAAAACAAGAGATGAATTTTCTGAAAGTGATGAAAGTTGAAAGTTTAGTTAAATGTATGATTTTTAGAAAGTGCTGATAAGACAGTTAAATGTTTGATTTTTAGAAAGTGCTGATAAGACATTTGCAGGAAATTGGGAGTGTTGGAGTGATCATCCACAAATTGAAGATCATGGGAAGAAATTTGGAATAATCATAGCTAAATCAAAGGATCAAGTTGTTCTTACTTCTTCAGCAATACAAAAACCCTTGGACTTTTCCTCAGTGCAGGACTTTCCAGCTACTAGATCAGTGCCATACTGCGTGTCACTTTGTCCTTTAATTATAACTGGAAGGCAAGAAAATGTCAATGTTTGCAGCTTCTGAGAGACAGATGCAATTCAATAATTCACACTGCATCATGGTTGGCTGCTGCTTTATAGGATCTTAGAGAACTTTGCTGGAAAGTCTGTAATAAAATGATCATTGCTTTAAAAAAAAATTCAACCTGTTCTCCCAGATAAAGAAAATATCTTCCTCTGTTAAGAAAACATGTAAGTTTTGCTTATCTTTTATCAGCTATTCCATGTATTTGAGTTTATCTGCTTGTTTCCTACTTAAACTGTCCATTTCTAATCAAGGCTGTGTTCTGTGCATTTTAGGCACCTGTTCCTTTTTGTTTCCCCTGCAATGTTCATTATTGCCCATGACAGATCTTTTCCGAAGACTGCTAAGCAAAGCAGAAGGCAGCTCCAGAGCAGCATTGCTCTCCCTGGGCAATTTAGACAAGATCAATATTCATTAACATTGGTAATTCACCACCCAAGGGGACAGAGCCTTAAAATAAACCTCTTAAAGACAGACATGGCGAAATATTCCTTTATTATTTATCTGTCTCTTCCCAAATTTTTTTCTTGGGTTTCTTATGCTCAACAGCACCTGACTACATGAAGATAAAATATGTTTAAGAAAGTTTTAAAATGTGTGAAAATGTCAGTGTAACTGTATTTCTCTACACTGTATGTGCACAAGTGTAAAGTATTCTTGACTGTATTTTCCTTTAATCAATAATATAGGGGAAAATATTTATTTAGGAATAATATTTTTTGGTGAAAACGTTTTAAAAAAGAAAAATAGAAACTATCTGAATTTCAATTGTTTCATTTTGAAGTATTTCAGTTTGCATTTGAGGGTATGGAGGCTTTTCATTCCTTGATTGCAATAAAATTTTAAGGACTTAGAATGCATACTATAATTTTATTCTTTTTTTTATACGTAAAACTCTCATTAAGGACAAGGTTTTTACTAAATACTTCAATCTATCTATATTTACTTCAGGTGGAAAGATAATTTAAAAATATTGGGATTTTTCACCCATAAATCTTTTTTTAAAAAGTTGAAATAAATCTAACAATCACATCTATTTCTTAGTAACAGATGAAGGTAGATGAAGACACTGTTACTTTGCAAAAATCTCATTATATATTTCAAAAAAGTCGTTATATATTAATCATTAAGTCTGCAACAGTCTTAACTCAGCAACTCCGATGGCTTCACTGGAGCTAAGGTGAGATTTGGGATTCAAAAATATTCAATTGTGATAAATTTTTTAGTTATTTATACCTTGTTTGACATTCCATGAGTTGAGTGTTTCTCATGGACTTGAGGATCACTTGATCTCTTAGACTGGGTTTTTTTTATTATCTTTAACTTCTTGCTCCTGATACTACAGTAATTTCACGAATACAAGCCGCACCAATTTGACCAAAATTTTGGTGGAAACCCAGAAGTGCGGCCAATATTCCGGGGCGGCTAATACATTAACAAAATTCTAAAAGCTGCCAACACGGAAGTGAGAGCCCGCGGCAGCCCCAAGCCAAGCTGGAGCCCGGCCGGCCCCAGCTGAGGTGGGAAAGCCTGGCAGAGGTGGGGCCAGCAGTGTGGGGGGCGGGCGGCAGAGCCTGAGCCAGCAGGGCGGGGCAGGGGGGTGGCAGAGCCCGGGCCAGCAGGGCGGGGGAGCCCGGGAGAACTGGGGCTAGCAGTGCAGGGGAGCATGGCAGAAGCAGGAAGGCCGGCGGGTGGGGCTGCCTGGCAGCGGGGGAAGCCCAGCAGAATCGGGGCCAGCAGGGTGGGGGAGCCCAGCGGTGCGGGGGTCTGCAGTGCCGGCCAGGGCGAGGAAACGCGGCGGCGGTGCAGACGGGAGGGGGCGGCCGGCGAGCCCGGCGGCGGCGGCAGCACCACCCGGCCAGCCCCGCCGAGCCGTGGCGCTGAGCTGGGCCACCCGGCCCTGTCGGCAACCATGAGCGGGCCGAGCCTTCCTGGCCCCGCCCCGAGCCAGTAAAGCCCGCTATGCCGCGATCCTGTTACTAATTGGCCAATTTGTGAAAGCTGCGCACAGATTCTCGCTACGAACGAAAGTGCGGCTAATATTCGGGGTGCGGCTTATCTATTGACAAAGACAGCAACATTGTCGAGGCACCGGGGGTGCGGCTTATAATCCGTGCGGCTTGTATTCGTGAAACTACTGTAATTAATAACAAAGCCATAGTGAGTTGACAGTAATAAGAATTTAGAACAACAGAGGTGTTACTTGGTACTAAGGAAAGCTTAAATCAGAGACCATCTACAAAAAACAAATTGCTAGGATGTACCCAGTCTTAATTAAAACAATTTGCTCTTTGATCATTGCTTTGTGTCTGTCATTCCCTTTCTGATGGGCTCATAATTTCACAGCATTTTCTCACTATCCTACTGGGAGAAAGGCTTCAACAAAACTTTTGGAGTTTGTTTGTTTTTTTTTTCTTTTGTTTACAATTGAAAATACTGTTTCTACATCACCAACTTGTTGGCAAGTTTCATTTTTTAACCCTGAAGTGTTCCCTGCTGCCATCAGGAGCCCAGAATTGCAGCAGGCCAGTTTCAGGTTGGCTTGGCCTCATTTTTCTTCTCTCATTGAACAATGTTTCTTTGAAGTGACCTGGTTTTGCTTCTGTGGAGTTTAATATAAAATTACATTTCTCTGTTTGGTCCTCTGATTTAGGAGCACCCAAAAGATTTGTAAATGAGAAAACTACAATATGTGAAAAAATGCTGAAAATTAATAATTTGGATTTGCAAATGAAAATACAGTTACCATAAGAGAGCTGAAGAGTTATTCCTTTTCCCCCTAAAGTCCTCTTAGACACTGATCAGCATATTTTGTATTTCTAAATAATATTTTTCCACTGAGTTATTCTTTAAAAGCGCTGACCAACACTAAATGTACGAAAGCTATTTCTTCATCACCTGATTTTTTCTTATGTTCTTACATCATAATTGTGTTTTAAATTTTCTTTTTCTTATCCTTCCTCAGTCATCACCAAGAAGTTTACAGCTCATGACAGCATCCATTTCATGTTGTAGCCATTTGTTAAACTCCTTCAAGATTGATTATCACCCATTTTGCTGATGGGTTTGCTTGCCAGTTTTAATATGCTTCTTCATTCCTCCAAGGTAGCTGCACGTCTTTTTGGCAGATTACTTTGAAATGAGCTGATAATGACTTTAATGTGTTGATAATTTGATAATGCAGCCCTCAATATTACATTCCAGCTGCTTGCAGTTTGCTGATTGGCCAAATCATTTAGCAGGAGGAGTTAATTGTGAAAGACTTGCAATTTTACATAGGTAAATGTCACAAACTTCATGTATTAACATGGAGCTCATCTGGAGGAACTCCCCTGAAGATAAACTAGATTTATACAAATAAAAAACTGAGAATACTGATATTCTGTATGGGTAAAAAAAATAATAAAAAGTCACAGACAGTTTTCATTCACTCCAAAGGCTGTCAGATAATTCAAATTAAAAACAAAAAGAAATTCTTCATACAGATTAGTAATCATACCTATTCTTTGTTATTTTAAAACACTTACTTTCTCCTACAAAACAAGAGCATCTTTGCATTAAGTAGCATTATCAGCAGTTTCTGATCAAGGTGTCATTATCTCAAAACCTAAATACTTTAGTCAAGCATCCTAATTCAAGTGGTATTTTCAGTTTATATGAAGACCTCACTATTACAGCAAACACTGAATACCCCCTGTACTTTTCATTGATTTGATAATGTTGCTGCTCTATTCTCTGAAGACAATTGTTGGCTTGCTCTCATCTTTGTGCTGACTCTGGGTACAGTGAGCAAACACAACTCCCTGCCCTCTGTGCCACGTCTTGTGTCTGTGCCCTGAGCCCCTCACACGGCTGAGCCATGCTGTAAAACTCGTGAGGAGTTATCACCTGCTTGAATGTCACCACTGGGAAATGACAAACCCACTTTTATTTGCTTTGGAGAGAATTTAAATTTCCTTAATCTCATAAACTTTAGAGTACTTATCACAGAGATTTACATAGTTTGGAAGGGGGAAAGGGACAAAACCAGGTGGGACAGTGTGCCAAAACTTGAGCCTTTTGCATTTCAGTAAATCTTTCAAGACAGTCTCTCATAGTGTCCTTCTGGTCCTGCCCAGCACACAGCTGGATAAACACACTGTGGGATGGGTGAGCAATGGTTCATGGGTTGGGCACGAGGATTTAGAGCCTCACAGAGCTCAAGAAGCATTTGGACTTTACTCTGGGGCACTTGTGTGACTCTTGGGGTGTCCTGTGCAGGGCTGGGAGTTGGACTCCATGATCCTGTGGGTCCCTTCCAACACAGCTTATTCTGTGATTCAGTGAGCTGCAAAACCACTGCATTTTAAACAGTTGGTTCCAAATCACCTGTTAAAAATGCATTCAGAAATGCACCCACAGAACTGTCTTTGAGTCCAAAAGGTTTAGTAATGGAAAAATGAAGCACAAGTTAGATTCTTAACTAACTGACACTAAATCAACAGGACTTAACATCAGTGGAATATCCAGCTCCAAACATACATTTCATTGGCAGTGAAATATGTATATATAGAGCTTGGACTAACAATGGAGGTTTCAGATTAAACAGAGGTTTGAAGTGCTGACTCAACATACAGCTCCATTAAGTAAATTATAGTGAATTATTTTTAAAGCATAAATTACAAGTGGCTGACACTTACATGTGTAACTGTACATATTGATCAGCAGCAGAATGAGAAATACAAGTGTATTTGGAAGACTGCAAGGTGTACATATTTGAAATACCTTCAGAGACATGCCTTTAAGTGACTGCTCAGGAACTCTGGGACTGAGCAGCACATTTGAATTCAAACCTTCCATCCTCTTGAACCAAGTACAGCTTCATACCATTCCCTGAGGTCCTGTCCCTGGTCACCACAGGATGTTTCTATATCCTCTTGCTTGATATATTTAATATTTAATATTATTTCATTTGGAAATTAATGAAAATAGTTCACTACAACTACTTATGTGCTTACCATTCTCTATCATTTCAGCATTAGGATAATGACAGTTGCAATAACTTCTCATTTGGAGGACTGGATGAAATGTGTCTGGTTAATTTAAGGCAGAAATCCAAGTTTAAATTGCAGGAAAGGGCTGGAGTATCTCACACAGAACTCTCTTCAGGCTTTGTCTCCTTTCTTCACAAAGGTGGTGTAAAAATAATGAATTCTTAATGGTCAGATATTTTGACACTTTCTAATCTTAAATTTTACGTGGAGAACCTAAAATTTTATTTCATTTCTTCATAAAAATGATATTTTACATACAAAAAAGGAAGTAACATCCTCTGATACTCTTTGAACCAAGTTATAGAAGAAAATATTCATCAGCACCAACATAATTAGGATTTTACTCCTTCCTGTTTCTATCTGGCCATTACAAATTGCAAACACCATATCTTAATGAGGGTGTATCATCTTTCCTGACTGTAAAACCAGAACACTTCAAGACTCTTTTCACTTTATTATCCTCTTTTGCCCTCATTTTCTACATAAACCTCCTGCTTCACCATGTCTGAATACTTCTGAATCCTTTTTCAGCAGCCCTTTGTGCTTTTCTGACACCTCATAGTTCACACTCTTCTCAGACTTTGGGAAATATCGTCTTATTTCTTTGGTGAAAAGGAGAGTGACACAGGGATAGAATCTCAGTGCAGGAGAAACAGATTTATTCAATTACAGTCTCCTGCATTACCCTTACCAAAAACTTCAGACAGACCTTGGAGGCTGCAAAATGTGCATAAGTGAACTAACACAGGGCTCATACAAACATTCTAAGAGTTCAGAATAATCTAGAAAACCTCCCTGGTTTTGTTATTCCCTGTTCCTTGCTGAGCTGCTCTGAGCTGCCCCATATCACCTTTTCCTGACTTCATGCTTGGCTGGCATCTGGTTGCCATATGTTTGTATTGTTATTGCTCTACCCTTTATTGTAGACTGCAAATCCTGATGGATATCAATCCATAAAAATTACATTTAAAGTAATTGCAAAAAATGTAAAGAGGTGAAACATCTAGGAAATAATATAGCTAAATACAATATGATGATAGGAAATCACAGAGAATCAAACAAAATAGTAGGTTGGTTACATTGTTGCCTATTTTTTCAAACTAAAAAAATAATTCAATTCATATTTTGGTTAAATGATGAAGAACTGTCATAAACAGTTTCTTGAACTGAGGAAGTTTAGCTAAGATAATTTAGTCTTCAGCAGAATAGGGAAAGAGCCATTGACAAAGAAGAATTCATATTAAACTGTACTGATTTTCCACATGCATGTAATTCTTACTTAGGTGAATGTTCCCAGGAACTTTAACCTGTGGAACTCTTCTCAACCTGGTGGTTCAGAGATGGAGAAAGGTGAAGGCACATCTTAAAAACTGTGAGAGGCCACTCTCCTCAACCACACCAGCCTGAGCTAGGACTAGTTCTTCACCACTGAGTATTTCAGAACATCTCAATATTTGTTGATATTCAGGATACTGATGGGATGACAAGACAGCACATTTCTTGTGTGAGCTCCACCAGAAATTATCTGAGCAAAGAGGTTCTTCGTGAGGCTTAGGGTATGATCAGCAGCAACTACTTAGGCAGATGCAGAGATGCTCTAGCAATATTCTATACTTGAGGGATCCATTTTTTTTGGCAGAAATTTTAAATAATGGATGAGTTGAACATGAGGTCCCCGAGGGAAAAATGTATCAAGCAAACACGAACAAGTGTATAATTCACTTTTGCTTTGAAAAATTCAATTGTCAGTACACGATTTTCACAGTCAGGTGAGCAACAGAACAAAACCTGTCTTGCAGAGATGCTTGTTTTTGTGTCAACATTGCAAAGTAAAAGCTCTTAGAGGCGGGTAAAAGCTGATATCCCAAATTGCTGGGGGATAAAGGGTGGGTGGGAGTGATGACCTTGGACACAGAGCACTCTGAGCACGTCAGAGCATCGCTCACCGTGGGGGCTGCTTGAACCACATTAGTCTTGTTTCTGCCTTTTTCCCTGGCTCTGTGATTAACTAAGGGCTGCAGTTTGATATTTTCAGTGTTCCAGGCACATTAATGGGTTTGCAAAGTTTGTGCAATCCCTCACTGTGACAGCTCTGCCTCGCTGATCTCTGAAGCGTCACTGGGGCAAGGCACCAGATAAACTTCAGAACTTTCAGAATTTGCTGGGGAAAAAGGATATGGAGAGGATGGAGGAGGCTGTGGAGCAGTAAACAATCTCAGCACCAGAGTATTTTTCAGCTGTTATGCTCTGAAAATAAGTCTGCTTGTCAGGCATGCAGGGCGAGTCAAGATAGAATAATTTTGTGATGTTCCATGTCCTCCTTCACCACCCTCTTGGGCATGACAGAGAACACAGAGAACAGACTTGAGCAAACTTCTGATTCAGTGTTTGCATGCTTCTCTCTGGTGCTTCCTCCCAGTTACAGTACTAGGGACTTTCATTTCCCTGTACATTTCTCTCATGTCTACAAAGTGTATGAAGTGTGTGTATGACCACAAAGGATTAATCACAATACAGAAAGTGGCCAAGGAATAATGAAAAAATTGTAGATATTTGGAGATAAAATGACACAGAGGAGGTGCAATGATGCTACTCACTAATACACACACTTACGGTCAGACTATTAAATATTTGACTAACAAAGAGAGCTCAACAGAAGCTGGTTTCCAACAATTGTCTTTAGAAGAAAACAAACAAAAAAAAAAAAAAAAAAAAAAAAACCAAAAAAAACCAAAAAACAAACCACAGTTTCAGGGCAATAAAATTTTCAATTAATCTGTACTAGATTTGATTAATAAAATATTTGGGAAGAGAAAGAAAAAGGATGAACTATGAAGGAAGGACAGCAGAATAAGCAGAACAATTTTGATTTTTTTCAAACCAGTGCTTTAGCATTTTGCTGTAAAATATCCATTTAATTTCAAAATCACCAGCATTAAAAAAAAAAGGTGAAAACAAACAAACAAAAAAAAAACCCAACGGAAGGAAGGAAGGAAGGAAGGAAGGAAGGAAGGAAGGAAGGAAGGAAGGAAGGAAGGAAGGAAGGAAGGAAGGAAGGAAGGAAGGAAGGAAGGAAGGAAGGAAGGAAGGAAGGAAGGAAGGAAGGAAATGCCAGATAGTTGGAGGAAATAATTGTGATTGGCAGGAAAGGAATTCCCTCCATTTTCTTCTTCACGTTGTGCAGGAAATTGTAAGAAAATGAAGCTGATATAACCAAAGCAGTTGCAAAATCTGTATTTAGCAACTTGAGGCAGACTCATAAGGTAGTGCTCTTATCTTTCAAGCATTAATAAGTGATGACTGTTGCAGGGGGACTTGCCTGTTCATATATTTCTCTCACATTCATTGGCCCCACTGGAGAAGGGCTGTGCTGTACTTTGGAATAAAGTTCAGCTTTCCCTGCTGAATTCCCGTCAGCAGAGGCTGAGCTGTGAGCATGACTCCTGCACTCCAATTACTTAATAAAACTGGCAGCTGCTGTTCTGAGAGCGTGAGCACTTGCCTTAAATATTGCATAAAAAATAGCAGCATGAATACTCAGGAGAAGAAGGGAAAGCAAGCAGCAGCTCCAGTGACATTGAAGAGAATCTGAGTCCACTTCTACCTGCTGGCCTAGAAGCACTGCTGGTCTAGGGAACAAAATGCAACAGAAGCCAATGCCCTATCTATTAGGATTATTTAGGATGTCCTAAAACTGATCCTGCCTACTGAGGAGTTTGCTGAGATCAGAAAAGCTGAGCTTCCACTCATGACTAATAATCAGTGTGGAATGGGTTTCCTTGCTGGGCATTCAGTAAAACAGACACACAACATCTGCTTTGCCCCCAGATCTTAGCAACTGGTGCCTCTCCCCTGCTCTGTGACAGGAGAGATGTGGTGGTGCTCTCCCCATTGTTTCTGTGTCGTTTTTGCCACCCCAGCTGAAGAAAAGCCCATATGACCACAGAGCAGTGATGGTATTTACTTTGCTAAATGGAGCTCGAGAAAGAATATATATCAATTCCTTTTATTCTGGGGCTGGATTGAGCTGCTGGAGTCAACTCTTTGTCTAAAAGAGATCACTCCAGGATTAGCTGGAAGAAATTCAGATTCTCTTTTTGCCCCCACTAAAAGGATGCAGCAGCCAAGCAGAAATAGAACAGTCAGGCTTATTTCCTATTATCCCCCTGTCTGGTCCAACAAAGACTGGAACAATTTTGCCTAACACAAACAGTCAGTAGGACGTTTGAAATTCCCATTTAGAGCAATTTCAGACTGCAAGTCCATTATGTTTCTGTGAGACTCACGCTCTTAAATTACTAAGGATTAAAAAAGAAAGCAGCTTGCTGCCATATCCCAATGTAAACTCAGAAGAGCCATAATTGTCCTTTCAGCATCCCTGCAAGTGAAACATTTTCCTTTCTTTTATTGAATTCTGCAGTTCACAGTAACAGAGTAAAAGTTTTTTTTCTAACCTGAACTAATGAACAGTAAATCATTTAAAGCATGCAAACGTAGTTCAGAGAAATAGAAAAACTCAGCTGTAATTCGTTAGATTTCCAAAGTCGATTTCTCTGCATGATGTTCCTCAGCTCTCTTTTCACAAAACATGCTCGTTTTCAGGAATTAAAGAATAAAAAGGAAACAGAAGAGATAATTTTGTTTCATCATACAAAGTGTAAAGCAGCAGTCAGGCCAAAGGAAAGAGGTTTAGAAAGTGGAGGAAAAAAAAAATCGTTATTTCTATTTAAGTATATTTCATACACATCTTCTGTCACCAAAATATTTTCTCTTCTAATTTCCCCAAAGGCACTTAAATGGTTCCATAAAGCTTATTAGAAAAACATGGTAATATTAAAAAATTAAATTAAACCCATCAAGACAACCAGTAGAAAAATTATGACAAATTAGGTTAATTTTGGTCTACTGTTCCTCTACTGCTGGACAAGAGTCATGTGTTTGCAATAGGAAACTTAACAATAAATTCCGAAAAGAAAAATGTTAATCCTGCTAAAATTTTCCCTCAGATTATGATCTGTCCTCAAGCAATATTTTCTATTTCTTTAATTTGCATCCCACATCTAATTATAAATATTTAAACTGTGTATCCAGGCTCCCATGGAAAGATGAGTTGTGGTCACAGGCTCACTGGATACTCAGCTATTGTTACTTTGATCTGTTGTAGTCTCTCCTGATTTTGAAACAAGGCACCTCTTACTGAAGAAACTTGAACATCTTCATATTGGTGAACATTTCCCCCTTACTCAGTCTACCGTTTTGGAGTGACAAGCTGTCATAACCTGCATTTGACAAGTCCTCATCTAAACAAGCACTTTTAGTGTTTAGTGCTAAAACCTGGGTC
This sequence comes from Catharus ustulatus, assembly GCF_009819885.2. Classification (NCBI taxonomy): domain Eukaryota; kingdom Metazoa; phylum Chordata; class Aves; order Passeriformes; family Turdidae; genus Catharus; species Catharus ustulatus. Next base: position 31,332,528 of record NC_046227.1, on the reverse strand, counting down.
CTTGGTAAAGATTAAATAAAGGAAATTTGATTTTCATATGATACATTTTACCATCAGAGCCTTAGAGACCTTTGAAATAAAATCCAGAGCCAAGAACCTGAAGCTGATAACTGCTCTTTAAATTCCTGAATGCAACCAGTAGTTTACAACATGGACTGGAGAGAAACATTTTGCGAGAAATTACATTTGGTTCAGTGCAATGTAATTAGCCAAATAAATGGTGATTATGTAAAAAATAATGGATCTCACACAGTATTTTGATAACAGCTTGCAAAGCAGGGTAAGGCTTGGTCTTGCTAGAGATCAGTCAGGGTTTTGTTTACAAAGTTATGACCTTGGTGCCTCCATTACTGGGGAGAGAGAGCCTGAACATGAATCCCAAACTCTTGAGCTCTACTCCAACCAAGGACCCTCAAATCCCATCTGGCAGCCCAACACCAATGTAAGGAACCATCCTTCAGGATTTAACTGATCAATTTTGCCACATTTGTAATTATGTGAAGCACATCACCTTGCTCAAGGCTCATGGTAGTATATAAACGTCTTGTTTGTACACATGATGTTTCTTTCAGCACAAAAGCCACTCGTGGGGAAATTGTATCTGATAAAACAGACACTTCATAACGAGCAAACCTCCAGGGACTCGTGCTTAATGGACCACATGGAAAGAGGAGTACACCCAAATTGATAGGGGAGATTCTGTTCAGCTCATTTGTAATTTACTTAACAAACACAAAGACTTACATGTCTCACAGACATTTGCTCCTAGATAAGGTCAGCTCAAAAGCACATATTTTGCATTGGTAAATATAAGTTTAAGCTACATTTAAAAAGAAGATTCTAAGTTGCAGACAGTAGAAACTGAATAAAAGCTGTAAATTTTGCCTTATGCAAATATACTCTACCTAAAATATTTACACTAAATATGGGAATAAAGGGAATGAGCAGTAGCAGACACTGCAGTGACCAGTTACCTTTCTGTTTTAAACAAACTTTTCCATAGTGGAATACAAGCCATAAGAAGCTGGCTTTTCTCTGAGAAGGTGCTGGTTGCAGAGATAAGAGATCTCCTGCACTAAATGACACAACACTCATCTTTGGAGTTTCAGAGGTCAGCAAGAGATAAGGCAGCCTTTAAATAAAGAGAGAGGTGCAGCTGCTGCTTCACAAAGCAATGATAACAACACATTCATAACAAGGTGCATCTTCACCATAAATTTTCTGTTATCTCCAACCTTCCAGTCAAAGCAATCCTCTTGTACAGAGTTTCAATTACTCTGCGCTTTCCAGTTACTCATTCCACACAGAAAAGACTTGCAACATAATCTCCTGGACATGCAAGCACAAACACTTTATGACCATTAATGTCTATTTGCTACAATATCACAGCCAGTGTCATCTCTGAACTTGGCTCAGAAAATAATTTTTACAGAGCTTGCTCCTCCACAGAAAGCTCTGAAATCAGACCTGCCTAGAGGAGCTGTGCTCCTTGAGAGTAAGCAAACTTTAGCAAATACAAACCATGAAGGAGATAAAAGGTGGCAATATGGTGCAAAAATTCAAATTTTATGCTTGGAAGGGTAATGTAGAGCAGGTTGCTGTTTCAATCAGTTTTGCAGTCGCCTCTGTCTATCTTTTGCACATAAGGGCAGGGATGACAATAAATTTCAGTTTCCTTTCAATATTCAGCTGCCCTTGTATTCTCTGTGGCTGTTGTGCTGCTCCAATCCATTATCCCAGCTTCATGCTGCCTGGGTCCGCTCAGGAACTTCAGCAGCATCAAACAGCTGACAGTGCCTGCAAGGTGCTTGTACTGTTTATTTACTGAGATGCATTTTTCTGTTTCAGCATTAGATCCACATCATTTAACCAACCAAAAAAAGCAGAAGACACCAGATGTTTTGTTGTACTAGTAACTAATTATCAAAGAACATGACAGGCATGTCATTTCTGAGGGTATCAGGAAAGATTTAAGGAGTTGAATAAGCAAAGATTAAGAACTCATGAAATTCTGAAGAAATAATTGGTTTGGTTTTGTCAGGAATGTCATAACCTACTCCTAAAGGCAGAACATCAAATAACAACGTTGCTGAGGAGGCTGACCAGTCCAAACCTCTGCTCAGAGCTGGGGCAGCTGCAGCAGGCTCCTCAGGACTGTGACCAACGAGTCAGAATCTGGAGAGGTGCAAGTTTTAGTAGCACTGTAAGAGGAGACCACTATCTGCTTTTTATCCAGAACTTTGAAAATAAAGAAAATTAGGAAAATGGCTGTGTTTCCTTCCACACCAGGAAAGAAAACTATTTTTCATTTGTTCCATCCAAAATGAACTTCTGAAGTTTATACTGTGTAGTTTGTGTGGTCAGAGCTAGATACTTATGGAAAATGGAGCCTTGAAGGAAAAGTTTTTGAGTGTTAGCACAGTTGAGTCCTGGTTGCTGCAATTCCATGAACTTCTGCTGTATTTCTAGCTGTACACATTCTTGTGAGCTCTCCTGAGTATTCACTCAGTTGCACTTGGCATGGAAACACAAACCTTACAGGTGAGACTGAGCTGATGCAGGAAAGACCAGTCCCTGGTGCATCAGGAGCTCAGCTTGTCTCCTCTCCAGGGCAGCACTGACCAGAGTTTGGATCCCCCTTCCCAACAAAGGAGAGCAGCTAGAGGAGATTTCCCCAGCACTGAGACCTGCCCCAATCTTTGTTTCATATGACTGTAATGGATATTAAAATCTTTCCTTTGGCTTGCTCTGAATACTCTGTCTTATTCTTCTCCTGACACTGATTCTTCATTTGAGGAAATAAATGGTGGTAGAGCCACAGGACAGTGTGGTCTAGGAAGTATGCTTGGAACTGGTTATGACTCAGAGAGAGAGGGAGAATATTGTGCAATGTCCAGACTCAGGCAAGCTGTATCCCATCAGAAATGTAGAGATCATGCTTGTAGACGTGCCTAAGAATCATGAAGAAAAGGGAGGGGTTTGGTTTGCTTTGCTTTTTGTTTGTTTTTAGCACAAGCTTGCACTGTGACAGCCACATGAAATCCAAATACACAGTACTGGTTGTCTGCTCCAATTCAAGAAGGCAATTTGCCTTTCCCACTGTTTTCCCTTCTGGAAATTTCCCCTTTCATTTGCCAAGCCTCTCCACTCTGGACAGCAGTCTGCCTGCTCTCCTTCTTGCATGTCTTCCTTCCTCACTGACAAACTTTGAATTAGCACAACTTCTAAACATGAGACACAGGCATAAGCTCTATTCCTAGTATCATATTTGCATTGAAATGTGCCCTTTAAACAAAGTGAAATAAAGCTAAATTCAGATCAGGGGAAAACTCTTAGCAGTTGGCAGACAATATTTAGCAGCTTTGATGTCAGATGTAGCTAGGAAGTTATCATCTCCTGAGGCTTCCAGCAGGCGTGGAGACAATCTGAATTCCTCCCAGGAGATGCTCAGAAACATCATGAGATTTATTGTCAATAATGGGGATTAGATGGGACACTGATTGCAAGATCATGTTCACTGTAACTATGTCAGAGACAACAAACCCGCACACAAACTATTAACAGGTCATTGAAACCCCCTTTGATCTTCTGCTGTTGATCTCATTCCACTCAGATTATTTCAGATGGATCAGTTTACTGCAGCACATATAATTTAGGAGGGCGGCAGAGCCTGAGCCAGCAGGGCGGGGGAGCCCGGGAGAACTGGGGCTAGCAGTGCAGGGGAGCATGGCAGAAGCAGGAAGGCCGGCGGGTGGGGCTGCCTGGCAGCGGGGGAAGCCCAGCAGAATCGGGGCCAGCAGCGTGGGGGAGCCCGGCGGTGCGGGGGCCTGCAGTGCCGGCCAGGGCGAGGAAACGCGGCGGCGGTGCAGACGGGAGGGGGCGGCCGGCGAGCCTGGTGGCGGCGGCGGCAGCCCTGCCGGCGGGGCGAGTGAAAGCGGCGCTCGCGAAAGCGGCGCGGGGCGGGCGCGGCGCTCGCGAGGCGCGGCGCAGGACGAGCGAAAGCGGCAGCGGGGCGAGCGAAAGCGGCAGCGGGGCGAGCGAAAGCGGCAGCGGGGCGGTGCTGACGGGAGAGGGGGGCCAGCGAGCCCGGCGGCGGCGGCAGCACCACCCGGCCAGCCCCGCCGAGCCGTGGCGCTGAGCTGGGCCACCCGGCCCGAAAAATATTCTGGAGGGTGTATAAAAAAAGTGTTAGTCTTTTGAAGATTTGGAAAGTTGCTGGGGAAAAAAAAGGGAAAGAAAGAAAAGAAAGAAAGGAAAGAAAGGAAAGAGAAGGAAGGAAGGAGGGAGGGAGGGAGGGAGGGAGGGAGGGAGGGAGGGAGGAAGGAAGGAAGGAAGGAAGGAAGGAAGGAAGGAAGGAAGGAAGGAAGGAAGGAAGGGAGGAAGGGAGGAAGGGAGGGAGGGAGGAAGGGAGGGAGGAAGGAAGGAAGGAAGGAAGGAAGGAAGGAAGGAAGGAAGGAAGGAAGGAAGGAAGGAAGGAAGGAAGGAAGGAAGGAAGGAAGGAAGGAAGGAAGGAAGGAAGGAAGGAAGGAAGGAAGGAAGGAAGGAAGGAAGGAAGGAAGGAAGGAAGGAAGGAAGGAAGGAAGGAAGGATTTTTATTTGATATATTGTATTATACAGTCTGTGAATGACTGATCAAGGTGTCATTCACTGTTACTGCCCAAATTTTGCAGTTGCTGAGTGAAATAGCAGAGCCAGAGATGATCATTGCATCTCTTTTTCTATAATTTAATTTTTGTAAAACCTGGGTGGTAGCTCAAGCATAAAAACAAAATTCAGCTTTTCCTTTTGCCTCACAGCAGCACCAGCAGTGCTGTTACACAGTGATTCTGGGTACTTCACAAATACACAGGAGCTAATTTCAAAGTTGATCCTTCAGGCTTAATGTCCCTGGAGTTCTCTCTGGACAAGTCATTTATCCTTTATAAGGTTTCTTGTTTATTGCCTGACAAAGAACCTGGTCTTGTTGACACTGCTGATAATTTATAGCAGTGAGAATATCTCAGCAGGAGCTTTCCTCACCTGTTTTTTTCCCCACATTGGTGATTCACTCACTGATGGGCTGCTATATAAACACTGAACTGAAGGAAGAGCAGCAATGTTCACTTCTCTTTACTGCTACAGCATCGTAGTCACCCCCTCCTTCACCAGTGCTTTACATTTTTCCTACATTCTACATCTCCAAAAAGGCTCAGAAATGTTAAATAAATCATACTGAAATCTCTGTGAGACAGGAGTGCATTTGAGAAATGAACAGAAACTTTTAGCTACCCTTTTCCAGAGAAATCTCTACTAAAAGTTAAAACCACTATTAAATTTTGAAGAAAAGTGTATCTAAATTACACTTTCCAAAAATCCTCCAAATTCTCACTTTCAATTCATATTCTCAATGAGCAGTCAAATTTTTGCTTGATTTTTTAAGATATTCAGAAACATTTCAGGTGCTGCACTCTAAAAAAATGTAGAGAAAATGGGATAAATCATGAAAAACTTACTTGGGACATAACTTGTTTGTACTTTGATTTTCCCAGGTCTAAAGATTTTCTGTAGTTCTAGAGAAATGAAATATTAAAAAAACCCCAAAACAAAACCAAACAACAACAACAAAAAACCCCCAAAAAACCCAAAAATCAAACCAAACCAAAAAACCCTTTGGAAACAATGTCCAAATGTCATAAATTCCTGTTATAAGGGAAGCATCTTTTCAAAATAAGACTACATTCTCTCACTCTGCAGATAGGAAACAGAAAATAATGAAATGACTTTTCAGTCAAATGACTTCCACACAAATTTGGTGACATACCCTCCAGGTAAAGCTCCAGGTAAAGGACTCTTAAAGGTTTAAGACTTTAAATCTAGACTGCAGAATCTGAGTGATTTGACAGTGAATTAAAACCACTTGTGAATGCAAGGATCACAGCCTTGTTTTGCAAAAATAAAGTTTTAAAACTCACAGACTCACAGGATGGTTTGTGTTGGAGGGGACTCTAAAGATCCTCTCATTCCAACTCCCTCCCCATGGGACAACTTTCAGTAGACCAGGAGTTACCTCCCTTGCTGTCAGGAAAAATAATTTTTGTTGGGAGTCTCCTGTGTTCCAGGGTATTTGAGAAAGCAGAAGGAGAGAAAAAAGGAGAACAGGGGTGCCTGTGCAGGGCTGCATCGCTCAGGATGCACCCAGCACAAAACCAGTGAGCACAGAGCAGCTTGGGAAATCACACAGAAAACTCCCCCTGAATATCTCCATCCACAGTGCTTTAGGAGGGTTAATCAGGTATTATGGGATGCACCCAAATAAGTCGATTTCACAGTTATACAAAAATGGAGACAGTGATAAATGTAGTTTAAATAAGTGCATTAAATCAACTCGCTCGATGAGAAGACTGCACTGAATAATTTCAATTCTGAGGTTATTTCTGAGACAAAACTTGAATATCTCCATTTCCACATGCACCTGCAATGACTAAGGCTCCTGCACTTCGTTGGTTCTGACATTTAAAATCATGTGCACTTCACTGCAGATTTGAATTACACAGCATATTAAAAATATTTAATACATAAAATAACACGCATTTTGTGTTAATGACCACTCTCTAAATTCTCTTCAGGTGAAAAAGAGTTTATATGTTCTGGTTCATCTCAGTTGTAAATTCTTTTCCTATAAATACCCAGTGGAGTAATATTTCCTGCAGGCATTTATAAAGTAAAAGGAATGCATGCCAGCTGAAATTGAGATGAATGATACTTATGACACTGTCTGTACACAATACATTATTTGCAATATAAAACTAATCCAACTAATGTTGCTATGAAAGGGATACTGTTCAGCTAGAGTTTTGAAATCTCAGGAAGGGTAAGGCAAGACTGCATAAAGGGGAGCAAGTGTGCCAAGATCTTGCCAAGGGGTTCTGTTTGCCAGACCAGGCAGAGTCCCCTGTTGGAATAAGGGATATATAAGAATGTAAATGGTGATTACAGGGCAAATTCTGCCCTTCCATTCCCCTTTTGGACACACTGATGGCACAAGAGCCTCCCCTGTCACTGTGGATGTGGCCACCAAATCACACCTGGGTGTTGGTATTACAAATATTGAGCCTATTGAGTTCAACATTAAGAGGGGACGAGGGCAAGCCTAAATTCTCAGACCAAAACTTTTTTTGATTCTTTAATTTTGGTGATTAAAACCATGGTTAAAAATGGGTTGCTAATTTTCTCCTTGTTAAGAGGTCACATACAAAATGAAATACTGAGGATTACCCAAGAATAGATCTCATTGATTTAAAATTTAAAAATGAAGTACAGATTTTAAGTCTTAAAGCAGATTCTCAAAAATTAATGAATACTGGTACAATTAGAAGCCTCCATTTCCCCTCAAAAACTGTATCAACTTTGTGCCACCTTGCAGCTGCCTTGAGAAGACAAAGGCATTGATATATAGGTGTGGGTGTTTTAACGAAGAACAGCACTGAAAAGGCCATGAGGAAATAAAAAAGTCTGAATTTACAAAGAGAATTATGAGATCAGTAAATAAGTCATGGTGATGTGCATTGAATAATGAGAATAAAAGGAAACACTGAATAGCTGCTCATTTAGTGAGACACATTCATCCAGGGCACTGAACGAGGCAGGAGCCCCACGGAGAGAACAGTGTGTGATCAGGTAATTAAAGTCTGTGTCATAATGCATGCACTCAAGGAAGCCAAATTAAACTTGCACAGAGCTATCAGTGAAACGCTTCCCAACTTTTACGCGTTTGACTTTGTAACCTTTGCGCTCCTTTAACGGCAATTTTTGTTTTGTCTCTTTTAACAGAGTCATTGGTACACATTAACCACGGAAAGCTTGTATTGCTCTCACTGATCTAATGTTTCATGGAGCTTAGCTGCAGCTTTCCAAACATTGTGGAAATGGGGCTGGGTCGTGCAGAAAATCACCTACAGGCTTGGGAAAGAAAGTTGCATCTTAAAACTGTGAAAAAATTCATTAAAACACTGACTCACATAAACACATGAACATGCATGCACAAAAACAAGTATCCACTTTCCCAACAAGTTCTTATCTGTTGGTGGTGTCTCAGGAGCTTGGACAGCCACCTGTGTCTTTTAAGAGTCTCTGTGTCCCAGCCCGAGCACCAAAGGAGGAGTCAGGAGCTGTCTTCTGTGTCCAGAAGTCGCTTATTTTATCTAATCTAAGAAGTTCTTTCCCTGACCAGCCAAGGTCCATTCAGCAGGTCAGTCCCAGGCAGACTGCCTGCCTTCAGGGTGGTATTATCTTTTTATACTATAAACTACATTTTGAACATTATTTACGATTATCTTCCAATACCTATCACTTATATTATACAATCTAGTTCTACTCTAAACCAATCTAAAAGTGCCAACATCACCCAGTAGATGGATGCCAGGAAGAAGGAGAAAGAAGGACAGAACACGCCCAAATTTCTCCATCTTGACCCTAGACCCCTATTCTAAAAATCTTAAAAATCTTACTTTTTCACCTTGTGATAAACTAACTTATACTCTACTTATTTTTTCTGGCTTTTAACTCTTCATACAAAGGTGGTAATTTTTCCCAGGAGCTAAAATCAAAGGCACAGGGTCCTGGTCTCTGTGCCAAGGTCTCTGAGCCCTCTGCCAGGCTCTCAAACCATCCAGGGCAGCCAGAGGGATGTCCTGGGTTCCCACACTTATCTAGCTTGATTTCCTAAGGAAGTATAATTTATGTGATTATGATGTGTGCTCATCTACCTCTCTGTTTGCCCTTCCAAACAATTCTGAATCTATTTGGAAATCCTAAAACAGATATAGAAAAAATAAAGGTGCTAAAGATAACTAGTTTTTACAGATGCCATGAAAATTGATGACTAAGTAGAGGTAAGACTCTAAGTCAATGGCCTGCATAAAATTCAACCAAAATAAAGGCAAGTAGTTATGCACTATGTTTTACAGAATAAATAATGGGGATCTACACTGGGGTATGTGAACAGGAACATGAGAATAAATAAGAAGTTTTAATTTTTTTCTTAGTAAGTGTACTGTGTCCCTCAGAGTTATTGCACTTCTCCAGGGACTCACTCAAAATCTGAAAGAACCAGATGGCCAGGCCTGGACTGCAGACATCCCCCCAGTTCTTTTTTTTCTTTCATTGGGGTGAGATCAGGACTACAGTTCACAAACTGGAAATCTTGGATGCAGAGCCTTAGGAGTAGATTTCATCTTCTCATGGCATTTCACCATTTCCAGTCTTTGCCGTTTATTTTCTTATGTGTTGTCTAAAACATTTCCAACTTTTCCCCTGCCATTTCCCCCTTCACTTATTACCCTTTTTTGTTACCTCTCCACAGACATAAGGCAGTTTTTCATATTTACAACCTCTGAGATACTATAAGCTGATACACATCTTCAAGTCTCATCTTACCTCTCTTTCTCTCTTAAATTTAAAATATCTTCCCACAGAAAAGCATATTTTAATGTCATGTACAAAGGAAGTTTAGAAACTGGTGCTGTGCTGAGCATACAGCCAGAAGTTATGATAATAAAAAGGTGACACATCTAAGTGAGCATGTTTCTAGATATCTCATTGCACCCAGTCCCTCTCCTCCATCCCCTTCCATAACTTCATTTCCATATTGCAGCAACTGCTCACTTGGGTGGAACTTGGTCAAATCTTTCCAGGATTAAATGTACAGAATGAGCAGCACATGCCAAAAGCCAGACTTTAGACCTTGCTACTCCAATCTTCAACAAAATACACAATCATTTTAAGACTCACCACAAAAAATTAAACCAAACAAACCAAAAAATCCAAAACAAAAATAACAACTCAGAAACTCTTCAGAAACCTGATAGCCATAATTTGACACAAAATATTTTTTCAATGATATCTCTGTCAGTCACAGAGTACAATCCCACTAGTTGATTTTCTGCCAAAATTGTTACAATTTTTAATGGGAAACTTTTACCTAGTACTGAAAGAAATTTTATAAGCAGAGCTGAACTCAATTCCAATTCTTTGCTCTGAGTGGAGCAGATTAAAATAACATTTTTCTGTTCTTTGTAGAACAAGAAGCAATTTTTAGTGGTGTAGATGACAGGAGATATCATGACAAGATCTTGAAATAATCCTTTCTGCTACCAGTTGAATTTAAAGTCCCTGATGTCAGGTAAGACATTAATGAGTTCTGAATCTCATCTCAGATGTGCAAAAGGATTTTATCAAAAAATAGTATTATATGCTGGCAAAAAAAGAAATTAACATTTGGTCATGTTTTCTGTGAGAGCATGTGCCCAATCCAAAAAAGTTAAAAATAGGAAAAAAAAAAAAAAAAGAGCTTCGATTCAGAATCAAAAAAGTGAAATATCAGTAAGCTACATGGGAACCAAAATAAAAATGAATACACAAATTGGAAAAAATCATTATATAAAATGGATAATTATTATATTAATTTAAATTAAGATTATTTAAACAAAATGTGAATAGAAACTTCCATTACGGTAATTGAAATCAAAACCTCAGTCCTCTGCACAATAGAAATAGTGGCCAAATACTGTTTATCAAAACTTGCTTTATTTTAATTTAGCTTACATATCATTAACAATGAGAAATGAGAAAGGGTTATCTATAAATGGAAAAGAAAAATAAGATAAGAACAAGAAATACAACGACAAGAATAAAAAATAGCAAAACAAACTAAATTGAAGCTAAACTAAAAGAGAGATGAGTGATGAATAATAAATACTGGTTTTATTATATATCAAAAAAGGACAAATAACAGCAGATTCTAGTTGAGTGAAATGATTAATAACAAACTCCAGTCACAGATACTCTGACTGAATATAAATAGTTCAAATTGTCTGGCAATGAGATGTTACAAATACACAAATGTGTGCCCTGGTGGTAGAGATAAACTGGAGACAAATGCTCCATTCTCAGGAACACATCGCTGCTGCTTGTCCCCATTAATTCCCTGTCATTGTTCTATTCCCTTACCAGGGCCACGATTAGCAGCAATAAGAGACTCCAGGCTTACAGGGGGTTGAGACAGAATTATCAGGATTTGTTATTATTATAACAAAGGAAAAAGCTCTCTTCAGCTCATCCCGTTTGATCTCATAATTAGGGATTCTGGTGCTCTGGGTCTGAGAGAAGTTTCCATAGGATTCAGGTGACAAACAACCCCCAGAGGAGTTTTGGGCATTCCCCAGGGTCATCCATCTCCATGGTCAGCTGAAACAGTCCTCACCATCTCCAGCTCACTAAGGAGAGGAATAAAGACACTCACAATAAAGGATCCTACCTCTGAGGAACTGAGACAATTTTTTTCTTACATTTCTATTGATAGTTCCTACTGTTGCACAAAGGTTAACAAATTCTTACAACAATAAGCACAATATGCTCTGATATAAAAAACAGTGGGTAGTCGTGTCCCACAGTGAAATTTCTCACTGTTAGGGACAAAGAGAGACTGATGGAATAGAAATCTATAAGAACAAACAAGTAAAATATATAAAAATATGTGTATCAGCTAATACTGGTGGGAAAGAGAGAGGAAAAATAAAAGCCTGAGTGTTCAGGTCCCATTTGGAAGTTGCAGTAATATTTTCCATCCACAAGTCCTAATAAACTTTAGAAACCATTACCTAATATAACAGAAATCCTCATTGAGTAATAAATCTTCATAACAGTATCACAGAAAATGCTTAAATCTCTCTCATCTATTCCAGACCACCAGTGAGTTAAGGTACAACTATGTCACACCTTATATATGGTGCACAAATAGCTCTTAAAGACCTCCAGCACTGGGCTCTCCAGAACCTTCCTACACTACAGTGCTTCAGTATTCACATTACTGGAGTTTTTTCCCCATGTTTAAGAAAGTTTCAAGCATGAATTTCGGTCTGTTGCTGCTGCAAATGGGTGATTTCCTTCCTTTTTCTGATCCCCTTGTAAGTCCTTGGAGGATATTATCACATTCTCTGATATTTTCTCATCATTAAGCTCACCAGCCACAATTAATGTTTATCTTTATATGATGCATTTTGAGGCCATGTTTTTTAACATGTCATTCTTTTCCTTTTTGGTTCCTTAGACTACAACTAGTACACATTTCATTGGTTGTGAGGTGCTAAAAATAGATACAGAGGGTTCAATAGACTTTTCCAAAACTTAATTTTTACCTTTACAACTGTTTCTCCTACAGATGACCACATGTACATATGTATGTGCCTACATATTTGTATAGAAATGAGCATATCCTAGGCAAGAGTAAAGCCTGGAAAAGTAAGGATTAACTTGCACCTTTCGAGGGTCTATGCCAATTTAGCCTATGTTCTTTCTACATTTGAGAAATACAAAACACTTTAAAGATCATAATTATGACAGGCACCATCATGAATTATTACATACACCATAGATACAGATGTTTATTCTCTATTAACCAGATGAGGAGACCAGTAAATTATCAGACTGGAAAGGCTAATTTCTATTTTTTTTTGAGGCAGGATAGCTCTCAGTTCAACAACCTCCTCATTTACATAAGTGCAGTAGCTGTCGGTTCATTAGCAGGCTGTTAATAACACAGGGGTGGGGAGGAGGGTTGCAAAAATCTCAGTGAAACATAAGAGACTTAAGCTTCTGGTTGCAAATTTATGTTAAACTTGACAACACTCAAAGTCACAGGTCAAAAATTATCCTGATGAGGAGTCAGAGTTCACCTACCTTACACTTAGAATAGTCTCACGTGAATTAGCTCAACCAAATCAATGCAGATTTATAATTAATGTTTACAGAATATGCTTCCAAAGCAGAATAAAATCCCTCAGAATAGCCCACTTTAACTCTGCATATTCCACTGTGTCCTTTGGGGGCACCTGAACTGACAGTGGTGATTTAGAGCTGCTGTTTGGTGTGGTAAATCTGAGGTCAACAAGAGCATTAATTCCCTCTGCCCACCAGGTGTTATAATAAACCCCAAAGCCACAGTTCAGGCACTGACAAAGAGATGAGGAGGAGCCACAGGGCAGTCAGAAGGTGTTGCAGTAGTCAGATGATGGGCCTGAAAAATCTCAAACTAAAATTGCACAGGTGATGTGCAGCTCAGGGTGCCTCCTGCCCCAGCCTGTTGCAATCCACTGTTTCAAAGGCCAGTGCTACTGGCAGAACACAGCAGCTGTCAAACATCCACCTACATACATAGGAGCATTCTTGAGTGGTTTTCAGGATTTTGATGGGTTTAGGAAGATAAAACATATATTCTGAGGTTTTTTTTTCAAAATGGAAAAGAACTCTTAAAAATTGAGAGCACATTACTTTGGCTTAAATACAAGAACCCAGAATATCCCTATCGAAGGTTGTCAGTGAACAAACTTTCTCCATGCTTTTTTCTAAAAATATTTCCCAAAATTCTCTAGAGCAGAGTGTGCTGTGTCAGGATGATACAAACCATATGTAAGAGAATATCTGTTGTATTATTTATTTCTCAATATGAACCCAAGAACTGTGGAAGTCCCAGCTTAAGGTCTCTTATAATCTGAGGGGTGTGAACTTTGATGTATTTTATTTGAAATCCAACTGCTGTTGCAATCTAAAATCTATAAATGCTAATTTCTTTCGTGGTCACTTCAATATTGTGCACAACAATGATAATTGCAATAGGCACATTTTCCTTTTCTGGGGAAAAACAAAGATCTACAAGGTCCTTATATTATGACCCTCAAGGCAATGTCTGACCAGTCAGTTCCAGTAAAAAATGTGTTAGAAATGGAAGTTTTTTTATTGTGGACAGATTTGGCAGAATTCAATCCTGCAATTTATCTCTGCCAGGTGTCCACTTGAGTACAGTAGCATCCAGTCAAACCACAAGTAAGATCTTTCCTCAAAAAGGCTCGAGTATGCCTGCCCTCCTTCCAGGCAGTCAATTCCAGGCTACTACAGAATCAGCTGGCAATTAGTAAGAGCTTTCTGAATAAATGGAACTGACAGCACATGATGTCACTCACTCCCACCCCAGAATTCCTCTTTAATGCTTACCATTCTCTGCTTTGGGGCAGAGATCCCTCAAACTCTTTTTCTTATGAGATTAATTCCTTTCTCTTGCTCATCCATTCCCAGTCCTTGTCATACCAGTATCTCCCAGCTGCATCATATTTGGAAATAAATCTAGTAATGGCTTTACTAAATCAGTGTAGAAGGCTTTGGCTGAGAAACCTTCAGCTGTGCATTTAAATGACTCGTATTCCATTCAGGTCCTACAGATTTGCCCTGTCCCTTTGCTGGATGTTTCCTCAAACAATTAGTGCCCCACCACACCACACAGAGTTATCCTCAGCATCCAATAACAGAGACTCTGGCATAGTGAGGGATGTGCCGACTGCTTTAGGAGCAAGACATATTTGCCAAAATAATTTTGCTTAGATTTTTGCGTAAACATTATTCCAGGTTGACTTTGGAACATGGGAAAAAATAATAGGGAAGAAAAATAAATTTAATTTTCCCTCTATGCCAAAAGAGGAGGCTCACATTAAAGCTTTGGGAGAAACATGAACAGACCCAGACTGCTTTAAGGCTCACACCTTCAGTTAAAGGGAACTTGGACACTGGCACTAATGTGTGCTCTCAGAATCTTAATTCACACTTCATTCCTGGAGGAGAAGAAACAAACCAAATCCCCTTCCTCTTGGATGTAAATGCTTCCTGAACAAAGCACACATGTCCTGCTGCACTCAGGAGCTGTGATGCTGAAATCAGCAGTCAGAGCTGAGCTGCCCTGCCCCAAGAGCTCACTGAAGTACTCTTCTCTCCCTCTGCACCTTTTTAAACTATTTTGCCACCAGAGCCAGCATTTTTGTTTGACATTTTTTACTTTGCAGGAGTCATTTAACAAAGTGAAATATCACTGTGTGTTATTACCTTACATCCCAAAATTGTAGGTTTTAATGGATTTTATTCTGTTTCTGACCACACTAGTTTTGGGAAAACATAGAAAAGGTCAAAAATGATCACTAAAATTGGCCCCTTTGCAACGTAATATGTCATTCCATCTAAAGTATTTCAAATACCAGACAGATATTTACTGCTCTTCATCAAACTGTCACAGCACAGAAAGTGATTCTCCAGCATAGGAGCCAATTAGAAATAGCACATGATGGGAAGTGTCTTTTGGTGCCTTTTAATTTCATAAAGTGTTAGAACGAACCTGAGAATTTCCAAAGAGGGAACATAGCAGCATGATACTTGAAGTTTCATTACTTTTTTCATCATTCTACAGAGAACTGTTTGGCTGCAACTGCTTTGACTGCCATCACAAAATTACCCAGTACTAAGGTTAGGTTTGGTTCTTTTGAACAGCCTTGCAATACTGAACAACAAAAGAAACCCAAGCTATCAGTACATTAGTTTTGAAGTAATGTAGCACATTCACATGGAATATTTACTATTGTAAATTGCATTACTGCCCTCAAACCATCACAAACCATCACAAAGCAAGTAAGACCTTGTGCAACTGCAGATGTGTCATTATAAACCCCCACGTTTCTGAATTCTAGAGATGGAAATGGAGCAGTGATATTCATAGGATCCATTTTGATGCACTGATAGATGTTAAAGCCATTTCTCTCTCCTGTGGTGGCAGCTTGACTGACACAGTGCTGTAGGTATGGTGCAGCACAGCACAAGAGTACCAATGGGTATTGTTTCCACTTCTCTGCTCTGTTGCATTTATTACCACTCTGTGCAATAGTTTATTTATTGTGAAAATGAGTGTGTCAACAAGGAAAGTCACTCCTTGGCCCCCAAATCAAATTCACAGGGCAAAAACCCCCTGCTGATATCTAATGGATCCAAATTCACTCTACACTGAAGCTGAAGACCATCCTTTGAGGGTTTGGGGGCTTTTTAAAGACAAATCTTTACAATCACTGCTGTAATTAACATTTTGCCTTCATCTACAGCACTGTTAACTGCTGTGGTTCCTCACTGAGCATCTCAGATGTCTTGGACTGTGGAAGAAGTGAAAGCCACAACAGCCAAGGTAAGAAAATCGTGTGTGTAAATCAAGGCTGGAGGAATGAATCCAAAATGAGCCTCTAGTCTCAAGCAACTCCATGCAAGTAGTTTCCCTTTACCAGCCCAGTTTCCAGAGATTTGATCACACCCTTTCCAGGAATTCCAAACAGTTTAAACTATCTAAGTGTGATAACTTATTTTTAGCATTTCTATTACAACGTAAGTTCTTAAATGTATAAAATCTTTTAATGGCATTCTCAAGATGTTGAGATTGTATTCATATGTAGAAATTAATCATAGCTTGATAGTCAGAGAAAATATGCTAACAGTGATGAGAATATATTGGATTATCTCCTGGAGCACCCAAGAATTCAGATGGCATAACTCAGACAAACACCAACAAACAATAAAGATTTATGAAGGTCTGGCCTCATTTCTCTACTTAAAGTTACGGTGCAGCTGAATTTGCTAAAACAGGTTTTTTGGGGACCAGCTACACTCCCTTGAAGGCAGATTTTTGACACATACACAAAATGAGGGTAGCAGTGCTGGAGACCCTCTCTACATTTTGCAAGTCCATTGGTTTGGACATGGAAAGAAATCTCTGTAAGGCTCTGTAATGGAAGGGCTCAGAGGAAAGTTGAACACTGTGGGAGATTAATTCAGGTAAAAATCAACATTTGATAATATTCTGTTTCATTCAACTAAGGGAAATAGGAGATGTTGCAAGATTTCAAGAATGTAATAATCTGTGTGATTTATGAGCACATGCAATAGAAATAGGGCAAAAAGGCTAACTACAATGACTGTTTAATGATCCAAATGAAAATAAAATTTATTTTAACCAGAAGAAAACATGAACAGAGTAGAATCTATAGAAATCCAGCTGGATTTGGCATGGGAACAAGTCTTGGCATCAGGAATAACGTCCAGCAAATCAGATATCTCTAACAGGAAAGGATTTGGAAAGAACACATACCAGGATAAGGACAACACTAAATGCACATTTTTGGAGCCCTGATCAGATAAAGCTCAGACTAACAGAAAGCAGCTGGCAAGAACATAAGAAATAATCAATGGTGTTGCAGGGATAGAGCAGATTCCTGCTCAAAGTTTTATTTGCTTTGCAGCAGTCAGCAGTAACTGGTCACATTAATAAACTGATGTCAAAAAAATATAGAAGATTAATTAATCCTGGTGTAAATTTTTAAAGCAGACTATTCAAACTTTAAACCTTCCACAATTAGGACCAATATCCAAATACT
The DNA here is from genome assembly GCF_009819885.2 of Catharus ustulatus. Lineage (NCBI taxonomy): Eukaryota > Metazoa > Chordata > Aves > Passeriformes > Turdidae > Catharus > Catharus ustulatus. Next base: position 31,315,264 of record NC_046227.1, on the reverse strand, counting down.
GAGCCATATTTTCAGATGTGTAAGATGAGTAGTATAGAATCATAGAATTATTAGGTTGAAAACAACCTCCAAGACTATCAAATCCAAACTTTCACCACAATCACATGCAACACATGTTCACAATATGTAATTATTCAAGCTTAGAGAGAACTCATGAATTTGAGATCTCAAGGCTGGATGCCAATACAAGATTTTGAAGTGCAAGCAGTTTCACCCTCAGCTTGGGTTAAAAGAAACCTTCTCCATCACAGGTGGGAGAAGTACATTCACATTTCTGGCAGATGTTTTTATGATCAATTGAAGAAAGAGAAGTTTCCTGCCACGATTCTTAAGAATGCTGCCTGAAAAGAAAGATATTCTGTGTGTGTTGAAGGTGATTATACTTATTTTTGGAGTGTCTCTTTCAAACACTTGACAGTATTCTTGGCATTGAGGCACAATTTAAAGTGGTGGCTCAAAAGCTTTACCTACATCTATTGTTTAACATAACATCAACTTGACAGAGAGTTTCTTTTGTGAGGGAAAGCAATTTCCTCAATGCAGCCTGAGCACAATGGACACCAGTGGGGCTGGCACTGACATCTGCTGGCACTGCCCAGTGAGAAAGCAGATACAGAGTACTACATTTAACAAAAAACCACCCTAACTTTTAAATGCTGTTTTACAAATTCTTAGTTCTCCCTTCTCTCAACGTGGGGTTTCTTTTGGTGGATAGAGATCTACATTTATTTATCTATAGGAGAAACAAAATCTCATATGCCCACAGAATAATGACCCTTTGAACCTGGCTCTGGAAAACTCTTTAAACTCAGACACAGTACAAGAAACACAAAGCACTACATCTCCTTTATCTTGTTGGTAACAGTTTGGCTTTCTAAATATTGCATGCATTTAGTTTTTAAACTTATCAAATCAGTTATCAAAACTTAGAGCTATCAAATCTCTTAAGTTTTTATGCTGTGCCCACGCACATGAGTTTGACACATCCAGTCTGAAAAGGACATGGAATCACAGAATGGTTTGGGTTGGAAGGAACCTAAAGATCATCTCGTTCCAAGCCCCTGCCATGGGCAGGAACACCTTGCACTGGGCCAGGTTGTAAAAAATTCCATCCAACCTGGCTTTGAACAGGTGCAGGGATGGAGAAATGGGGTGTGTGCAAAGGGAGGCTGGGGAGCAGGACACCTGTACAGATATCTCAAGGATACAGCCTGTGAGCATGAGGTGCACCTTCTGTTATAAAATCCAAACCAATCCATGAGTCCTCGTGCTTTGGTTCCATCATCCTTGGCCCTGGGGTATGTCAGGACTAAATCTGCTGAAGCTTTGAGGCAGATCCAGACATAATCAATGAACACCAGGCTTTGGCATAAATATTGAACAACAGTAGCACAGATAAATGCTGAGAGAGTAGGCTAAGAGCTCTTGTAAGATTACAAGGATAATTCTTCATTGCCTCAGAAGCTCAGTTCATTAGTACCTGGAAACCTTTAAAAGACTCTTCAGAACAGAGCTGATGTGTGTACAATTTCTGGCCTGTTATCACCTAGCAAAAACGTATATAAAATTATCTTTAGAATGAATCTATTGAGAGAACCTGGAAAGAGGGAAAAGACATTTTAAAGGTCTGAAGCATTATCAAATTGGATTTAAGTTAGATAATCAGACTTTAAGGGCAAACAGTTTTAAATTTAATTATAAAGCACTCAGCAACACCATCAAATGCAGAATTAGGTTCTGTTAAAATGTCTTGTACAGTTTGAAAAAGAAAACAAAAATCCCAATTTCTCATCAGGGCAGAGATGACAGAGCCATGCCTGGGGAGGAAGCCCTGCTCAGACTGGCACTAGGAGCAGCAGCACTGACCAACCCACTTGTGCCATCTCCAGTAATTAAGTGGCACATCTGTCCTTCAAATGGGGCACAGTAATAACAGTAAATCAGGACTAGAGAGGCATGGCTTTGTTAGAGGTGTCAGTCTGCAGAAAGGCTCATTATAGCCCTGAATTCCTTTACCTTTGAAGGAGAGCAATTAGGGCCATTGCTGGGTGCTGCAGGCAGAGCAGCAGGTGCATCCAACACATCCCTCCAGGAACTGGTTCCCCAAACTTGTCTGCATAATTCATTACATCTCAAATTACAGCAATGCCAGCTCCCTGTGCCAGGGAGGAGCTGCAGGCACAGAAGGGGCACTGCTCCTCAGAATGCAGCACCCTGGACAGGAATTCTGTATAATAAATTGAAGCAGATACACCCATTATTATTTACATCACGTTACTCCTTCAGCAACCAGCCAAGATTCCCTGGCTTTACTCAGCACAAACACCTCTCACACTACAGACCTTGGCAATTTAAGCAGGTCAAGAGAACTGCAAGAACATTTCAGTAAGGAATCATTTACTCCTTTGAAAACTATTAAAATATCGCTGAAAAATTTAATGAATTCAAGTCAGATCTGTCAGAGTCTGAATCAGATAAATATTTCAAACATTTTAGAAGGATATATTCCATTTTCAGAACCTGTTTCAATACATGGCTTGAAAAATGCTATTTCAGTTTGAAATTTGTTTAAATTGTAGTACTGGGCTTTAAAATTTCCTAAATAGCAATAACTTATATTTTCTGATTAAATAGTTCAGATCAGCTGAAAGGAATTTAGGTATTTCAACTACAGAGAATTGGGCTTTTGAATGTGGGAAAATTGTATTTTTAGAAATAGGTTTAATTGTGTTGCAGGGAAACAAGCATCAGAAAATAGAACTGCCCTGCCTCTGACTATCAAACTGTATATGCCACTGAATTTAAAAAAAAAAAAAAAAAAGCTTTTAAAAGATTTATTTTCCTACTTGAAGGCTGCCCACAAAACTTTCATCCTGCCTGTATTTTTATATGAAAATACTTTGAAGACCAGGAGCATTGCTATTTATCTATCAATTACCAGAGAACTTTGAGGCAAACCCAGGAAAGACAAGTAGACACAATCTCTGAATTTTCTTCTTTGATGAACAGTGAAAAACTCCTTTCAACATGAGATTTTGCTCCATTTTCCTTCTCCTGTGCTTTCTCTAACAACTTTGGAGAAATCAGTGTGAGCCAAAAACACCACAGAAGCACATGGAGCTAATTTTAGGCACTTAGTTAATTGCTGAAACTCTAAGTTGTTTGAATTTCCTAAGAAAGAAAGCATTAGGAAATAGTGGCTATTAAAGAAAAGTTGGATACAGGAGAAAAGTGATCTTAAATCTTGAATTTGGCCTGGAAAAGGCTCTGAAATCTTGACAGACCAGGTTCCCTCCATCAGGGTACACAAAGTGACAATACTGAGTGTAAGAGGTTGTGAAGTAAACCTTAGAAATCAGACACAAGCTGCACTTTCCTCCTTAATTTATGGTTAATTTGGGTTGTGTGCTAAGATTTGACAAAGGAATACATGAACTTTACCCTTCTTTCCATCTCCTAAACAACTTGGAATTGGCAAATCCCACTGCATATCACACCAGGAGCAAGGGGGCCAAGGGAAACATTTCTGCCATGGGAGAGACAGGGATGTCTGAGTTACAGCTAAAGCTGCTGAAAAGGAGCTCACCGTTTTCTCACAACCAATATGCTTTTTAAAAACAGGTTAACAAACAAGAGGCAGAGGAGATTTCCTGGTACACATTCAGGCATCTCAACGTTCAGATTAAATGGAGTTCACTTTGCTCAACACAGTTCCTCAGTCTGGATCTGTCACAGACTGAAAGCAATGCACTGTATCCAATATATCCATTATGGAGTAGATGAAGGACTTTTCCCTGATTCTGGCAATAAAACACTGTCAGCCAGCCAGCACTGGGGCTGGTGTGTACATGACACAGCAAGGAAGGCCCAGATGCACTTCTAAAAGTTATTGCAGAGCACCAATTACCCCTCACACCACAGGGTTCACAGCAAGGATCTGAGACTGGAAGAGATGATTCCAGCATTCAGACTTCACCATCCTTTTCTGGGATCAGTTGACCTTCAGGCTCATATCTCAGTATCCACTCAAACAGACTAAAGTACAATATCCATCTCACTGTAAATCCAGCTGTGACTTGTGTAATTTCTTTTTTATTACAACACACTGTCATAGTCATCCTTATCATCAGGAAAAGTGATGTACAGCTTATTGTAGGGCTAAAAAAATCCAGAGATTACTTTACAGAAATATCAGAGCATGAAAGAGATTTAAGATTGCTTTGCTTAAGCTTTAAGAATGGCAGACAACAACTACAATAAAAGAGGGGGAAAACCCCTCCTCTCATGGTATTTTCTCAAGTGACACTTGAAATACTGGAACTCTGCTATTGTACTTATCTGAGACAGACCAAACACTGATGTGTAAAAATCACTGTAGTTCTGAGGTCAAAAGGCCCCTGCAGGATTACACAAGCTGGATGGAGGTCCCACTGTAGCTAATATTACCCATTCCACCAGGGATAAATACAGAATTCACTCAAGCACAGACTGATTGCTGTAGATAATTTGGCTTTGGATGAGTGCTAAGCAGCAGTACAATATCAGCTAGTCCACATCTGCCACGAATACTGAAGCTGAAAACTAAAACAACTCAGAGAAAGAGGCAAAGAGAGGAAGATGCAGCTTCTCTAAAAACCTGTATTTTACTACAAATGCACCTGCAGGAGGGAATTAAAAGAGTGAAGTCCTTTGACCAGTCTACACTGGGAGTTTAGGTAATTCAGTATTTCTGCCTGGAGTTCTGAAAAACTCAGTTAGGCAGGTCTTGGGTCAAGACCCTGGAGAATTGTGGTGTCTTGTTAGTTCCATTTGTTATAGCACTAGGACGAAGTCCATTGTAGCTTTTTGCAGAGAAACTCCTAACAAGTCAATTTTGGAAGTATAATTTTTGGCCTAACATGAATTTTTGAAGGTCATGCTGTATGGATACAGTAGAAATGTTCAGAGTTGAGACTTTTTTTCCCCAAAACTTTTGCAGACTTTTTAAAGAGGAAGAGCAGTTTTTTAAATTCATCAGACCCTCTGGCTACAAACTTCTGCTGATCATTTTTAAAGTTTGGAAATTAACAACTGTTTTGGTGAATTTAAGAGAAGTAGATTTGCTTCCTCTTCTACTTATTCTTTCTAGATATCTCAAAAAAAAAAGCAAAACAAACAAACAAAAAAGCCCCATGGTTTATAGTCAACTGAATTTGTGAATCTCAACTGATAGTATGAGCTAGTAGATGGCAGGAAAGGACTGGAGCAAACAGCAGTGCTCTTTACATACAGCTCTAACAATAAATGAGATCAGATTCTTTCTGCTCATCAGCAAAGAGCCAGGTACTGAACAGTGTAAACTCCACCACATCCTGCTGAATAAAACCTTCACTGAAAGGGTGGAGGAAAGATTAAAGGAGCCTCTATTACAGACTTTATGCTGTGATAATTCCTCGTTCTTCAGATTGAAGAGCACAGTCCTGGCTGCCTCATTTTATGATCAGACATCCAGGCTTAAACCCAATAAGAAAAATAATCTGCTTGAATGGGATTATTTGCACAAGTGAGGGTTTGCAGAACAAGAGCTTAAGCAGCCCACCCATGTGGTGTTCACTGGGAATTTTCTTCAGGGAAATCTTCAGAGAGAGGCTTTTTGCAAGTGCTGTGCAATTTCATTTAAGAGGATGGGTCAGACACTCAGCTGGTGCAATTCAAAGCAGTATTGTTGATATTAGCTATTCTCTAAGGTCTTCCCTGTAAAGATCTGACCTGCAGAGCCAGCTGTATATTAGCATTATCTTTTTATGCTTCCACAACAGAGAGGTTTAATAAGTGGCCATCTCTTTTTAGAATGTTCTTGCCACGAGACAAAACAGAAATACTGTCTGCAATAATACCAAGGTCAAAACGTACTGCTAAGATACAGAAGAGCATTTCACCAGAGAATGGAATGGATGTTAAATATTTTAAGAATCTGCTGCTTAAATAAAAAGTAACCTCCTGTGCATTAAAAATACATTTATTGATCCTATTCAGGATTCAACAGAAATACTTCCAGCAGAAGAAAACTTAAAAGGACTTGTTGGCTGCCAAAATGAGAATGTTTATAGGACTATCTTTGGTAAATGAAATAGAAATCATAAGACATACTTAATAAAAGATTTTGAATCCCTCTCTTCCCTTCAATAATTAACCTAAATTACAGTTTAAGCATTGACAGTGCAAGGAAAGCTTTTAAAGAGTGAGATGAGAAGAAAAAAGGTGCATCACTTCAGACATCCTAGCTAATATATGCAGATGGAACTCTTAAACAAATAAATCTTAAAGGACCCCCACTGTCAGCACTTGGCAGAAATTGAAATCACGTTCTTTACTCTCAGCGTACCCTTATCTCTCTCCTCTTTCCCTTAGTGAATGTGAACCAGAAACTGACACTGGCAAAACAACTTCTGAAAAACTTTGAAATCCCAAAGAGAAAGAACCTGGGTTTATTTCTGGTACTGTGGAGTCTGGAATAAATAATTCCCCCCCAAACTATCCTTGTACCCCCAAATAAACCCCATAACATTGTGCACTGACCTTTCCCAGCACATCACATTTGCACCATTTATTTGATGTCTTTTTATCTTTGCAGTTCTGGCTTGTAACTTCCACAAGAGACAAAGAGACAACTTGGTTTGGCGAGGAATGAAGAACTCTGCCGTTTGTACCTCTGAAAAAATAACTGCAATGATTTATTCAGTACCAGACTTAGAATCTGAACGGAAAATGTGAGTCCTTCATAAACATTTTACCTGTTCCTATCAGTACCTGTTCAGATTGGCAGAGTTCAGAGAAGTCTTTCAAGGTTTTTATCATCAAGGTCTCATCTGACTTTGGAGCATATTTGCTCTGAAATTACTGATGGTACATAAAGGAAACAGAGTAACATCAACCTATGTGCTAAACTCTGAAAAATATCATTCTGACAGATGCCACAGGAATTGTCAACATAAAGTAGAGCTTTGTAATAGGATTCCCTCTCTCCATAAGGTGAGGAAATTTGGAAGGCACATTTTTAATATGTATGGACAATCCAAACTCCAGACTTTAATCACAAAATGTGGATGGGAAGTGAGGAAATCTATGTTTATTTAATGCACATCTATGGAAAAGCCCCTGGTACCTTCAAAGGTCAAATCAGTACATGCCCTTTATTTATGCTCCCCGCCTCTCCTGCCTTTGTATATCTGGGTGTGTCCCTCAGAGAATGGAAGTGCAAATACAATCTGAAATGGATGCTATTTCCAAATAAACAATGAAAAAGAGTTGGCTTTTCTTTATGGACACCCTCAGACTGGGGGGGCTCTGCAGACAGAGGGGATCACAAACCACAGGGCTCAGACCTGGTGTTTGAAGGAGAATAGCTGAAAGGTCTTGACATGTAACTGGAAACCAGGCTGTGCTCCTGAATTTATGAAACAACACCTTTAATCTGCCAAGGGTTCTCACTAATGGGAATAAGGCTCTTTGAAGCCTGATAAATGGATTAATATGCTTGGGTCAGTAACTCTGGGTAGATCTGAGCCATCAGATCATTGTGTACATGCGCTTGTAGCAATATCTGCCCTCAGCTCTGGGTTCTGGAGCACTGAAAATCCTGGGCAGAATGGGCCAGCTGAGCAGCACCAGGCTCAGCTGCCAGCAGTGCCTGTTATTAACTAATTAGCAACATGCTTCTAATTGCTCCTTCCAAAATTTTTTCCTCATGTGAATACTGCAAATCCAAATGTTATGAAATATTAAACTGGGAAATTACAGTCAAATTTCCATTATTTAATATTATACCCCCTACAATCAAGAACTACTGTGCCATATGAGACCAAATTTGGTTTTAAGATTCAGCACCAACTAATTTCTTCCACAGATGGAGTTTGTGGGAGTCCCTGCATGAGTCTCCCTTGCACATCTCTATTGATAATCCACTTTCAATTTGGCACATTCAAATCCACATTACTCACCACCACATCATGACAGATTTCAATGACATTTTGTGATAACTATTAGTTTTTAACCTGATTTTGGTTTCTTGTAACTTACTGAATTAATCCATTAATTAATTCCTTTAATGATTTGTGAGTCTATCACAAACATTTCTAAAAAATAAACATAAAAAGAGGCAAAAATAGAACAAATATATTTTAGCTAATTAAATTCAAAAAAGAACCACACAGAGTTTTTTTCTAACCCTCCTCATCCTTTATAGTTTCTAACTTCTCTATGTATAAAAGTGATGTAGAAACCTCATAATAATTGCTGAAGTGACTCATTAAAATGCAGAACTATGTGAAAGGGAAGCATGGAAAATATTTCTGACATCTAAAGGTAAGGTAAAGTTTTCTAAAGAAATAAGTTTGCAGATCGATCCCACTGCTAAAAGACTGGCATAAATTAGCATCCTTGTGTCAAGGATTTGAAACAAATGAACTTATCTTTTAGCAACCAAAGCTAAAAATATGGAACAGTTGCTTTTGCTTTCAGCAGGACGAGTGCTTTGCATAAAATGAAATATTCATAAAACACCTTGGTTCTAAAAATAGGTAATTTATCCCTGCAATCACAAACACCAGGGCCCAGGAGTTGTACCCATGCCATAGGGAGGGTAAGGTGCATTCTGCTGCTGTCCCAGGACACACTGACATGTCCTGCAAAGCCCTTCAGGTAAGCAGGGCTTGTGCTGCCTCCCTACTTGTCAGCAGACAGAAAAACAAAGTGGAAGAAACAAGAAAACCTCCTAATTAATTATCTTGTTTGTCAAAAGCTCTCTTAAAAAGTCTCTTTCTAGGTTTGGATATGCTTGCTTCACCACTGGTCAAGTGGATTTAACATTCACCTAAATATGGGAATTTCTCTGGTTAGAGCCTCTAGGAGTGTCCTAGCAAAGAAGGGAATTGGGTGGGGAAGATGCCAGAGGAAATCCAAGTTGATTTCCCATTTCCCAGCACAGTGCAGCTCAGAGCAGGGCTTTGCAGAAAGAGGAAGATTTGGGTATTTTAATTGATTGGCAACTTTAGGAGGGCTACAAATGTGAGAATTCATCTGGAACCATCCATACATTCTGCTTGTTGTCAAAACTGGGATTAAGGTCAGGTTTTAAAGGAGTGAGGGAAAAATGTAGGGTAGGCAAGGCATTAATCCACTGCCAGCAAAACCTCAAGACAAAGTTTGAAATAGAGTTTCATTTGTGAATCTTACATTATTTTCTTTCCTTTTAAACAAAAGGCAATGCACTAGAGAGGTGTTTGTGGTACAATATGCATGTGTGAGCAGAAATAATGGCTTCACATATTTAAACTGAAAAGAAGAAAACAATGTTCTTGTTTCACTTGGCTGAAAGAGAGCAAGGGAGATGGAGGAACATGGCACTTATGAAGGTAAAATAAAGTATTTAAAATGTTTCATATTAATTGAATTGTCATATTTAAAGTATTCAGCTCAAGTGCAAAACATATGAATCTGTTATTTATTTACCACGTTTATGAATTTTGCCACATGGCCTGGAAAGGCAGGAAGAAGCAACAGGTGGGTAAAAGTCACAGAGTTCACAGATTAAATTATTAAGACTAATTGTAGGAACATAGAAAACTACAAATGTAAAATTAAAATATAATCATAAAAAACTAATAACAACTACAAGGCCTGTGGAAAATATGTAGGAAACAAGTGAGGCATTTCTCATCCATAGATCAGTTTTTCTGAGCAAAGGTATGAAAAGGGACTAATGAAACCATTTTTAAATATTTTCTATAAGCAATGTAAAAGGAAGAGATACAGTCTGGTTAATATTTTTTGTTTTACTTTGTTACAACAGCCATCGTTCCCACTGAGAATTTCAGAGCATTAAAGGTATTAAATATCAGGGGAAATGAGTCTTTACATCAACCCATTATTCAACAAATAAACACTAAGCTCTTCAGTTTCCAGTCCCATACTCCTTCTAGTGTCATATTTGATATTAGTGTCAGTAATTTGAGTTCACATATCTTTTATTACTGTAAAGTAGCATAAACTTTATTGCATCTAAATATTAATTTGACAAACACTTGTTAATGCTACTGAATAAATGCCTATGACTTTTAAATCTTCCCTTTGAATAACGGTAAGCTCAATAGGATTTAAAAATGCAATCTCCTCTTTATTGTATGCAAACAGATAAAACCAGAAGGCTGAAAAAACACAGGAAATCTATCTTCAAAAATAATATTACTAAAGGTATCCATCATATTCTTAAAAATTCCTGTGAAAATGATCTTCTTCAATTTAAAAGTCCTAAAAATTTATTAATATTCTGTGTAATTTGTCAACCATTGGCAATAGTGATAGAAGAGATCAAATACTGTATGGACAGGACTTCCTCCATAAGAGCACAGTGACAAAAATGAGAAGTTAAGGAAAATTAATGCCTTTAAAAATGTGTTACACTCCATTTTTTTTAACCTCAGTAATTTAATGCATTAGAACAATGGACACATGGCTCAGATTTTTGTGTTGGCTTCAGTGGGGCTCCCAGAACGCAAATGGAATGGAGGTGTTTCCTGGCACCTCTGCAGGGGATGCCCAAAAGGTGACCCCAGAACACTGAGGACTGTGCCAAAATGCTGCTGGACTTCCAAGTGATGAAGGTTTCAGGGCAGCTTTGAAGCTTTACAAAGGTTATGGAGGAAAAAGTCTTTCATAAGCCAGTGTGAGGATTTACTACTACAGAGCTTGTTTTTCATCATTCACAACAAAAACTCCCCCATCTCTGTGTATTTCAGAGTGTGATCAGGGCTGACACCATTAAAATCACCACATTATGCAAGCACAGTGAACTTGCACTCACCTACCCCAGCATGAAATGCCCTCCTCCTCCACAGTCTGCTCTGCACCACACACTGCTGAGATATATCTAATTACAGTAATAAAAGCCTCCACCTGTTTCCTCTGCTTATCTGGGCAGAAAAAGAAAGACAGACATGGACTGAACTTAAGTGAATTAAAATTAACCTAATAGTCCCAGTGATTTAAGCAAAGGCAGGTGGTCTGGCTGCCTCTTCCTACACTTTCCTACTGGAAGTGGGCAAATAGCCTGCCAGGTTTGTGTTCTGTTTCTAACAAGTATTTTTAAAGCTGTTTACTCACCCAGGGAAAGGAAGATTAAGGTCACTGCTAAGTAGAAATGGGAAAGGAGCTTCAAAAGCACTCGGCACAGAAGTGAGCTCTGATCCTGTTCAGTGTACTGGAGATGCTTTCATTAATTTCTACAAGGCCAATGCAAAATATCTTGGAAAACCTGAGGGAAGGATCCCTTTTATTTTTAAAGTATTGACTAGTTGTTTGCCCTTTTCCCCTACTACACTGCCCCTCATAGATTCCTTCTTCAACAAGATTCTTTAAAAACCAAAGATTACAAAAAAGCCTTGAAACATATCTTGAGGGCATCAAGAGGGAGAAAAGCACTTTCCTATCAGCAGTGTTATTGCTATAGTATTAAACTTAAGAGCTACAAAATATTTCAGATTCCTGGCTGAAAGGTCAGCAGGGACAGCCTGATGCTCAATTTAAGAATATTTTTATCTTGACTGAAGCATGGAATTTAATCTCTATCACAAAATGAACATCAAGCAGCAGAAGACTAATTGCTTTTTAACAAATCATGCCCCTGGGGAGGGCATAAACAGCAATTCTGCCATGGGCACTCCAGTGTTTGGGTGAAGGGACCTGTGCTGAGTGTTCTTGTGTCTGGAGCTGTGAGTGACCCACGCTGGGACAGGAACACCCTGGGGCTGCTCTGCCTGCACAGAGCTTCCTGACAGGTCCATCCTGCTGAGACCAAGGGGGTAATTAGCCATCAATTTTAGTTGTTTTAGTTTTTACCAGCCATCTTCAGGTATATCTAGAAAAAATAGAGCAGTGCCCTGCCCTCCAAATGATGCCATGTTGTTTGTGCTTCTGGTGCAATTCAGGTATTCAAGTCTGAATCTAAATCAAGGTAAAGATTTTTTAGTTAAAATATCCACTTCCAAGTTTCTCTTTCAGGAATCTACACTGAGTATTATTTTGTACCCTGTCTTTGCTGCATACAGACAACAGTGGCAGCAATTCTTACCTTCCTCTGAAGGCTACAGCTTTTTGTGCTAGGGCTGCAGTCTCACTGAAATAGAGGGGAAAGAGCCTGTGCATGCCAGAAGGGAGAACAGAAATATTTGACACACCTAGATTAAACTTTGGAACAGCAATACATTAGTTGGGTTAAAGAACTGCCTCAGATCAGAGCAGTTCCTGTCCCAGAAAAGTAACTTTACATTGGGTTCAGCAGTTTAATGAGAAAGAATGGTATCATCCATTTAGTTAACTGGTATATTTTCGCAAGTGCATGTAATTTTAAATTAATTTTAATTTTGAAATAAATATATTTTTTTCATATTTTGTCCCAGTTGAAGAAACAAGCTGCAACCTGCACATTTGTCTTGAAATTATTTCCCTTTCTTTCACTATTTTTCTCTGTATAAAAGAAAGACTATTTTAGATAAAGACAAAATAATCATGGCATGGGTTGCTTCAGACAATCCCCTTTTCCCTGTGATTTGTTTCTCCTCTTTAAACCATAGTCTTCATAGCTTATTAAATTGTAATTTTTTGATCTGCCTTAACAGGAATTTTCACTTCCTAACAATGCCAACACTGAACAATGACATTTAGGGAGATAGTGTTTAGTGATGTGATAACATACACAAGCAAGGAAAGTTGTATATAAGCATATTAGAACGATTTTTCTTAGAAGTTTTGGAGGAAAGAAATCTACATCTGTTCTGTACTTAGCCCAGAATGTCAGCTAATAATTTCAGGGCACTTTTGCACTCTGAAGTATAAAAAAGCACTAAGAAAAACAATCTTATCCGCTGCAGCATCCAGGGAATAGAAAACATATGGATAATGCATCTGTATCAATATGTCACTGAGTCAGAAGCAGCTACTAAGTTTAGGAAGTATTTATATTCATGTCTTCCTTAAAAACTGGCTTTGGAGACATTTGCTATTTAATCCACGTTTTATAAATATAGCTAAACCATAGGTCATAGTGAAGCTTTCAGGATAAATATATGCAATTAGAAAAAGGCAGGCAGAAGGAACCTGAAAGTCATTACAGATAAACAAAACCTCGTCAGTCCTTGGGGGGTGGAGGTCTGTATTAATTAAGAGAACTAAAAAAATCTTGCAGTCTGACAAATGACAGTAATTTAGGTAATAAGACAAGCAGTAAGGAACACAGCCAAAAATAATTTTAAACTTGAGTACGGGACAGAGCAGACAGTGGATCCTGCTGAAAAATGAAAAATTAATTCCTAAGCAGCATTTTTGTGCTTATTTTCTAAATTACTTAGACATGTATTGAGATTGTGAAAATGGACATTATCCTGTTCTCTGTTCAGTTTTTCAATGACAGTAAAGACATTGAGGCGCTGGATCGTGTCCAGAGGAGGAAATGGAGCTGGAGAAGGGTCTGATGGGGGGAGCTGAGGGAGCTGGGGGTGTTTATCCTGGAGAAAAGGAGCCCCAGGAGACACCTCTGCTCTAAACTCCCTGAAAGGAGTTTGCAGCCAGGTGCAGGGTCATGCTTTTCCCTGCAGAAACAAGCAGTAGGACAGGAGGAGATGGCCTCACACCACACCAGAGGAGGTTCGGACTGGATATTAGAAAATACTTCTCTGCTGAAAGGGCTCTCAAGCCCTGGACCAGGCTGCCCAGGGAGGTCACCATCCCTGGAGGTATTTAAAAGCTGCAGATGTGGCACCTGGGGACATGGTCTAGTGGTGGCTTGGCAGTGCTGAGTAAATAGTTGGACTCGGTGACCTTAAAAATCTTTCTCAACTTAAACATTTCCATGATTCTATTCCATGTTTTCTCTTTCCCAGGACAGCCAAGAGCTCAGACTCTGCCTCACACCTTCCCTGGCCTGGCAATGCCTCCTGCCAGCAGTGGGGAGAGAAACACTCACAGGACCAACCTGAGCAGTTTTAGGGGCAGAGATCAAGCACATCAACCTTAAACCCATTATGCTTTCTTACATGAATTTTAGACTTTTCTACTTTTTTCCTGCTTTATTGATAATTTCAGCTCATGATCACTTCCCAAACATTCTAATAAACACTGATAATTTTAGAATGTTTTTGAAGTTCATGGTTCTGTTCCTTGCTAACACTTATTTTAGATTCTCAGATCTCATGCCAGTTCTTCTGTAACAACATAAAACCAGCAGATTAACTTTTTTCTCATCACCTGTTAACACCTTTTCACTTTCTGGAAGCTTATTCTAAAAGTTTATTTCATTAAATCTTTGAGCCCTTCTCAGGGTTATTCAGGAGTCTGATGTCTAAATGCAATGCTGAATGTGCCATTACTTTCTCCCATTTTATTCTGATCCACCTTTCTAAATGTTAATTCTAAAACTGGTGACATTTCCCCCTGAACTGGGAATAAGTCTGATATGTCTTTATTCATTTCTGTTAACACTGATTAATTTAATCACTGAGTATTCCAACCTTTGTTATGTTTGACTGTAGCCTGATAGCAAAAATGACCTAGCTCATGATGGACAGAAGTCACTAAATTTTTTTTGCTACTTCAAAAAAATAAAATTAGGAGACAACCATAAAAAGCTAATGAATTACACTGCTAACTGTGAATGTGCATTTTTAAATATTGAAAAGCACAACAAATAACAGAAATCTTTCTCCTTGTTTTTATGTAATTGTGTAGATAATAACTGTAAGCATCCAAACAGCAGAAGATCAGAGGATCCCTAACCACAACATTAAATTTCTGACTGTGGTCAGGATGCATTTTAAGTAAATTTCTGCAGGAGCATCCATCCACACAGGTATAAGGAAAGCTAAAGGTCTTTGGAAATTCACCATCTGTCCTTTTTGATGGAAAGTGTCAGGCTGTTTTTTGATAGAAAATGTCAGGCAGAGAAAATATCAAAATCTAGAAAACGCATCAAAGAACACAGGATAAAAAAATTACTGCAGCCATACTCTTTGATGCTGAAAAGCCTTTGATACACCTATGATAGAGTACAGGACAGATGACTTAGCTACAGGTTTTCCAACTGGAAATAAAATCCTTTAATATTTTCTCAACTTTACCTTTGTAATAAATATCTAAACATTGCAGCCCAGAAATATTTCTGCTTTTGTTGGGAATACCTTTATTTGAGAAACAAACTTAGCAAAGTGTGTTAGATTGGCTGGTTAGAGTGAAGTAACTATGGCACAAAATCTCCTGATTGTCAGCTATATTGGATTGTTTCCACATAAATATCCACTGTTTAGCAGGAGCTCCTGTCCTTGGAGATATGCAGACTCCCACAGAATAACAAATGGACTACCCAGGATTCTCCTAACGATATCTAGAAAGTAATTTGTGTGGAGATTATTTCTACTGTAAAGTTGACTGCTGAAGGTGTGTGCTGCACTCCTGAGAGTGCACAACTTCCCTTATTATTTACTGAAACTAGTGGACCTCAGTGATGAAACTTTAATTAAATAATGTCCTAAATGGATTCTTCTGTTTGACCTTACTCAGTTTCATAGGCTCGGTTTGCACGAGGGATTCCACCTCTGGTTTACTCAATTTGAATCTCATATAGTTCTATTCTGCTATAATGCCTTTTTAAGGAGTGCTGGTATTTGCACAACAGCATCTGTTTTCTTTCCACTGTATTGTGGATTTATTGGTACAGATATGTAACTTCCAATGGAACAGACAGGGATTGGATTTAATCCTCACAAAGACCTCGCTGTGGCTCTTTGCTGTTTTCCCCAACACCAAGTTGCTGTGCAAGATAAAAAATATTTTAGGTTATCCTCAGGATGAGAAAATAGACTATAAAATTAGTCTGTGCAAAAATTGCTCAGCAGTAAAGAACTCATTGTAAAATGATTTTAGAAGTCCATCAGAAATGCAGAATCAAACAGACCAGGAGTATGAATGCACAGACCAGCAGAGGAACAAGGTGTTCAGTGGGATGTGCACATCCAGCAGGGAGCTCACTGCAAATATTGAGGGAAAAATAACTCAGACACACTAAATAAAACCATGATCTGTATTAGCCAAACTAATTTTAATTACGAACTGAAAAATACATTTTAAGTAATTTATGATGCTGTCTTACTTTTTGCACTAATTAAGCTTCCATAATAAAAGTAGATCTATAGACTACTTGTCCAAGCACTTTAATCCAGATTTTAAAAGCACTTTATGTGCTTAGTACCTTGTCAAAAAAGAATCTATTAAGTACTTAGTATTTCAAAACCTATTGGGTTTGCCACCTCAATTATGATTAATTACTTAGGGTTTTTTTACCACAAAAGAAAACTGAAAACACTTTTTTGCTCTGCAAAGCATTTGTACACTATTTTTTGGTTTAAAATCTGTCCCCATGAAGAAAAAAAAATGCAGAATAACCATATAGGGCCAAAATAGGATGACGATTGTCCTTGCAACATCACAATTCATATAGCTAGCATTTAAAAACTAATTTTTCAAGGCTTGAAATTACATTTTGAAATAGAACAGTGAAAAAAATATCATTCTTAGGCAGCAGTATTTGAACAGAGCTCATTAAAACATCTCTTGACAGGTTATATTAAGTGCTACAATTATGCCTAATTTTGGTTTAGTACAATATGTTAATTTTAAACAGTTTGAGAGATTGTATCTCTTCTGGCCATTTTCTCCCTGCTTTGAAAGTGCACTTCACTCCAGCAGCAATCATAATTTCATATTGGAACTAACTGCATTCCTTTAGCTCTCATATTGCAGAGAACAATTTAATAGACACATTGGCCTTACTCTGCTGGAGTTTTTTTTTAATATTTAATATCATCATGAGGTCAGATAGGAGAGACCTGGAATGTGTCAAAACATACTGAGCAGGATCCTCTCTTTCCTTGGAAAGCAGCAATGAAACTCCTACAGCATACATGGCAGGAAGAACTGGGAGCCAGGATTAAACACACAGACTGTTCTAAGTCATCTTTTTCTAGGAGAAAGATTCTTTTCCACTGGACACAATTTGTAAACATGAAAGTAACCCCTATACTCTTTTTGGGGGGAAATTTTTTTCCCCCTATGTGTAAAGATCTGCAACAGGTTACCTGGAGAGCCAATTAGATGAGAGATTAGGACAAATATTAACCTTTGAACTGAAATGGAAAAAAACCCCCATCTGATGATACAGATGGAGTCATGTGCACTTTGGGTTAATGCAGAAGGCAGTGCTTCAGCCTACATTTTCATTTAAAAGGTAAAGAGTAATGAATTTAATTTTCTCTTTTGAAAGGTGCTATAAAAGATAAATAATATAAAGCTATGTCTGCCTGGGTTGAAAATTGAGAGATGAGAGTTTCAGCTGGAAAATAACCTCTAATTACCAATTCTGAGCTCTTAAGATGAAGTCATTTACATTTCACATAGTTGTGTGTGAAACCAGGAGTGGTGAACCTTCCCTCCTGCACAAATTACACATCCCACTCTGCAGACAGCCCAGAGCTGTGAGACACAAGGCAGTCCAGAGAGCAGATGCTGGCAGGGAAAAGGTGAAAACAGGCCACTGGAAGTCCACTGGACTCCTAGTCCATTGGGAGAGTTTTGGGGTTTTTTTTTGTTCAATATAGAAAGTGTAATATAACAATGTGGGTGTATCCTAGAGCAAGAATCCTAGGCAAGAGAAGAAAATCAAGCATGAGAGCAGCCTTGAAAGTTACAGGGGAAGCTCAAGATCAGACAGAATGATCACCCCATGTCAGTCAGTAGATGGAGGGTCAGTACTCATCATCTGAGGGTTCAGCTTCAGAGCAAAAAGCATCCCTCACACTCCTCACACCCCTCCCACTTTTTGGTCCAGCTATTTTCTGCCTCAAGAAGGAGCAGAGAAAAGCCATTTATAACTAACTTTTTTTTTCCCAAGATTATGGAAAAAAATCCTAAAAATCCAACATCCTAAGGAATTTCTGTTGATTGAAGAAGTGCACCCCATAGGCAGAGATGACTTTTTCTGGCTGAGCTGGATTCTGAGTCACCTCACTGCTGGAATAGCAGAGGCTTTGTCTCCCCTGAGAGGTGGGAGGTCAAATCGTTTAATGAAGAGATTTGTAAGTCTTTAAATGTCAGACATAGTGAAAACAGTCAGCAAATGGAAGATGATAACAATACCAATAATAATAATACTCCATGAATTTTGAATAGACACTCTTGTACATCAATAAATAATCACATTGCACATTCCATTTGAACATTTCTGAATTAATGAAAGGCATTAACTTGACTGTCAAACACTAAGATAAGGACATTTGTTTGCTGGAAGATTTCTTCACTGTGAATAAACATCCCTCCGTCAGATTCTCACATAAGTATTGATAACAAGATTTCCACTAATAGAGAGTTGCAACAGATGGGCCAGGATTTTCCTATGAAATTTTAATAAATCACATTATTAAATAAAAGTATTCCTTTTGCTGCCCAGGATTTTTTTCCCCAACATTTTAATCTTATAATTTGATTTCTTAAATGAAGCATAGCAGCCAGAACATGAAATTTTGGGAGCAGTAGAAAAGGCAAATTACCCTCAGAAAGCATCCAAATTTGCCATTTCCACTTGACCTCCCTCTTGCTGAGTGAGGAGAGCAGCCAATTCTCTCTGAGCACCAACAATGGAGCCCAAGGCTGAAGTGCAGGAACTTCTCATGACTGCTCAGTCATTTAATTATTTTCCTTTGTGCTCTCGTTTCATGTTGGTAACAAGCAAAGAAGCCAGTCCTGTATTGAGTTTTAACTATTTTGTCAAAAAGCTAATTAAGTTTCTTCCCCTTCTCAAAGATACAGTACTGATTGTTTTCCAGCTAAATTCACTTGATTTCTGATGTTGTCCTGATATTAATATATTTATTACTCAGAAGCCTCAGCTGAGTTGCCTGTTTAGCAAAAGTTTAAGCTCAGTGATGGTAGGCAAGATATTTGTGAATAAAGGATTTATTTTAAGAAACACCTGGTGTAGGGAGCAGCAGTAGGAGCAGCACATCCCCAGTCAGGTGAGCACTGGGCTGCAGAGATCCCTTCCACCTCTATCCCTTGACATGCCTGAGTCTAAACATTCCCAATTTAAACTGAAACAGTATCTTTGCATTGCATTTTTGCCCTAAAAATAAAAGATTTTTAGTCTTCATAACACATTTTCATAACAGATTCTGCAGTAGGGCTGAGGACAAATTCTCAGTTTAAATTACTATTAAATTGCTACTTAAAACTGGGACATGTTTTATTTCCACTTTTGTACATCAAAAAGTTTCTAAATTTTTCACTCAGTGACCTTCTTCACATATAGCTTCAAGAGATCAAAATCAACATCTAAATATTACAATAGCTTAAAATTAGAATTTTTCCTCTTGCAACACTGGATTCCCCCAAGCACACTCTCAGTTTCAGATCTGCATTTTCTTACAGCACATGACACTGAGGAGGTCTCTTCACCTGGAGATTCCTCCAGGCAGGTATCTGGAAATGCTGACACAGCCCTTTTAGTTCAGATAGTGGTTTGTGTTAGTCTGGGGTCCTGAGGAACATGTAAACATCTAAACAGCCTTGAAAAAACCAGCCTGCCCAAGCAGTCTGGTGTACTGACATCAGCAGGGTTGCAGAGATTTACAGACACTGCAAACCTGGGCCAGAAAAAGAAGAGCAGACAGATAAATCCTTCAGATCCCAACCATCAATACATTGGATACTGATATGACAAAAGCCTATTTTTAACTTGTCACCAGAGAATGCTAGACTTGAAGAATTAAAGAATCCTAAAATACTGGATTTGTTTACATCTGAGCTGAAGGAAGACTCCTAGGCTCTGTGTAGTGTATGAAATACAGTCATGTTTGAACTATGATTCACTTCAGGCCATATTGTCTCAATTATCTGATGATTCAAAGGTGGCTGTTGATGAGGTATCTGGCAAAAACTCCACATCAGTGCTACTGTCATGCTTAACTAACAGATGTTTAAAATGAAAGGCTGACAGTTTTTATGTGATGATTTAATCTTTTTAGTTGCCAACTGTAGCTTAATTTAATTTTAATCAAGAGTAATAACCACCCATAATTGCTATTATAGCAAGGCTCCATTTTTACCTAGAGCCTGAAGCAAAAATTAACAAAGATTGTGCCTGCAGATTCTAACCTAAAATCTTTCTGATCTAAAATATGATTCCAAATACATTAACTTTGAAGTACTTCCAAACAATACAGATACACATATAAATATGAATGAAACAATATAGAGATGAATGAAAAGGCAAAATCACTAATCAGTGGAAACTACTCTAAAAAGGAAGTGAGTATGTTCTGCAAGAGATGATGAGGAAATATAAATCCCATTCTGTATTAAGGACCGTAGAGAGCAGTCAGTGCCCAGGGTGCAGCCACATGATCCCCATGCCTTCTGAAGCTTTTCCAGAAGAAGTTCAGGTGTTACCCCTTTAGTTGTGTGCATTTTAAGCCCTGGTATGTCAGCCTTTGACCCAGAACATCTCTCACAGAGAGGAGCTCACACAGATTTCTTTGTCCCAGGGGTGTGTGCCCAGCACTCCCCACTCAACCTGTGGCTCCAGCAAGGTCACAAGGAGCACAAAGCCTGTTCAGAGCAGGATGTAAACAAGAAATATCTCATATTTTACATAAAGTTCTGCATGTGTGCTTGCTTACCTCTGTCCTTTTAGCCCTTACAAAGTAAAACCTCCAGCAGAGAGAGGAGCGACTAAAGGATGAATTATACAAAAATATCTCTCTTCTAACCAAGAACCATGTGAGTAGCTTGGAGGAAGCCAAGTGTAGGTAAGCCAAATGATCCACATCCACTGGACCCAGCAGGGTCTCAGGGCCACATCCAGGAATTAAGCCAGAAAAAGGGATGGGGAAAAGAAATTAAAGGAAGAGGGTTCATTGCAAGATTTCCTGCTGCACTTCTCCCCTGCTCAGTTACATGCCCATGCTTGTCCTGAGAGCTGGCCTGGCTCCAGTGATCACTGCTGCTGACAGCAGACCTGATGTTTCACGTAATGCAAAACGAGCACGGGATTTAAAACCTTCTTGTTTTCAAGAGCAGGCACACTGCAAATCAAAACAGACAATTCCTGCAAGCAAATACATCTCAGCTCATTTCATGATCAGCCAGAAGAGGCCAAGGCAGTGCAGCCTACACATGGGTAATTTTTCCCTTAATGAACCTGCTGTGGCTCATCAGAGGAGATCAGAACATCACTATTCATCAGAGAATCTAATGGATGGAAAACCAGGTGGCAACTGGGAGAAGTCAAATCTTCCTCCATCAGATACCAGCCAAGCTTGATGGCAGCCAGCTTGCCCTGATGAGGTGACAATCTGACTGTCCCTAACTGTAGCTGAGGTTATGGCACCTGCCTGACCTCACCACCCCAGGCTTATTAAAACCTTGCACTTCATCTCAAGATGGCAGATTGGCTGTCTCACAGAAAACAAATGTTATGAGTTTTAAAATGTCTATCTATAACAGCAAGTGAGCATCTCAGGTCATTTCCACACCTTCAGATATTTGTATTCTTGTGGCAGTTTTATTCAGCTATTTTTCAGCTGCCTTGTACATTTGGTTTGCATACTGTATTACACATGCTACATAAAGAAGTACACATCCTTCTCTCAATAGAAATAATTGGTCTGAACCTTAAGAGACTGTGCAACATTTCATTCTAACAGGGATAGCGTGGTTGGAAGAGAGCCAGGCAAGGTGGCTGTCCAGGAAAAATGAAATTAAGAAAACAAAAAAATACTATTACCTCCTAAGTAATTTTGGTTTTAAAACTATGCTTTTCTCTTTTTTTACTTTTCTCCTTTATATTTTGAAAGAGAGGCAGAGTTTATGAAGAAATCTGATGGATTGGAAACAAAAAATGTCATTAGAACCCAGAACAGTTGACTCTGGAGACACAAAAGAGACCAGATCTAGGGAGCTCTCCCTTGGTCTCATTCCTAACTTCACACGTTTTCAGTGCAGTATGGCTGTGCTGAGAGGTCAAGTAATCCAAAGCACTGATGCTAAAATGTCTTTAACACCACTGGCAGCATATTTTCTCTGAAAAATGCCTGTTTAAGTAGCTCAGAGAGCATACAAGTTTCAATGCAACTCGTATCCAGAAATGATTTCTTGGCTCCATCATACAATTTCTTGCCAAAATTAAGAAGAGATGCCTTTTACAAAGCTGTATGCCAGAGCAGGTACCTGGGATGTGGAGCTCCAGGGTCACATCACTGGCCTGAGGGAAGCAGAGCTGAGCTCCAGACAGAAAGCAGATTGTAGAAAACCTGTCCATACCCAAGATGTCTCAACAGGAAATGCAGTTTTGTAGTCAGCTATTTAACGAGTGGAGGCAGAGGCTAAAAGGGATCTTTTATCCATCTGCTATCAAGCCACAACTGATACCACACTGACCCAAATGTTCAGCCAGAACAACCTTCAGCACTGACTCAGTGTGGTGGGCTGTGATGAGAAATATTTCTTTGCTGTGGGACAGGTCAGGTACAGCAGCAATATTTCTGATAATGTTCTGATAAAGCAGAGGCACAGATTGAAGACACAAGTTCCAGGCTGAGTGAATGTGGTGACATTTCAATACACCACTGGTTAGTTATGAGCATCTGAGAGTGCAAACTGAAGGAGCCATGGCAACAACACCAGGGATCACTGCAGGAGCCACCTACTGAAACTCAGCTGCTGTGAGCACAGGAGGGACACTGGCAGGACTCTAAGGCAAGCCTCAAGATTTTTCAGGTCAGTGAAAAAAGATATCAAAGACAGAAAATTATTGAGAAAAGGTGATTTCAATGGAAGACACATTCCTTTTCCCAGTGAAAAGGTCCATGTGAAAACATCACTGAGGAGAAATATTTCTGGTACTGTTGAGTTCGTAAGAGTGACTGTGAATAATAGGTGCCTTTCCTCTAGAAAAATAGAATAAGGCACAGAAGCTGTTCCTCATTATACTCTAAATTTCAGAAGTTAATGGCCAGTTTTCATTACACTCTTGATGGGTAACACTTATTTGGTCTTTTCTGATTCAAATGACATCAGAGAAAATGAGTTTAAAAAAATATTTCTGTCTTTCTAAATGCAAAGCATATTTTCAATATCAGTGCATATTTAGCCCTTAATTACAGAACTTTGTAAAAAATCTTGAATATTTGTAATTCATTCCTGCAGTTAGAATGTAGAATGGCATTTATCCCCAATCAGTGCACCAGTCACACACAAAAACTTACATTCAGCATTTGATCTTTTGACAAACACAATAGGTGTTAGTACCTTTGCCAGAAGACAACTTTAAAAAGTTGTTTAAGTTCTCAGCTTAGAGTTCCTGTTCATTCCCTCTACCAGAATGTGCAGTATTGCTGCAATAGATCACCAGGGCTGCTTTTCTCTGATGTATTGTTGCAATATATCATAGGAACAGTGCCTGGCAGGAACATGAATTTCAGACACGAGCCTACTTTATATGTTTTATTTGAGGACACTTAAGGAAAATCAATGTGGAGTTCAAGAGCTGGCACTGGAGCTTAAGGAATTCAGTAGAAGTCCCTTAAAATGCTAGAGGCGTCACAAAGTTTAAGAAACTATGAACTATGAAGGATGAGAGGGACTAACCCCTACCCCCTTTATTTGGTGAGTGGAATACCTAAAATTTTGATTGGATAAATTCTTCTAACTTCTAACTCATCTCTGGGATCACTCTGAGAGTTGAAATGTTCCCTTATTGTCAGAGTCTTGCTGTTCCCTTCCCCAGAATTATTATAAATAAAGTCCTGAATTTTTAGAGCCAAAACCAGTTAGGTGTGTTTTTTGTACACACTCATACACAATGTAGGGAATCTTTTATGCCTGCTGAATTAACAAAGAAATTATAAGAAGTAAATTATGATTTATTTTACAGCAACAGATAACAACAATTGACCCCCTCTGGGTCACACCACAGAAGTCTCTGGTGTGGAAGGATTTGAAATGGACTGATCACAGACCTGGCATCAGCTCCATGCTCACCCCCAAGCCTACAAATATAATGATGATGACCCAAAATATATATAAATAGAGAATTGTGGGGCAAAACTGGCCATCAGAGTGACAGTACACTTTACATCACACAGTTAGTTACCTGACCACACTTGTTTGGAAAGCAATGACACATGAGCCTTTTCATTAACAAATAAGCCTGGCACGCCCATGCTCCTGAAATGTGTTTTGTGTCAGTCATGATGGGTTTCACAGAGAAGGGTGACCAGAACTCTGGGATGTGAATACTCCTGCTGCCCAGCCAGCCTGACTTGGTGTTTGCCTCTCCATCTGTGCAGGGAACAGAGCTGAGCCCATTTCAGCAGTGGCAGCATTCAGGAGCTATAGTAAACCCTTCTATTTTGTGATTCTGCCTGCATGGATTTTCAAGGGATTCATAAAGTTTAAGGCCAGGAGAACCATTAGATCATCACACTCAATCTCCAGTACACCACAGGCTATTACATCCAGTTACTCCTCTATTAAGCTCAATAAAGCATAACCATTTTTTTCCTAAAGGACCAGTCTTCATTTCAGGTATCAAGAGACAGACAATCTACTGTTTTCCCTGCTGTTTCTTTATATACCAAAGGCTAATCATCATCATACTCAAAACTATTTGTACAAGTTGTCATTTGAATTCCTCTAGATCAGTTCCCAGGCAGGACTCTCCCCTGCTTGTCTCAGTGAGATTAAAGGTTCTTTTTCTACCCATTGTCTTCTCCACATGAAAATTCTTGCTCTGCAATCAAATCATCTTCACTTCCTGAGATGCTAAACAGATTTGAATTCTTTAAGTCTTTCACAGCAGTATATTTTTTTAGTTCCTAAATACTCTTCTGAGGTTCTTTCTGTACCAATGTAAGTGGTTCAGTAGTTTATAAAATATTGATACTTAAAATGTATAAAGTGCTGCTTCATCTGTCTGAGCAATGCTGGATAATCAGGTAAAAATAATTTCTTAAATCCATACACTGTATTCCTCCTCATACCCCCTAAGATAACTAATTTCTTTTATTTGTGTATATATATCTATTTCTTTTGCAGGGAGACACGTCACATAAGGACCTCATGTTGAGTTGCCTCCTGATTCTGAGCCCTGAAATTACTCATTCAAACATCTTAGCATTTCTGCTTTCCTTTAGAGTAAACCAAGTAAAAGAAACCTTCTGCAGAGCACTGTAAAATTCAGATTTCCACATTAAAAAAAAAAAAAAAAAAAAAAGGCAAGGCTCTGACAAAAACTGTAGCAAGAGAGAGCCTGGCCCTTCACCCTTTGCACACATCAGTCTCTACCACACAGCACATTTTCATAAGACTGTGGATGACAGCCAAATTTGATACAGGTTTGCTCAGAACTCAGCTCAAACTGATGGACTCTTGATTCTTTCAAAGTTTTCAGGCTTTGTCTCCCAGCACACTGAACGTGGAGGAGGCAATGCTGTCTGACAGCAGAGCTACCCACCAGGGAGGCTCCTGTGGTGAGCTCCAGGACTCCATCTATTGCCACAGCTCCTGCCTGATTTCCTATTTCACTTGATGTTTTATCATCTTCAGCTGCAGGTCCCCACTCACTCTGGAGTGTGTGCATACATAGATATGTGTATAAAATCTCAGATCTCTGAACCTGAGACTTTGGTGAAGCTCTCTTGTCTGAAAGGGAATGAGAGGATCTGACCTTGCAGCCTGGCCATGCCCCTGTGCTGCTTCTGCCAGGAGCCCTCTGAAAAGGCAGGTGATAAGAATAATCAGGGGGAAATAGCTGCTGTGTTACTGGAATGCCCAGGCTGTTCAGGTGCAGCCTGGTTATCTCTGTGTCTTTTCTCAGGCACCTGTGCAGCAGCTCCTGACACATTCCCAGGATGCTGCATTTCCCCTGCTGAGCTGCTACATCATGTTCACATCACTGCCCGTGCTCACATCAGTGATGGTGCAAGCAGAGCTGCTGATTATGGAGAGAGTCTGTGCAAGGGTCTGTCCTTCTCCTTGAGGTGTGGATGGAAAAGGATGGCTCACAGTTCACGCATTGCAGCCTTCAAACAAGTAAAATTCCTTTGTGGGGAATCAGTGACAAGACTATCAACCAGTATCACTGAATCACCGTTTAAATGCTGTGTTTAAAAACTGATCTCTCTTCAATTCTCTACATGCTGCCTTCCATCACAGGAAAATCAGAATATTGGGAACAGAGTGTCTGCATCTCCCCACCCACTTGGGCTGGGCAGGGCAGTGATGCAGAGCAGAAAGGCACCAGCAGGGAGTTGACATTTCACAGAAAGAGATGGCAGCAACAATTCTGCTTCTGTATCAGGGACCAGAGAGAAGGAATCTCTGAAAAGCATCAGCAGCAGTTTAGAGTTTTCATTTCTCTTCTTCTGAAATCCTGACAACAAGTCTTGATAGAAAAAATAAATCTGGATCTAAGTCACTTGGTTCCAGGATTTATAGCAAATGAAGGCAAATTATTAGAACGACAGTGCTCTGTAATGCTTAAAACCTTCCTGATTCACACCAGCCTCTTATAAAAAAACAACCCCAAATACAGACACTACCTTTGTATGAAATGCTATTTCTGCTTTGCTGTTTCCCTGGCCTACCAAAATCATATTAGTACACTGCATTTACAAAATTCAGCAGCTGGCCCAGAACTCAATAGACTGTCACCAAAGCAACAGTGCATTGCTCTTAAAAGCAACCATTCCACACATGTTCTTGGTTTTACCCTTCTGGCTTGTACTGAATGCACCAACTCGATTACATGAATTCATCATACCACTCTGAATAGAGAAACCTTCTGTACTAGGGGCTCAGGAAAATCAATCAGTGCTATTAGATTCTCAGTGAGCCCAGAGAGTAGGAGAATGGCTGGGGCCAGAGACAAGGAGACAGATAAAACAAGGAGACAGGTATTTTGCTTTCTGGTCTCCAAAAAGGGGCCACATCCCCACACACAGTCCTTGGAAAATTAAGTAGAACATGTCCCAAAATAAAGCCCTGACAGAGCTAATGAGTAACTGGAATTTCATGCCAAAGGACAGCAAACTCAGTGCAGGCACTGGAGCAGGATGGGTGGTACCTGCAGAGAGAGTGGGGTGATGATGACTGAAAGGTGGGACTGCCTTTGTGACCATCCAATTGTCACCAGGAGCCAGAGAGAGAGGAGGGGGGAAAAAATTAAATATTGACTCAGCAGCATCTAGCCACCATCTCATACAATACTTTTATCCCAACACTAAATAACCAGCTAACATCTGTGAGAAATGTTTGGTACCAAGACTTCAAAATGTCTGTTATTTCCTGATATTCTGCACAAAATGTTGTGTGGAAATATTTTCCTCCTACACTATGGCAATAGGAAAAGAAGTGGTGGAAGGGGATATAACTTCTGTTTTTTCCAAAGCTTGATGAAATAATAGAGGGTAATAAAACCAACTTGGGTAAATTAAATTATTTATCCAAGAATCTGCTTATTTGTAATAAAAATCACCAGAAAAATAGAAAAAGAGAAAAATAGAGAAGCACTGCTTCCATCAGAGACCCAAACCTTGTGAGGATCTACATCCAGAAAAGAAACTAAAAACACACACAGGAGCCCATATTGAGGTGCTTTCATTTAGAAGACTTCAGGAGAGCTGGAAACCAAAAGGGAGGGGAAAAAATCAAAACAGAGACCTAGAAGTTGATCCTGAGTCTGAGAACAGGATCCTGAATCCATTAACTGGAAATGTAAAGGATGGGAGAGTTTTCAAACCCAATTTCTTTCCCTTGCTGAGCTCACACACTGTTCTAGGGGCCAGGGCAGTATGCTGGGAGGAAAACGTGCTCCATTCAGTCTCTGGGTCTGATTTCTCTTTAGCCCCTCTTGCTGCCAAGTGAAGAATGAGAGCACTCAGCCAAACAGATCCCTGGTGTAACCCCTGTTACACACTCACCAATGAGAGAGCTCTTTCCTGTGTAACTAATATTCTGTGTTTACTTAAAAATGCATAAAACACACGGTTAATTCTGTTAATTACCCCCTATTGTCAACAGAATTACTTGAGGCAAGCACCAATATTGTTTCTCTTCCCTCCTTTCTTTCACACAGTGGAGAACCTTTCCTCAAAACTCTTGCTAGAAAAACACACAGAGGGGTTCCTGGCTATGTTAGGATAGAAATCTTGAGTCAGATTTTAAAAAATATCTCCTTCTTCAGATGGTATTTTGTAAGTAGGAGATAATTTATATCACAGAAGAAATAAAGATATTTAAAAGACAAAAATTATTTTACCTGTTCCTTGTCTTCTAGACATCATTGCACTCTTCCATGGAGGTGAAAGGAGAAGAAAAACTAAACCAAGAAGGAAAAGGGTGAGAGATGCAGTGATGAAGAATGTACACTTTTCTATCAACATGGCAGTAGTTTGTCAGGGAATTACACTGAAATACATGTTATGAATCCAGGAACAGCAACCTTGTGTGAAGTGCAGGGAAACAAGCAAACACAAATTACAAAAAATGGCACCCAAACCTTTACCAAATGGATGCTAAACCACTAGGTAGG
Source organism: Catharus ustulatus (assembly GCF_009819885.2). Taxonomy (NCBI): domain Eukaryota; kingdom Metazoa; phylum Chordata; class Aves; order Passeriformes; family Turdidae; genus Catharus; species Catharus ustulatus. The sequence goes on along the minus strand of NC_046227.1, from coordinate 31,286,598 downwards.
CAAAACATATAATATAGATACACGTCTTTTTTTTTCTAAATATCATGGCAATACAACAAAATTTTTCATGCACATCCAATGCCTTAGCCTTTTCCTGTCTCTAATATTAATAGACTATAGACTATTTCACCTTGTACAAAATATAACATCAAATTAACAAACACAAACTTAAAGATTACTTTTTGCCCCTTTCTTTTTCCCTTTGTTCCTGCAGGATGCCTTAAACAATATATTTTTAAACAGATCCCCATGAATTAATTAATTCAATTCCTCCTGGCAGGAAAAGGTTAAAAATTAATCCCAAATTCAGGTAAACCAACCATGCACTTATATTTTACATGAAAATCAAGAGGTGGAACCTCCAATAGAATCTTTTGAATATATTTCTGTAACTCATTACAGCTTTGGATAAAAGAAAGAGGTAGAAAGACTGCTAGATGTAGAATGTAAAATTAGCATGATTTTTGTATATTATCTGATTCCAAACAAGAGGTAGAAGGCATTTCTAGATGTGGTACATGTTCAGATCTCATCCAGGTGCTCAATTCTGCATAGCTTGGGTGGGTGTCCATATAGAGAATACATTCCCCAGATATTTGGAGGGTGTGGTGAGGATTCCCTGGCTGGGGAACAGCACACAAACACCAGGAATCAATGCCCTTCAGCAGGCTGAATCCTTGGGCTCAGATTATAAAAGGCATCCCCATACCATAGTTCCTAAAAATTGTGTGTAAATACTCTTACCCAATTTTAAAACATGCTGAGTGCCTACAAGTCTCAGTGGAAACTTCAGCTATTAAGAATTCATCTAGAGTAAAAATCAAACCGGAGCAGACCTGACTACACAGCTCTGCAATACAGCTTTAGAGGGATAATTTTCAAAGAGAGTGTTTTTAAAAAGCATTTTTAGTATTTTAGCTGTAATGTCTCTCATTTCAAAGAGGATGTATTAATTTGATCCAGGCTGCAGAAATTCTCAGAGCTATAAAATTGGTGGATGGGTGTGCGTTTGTGTGAGTGATGATGCTCACCTGATCGCACACTGAGGACACACAGAACTTCCTGAACGACCTCCACAGTGAAAAGCAAACTTCTTTCAGCCTCTTAGAGAGTAGGAATTATAACAAATTTAAATCATAGATGCTCTAATAAATTCCCTTTCCCCAAATAATAATATAATGAATCAGATTCTGTGTTAGTGACACCTAAAGGGTTTTATTTTGGGGGGGAGAGTAGGGGCCCATGTGAAATATCCAAACTGAACAGCAAAACTTGCAAATACATTTTGGGTGACTAATTTACATTTCTCTGTCATCAAGATCCCAGAAGCACTTGGCTGTTTGTTGGTGGCAAGACCTTTGGCTCTGAAATTTCAGTGGGATATTACTCTAAAGGCTCTCTGTTCATAAATCAATTTTAATTGCTATATTACAGCCCAGAGAATTCTGCTTTCATATTATAACTGTGCCTGATGGAGAACTTCAACAGCAAGATGTGATCTGCAGACTTCAGCTGAGTCTGTGTCTGCTATGTCTGACTTATTTCTTACTCTGCTTTTTTACTGCTCTCCATCCATGTGAAATACTGGGAAAACTTTGCTTTTCTCTTTTTTGTTATTAGGGTCTCTCCTAGCTATCTGTAAATTTTTACTGTCTCTTGGTCTACAAGTTTGCCTAAGCACAAATGTAAGGTGAAGATGATGTTCTTTGCCCTTTCCCTCTCAGAGCTGCTCCAGCCCAAGCACTGGATGGACCAGGAAGCACCTGGGGAAAATTATTTGGGAATAAAACGGGGTTCACACTCTGTGTACACAAAGAATGTGTTCTCATCACTGCCAGAGAATGTCAGTGACCTTAAAGCTGAAAAGGGAAATATTTTCATTATCACTGCTCAGACACTGTCCAGCTTCTGCATCTCCTCCTTGGCCACAGCATAAATACTTTGTTTTTCTTCTATCAATAGGATTCCCAGTTCTTTCTTTACTTTTGCTACTGCTCTGTGTAGATAAGCACTGCTGTCCTTGCAGTTACACGGGTCTATTTGTGAAGATTTAATTTAGTTGGGTTTTTTTCATCATTCTTTCTTTACTGATTTGTAAAACTCATCAGATTCAGTTTTTACTTTATCCTTTGATATTTTTTTTAAGCTTTTCAAAGTCGTACGTGAGCTGGAAAGAAGCTGAAGGATTAAACACCTCCCAGACAGAAGCTTCAGCAGGCTCTGACTTTGCTTGGTTGGAATGCAACAGTAACACAGAAAAGAGAGTAGATTTTGTATTTTGACAGCTCTAGAAGAAAACAGAGGGAGTTGCTAATAATGTTTTAATAAAAGGCTGTTGTTTTAAGACTGTCACATGGTTTTGGGAACATCTCTCACTTTTCCATCCAAAGTCTCCCAGTCACCTTCTCTGCTACAACACAACATTCAGAACATAATTTAAAATCTGCAGGACAAGGCTGCTCATCTGCACACGTTGTGTGTAAATGGCATGGTAGATGTAGCTGCACTTCAAAACACACCCATGCCTGGGGAGAAATCCTGATTCCTACACACCAGGAATGCCAGGGATATCATCCCTTCTGCACACAGGTCTGCTGCTCCTGCAGAACAGGAACCATCACTGCAGCCTGATGGGGAAAGGAGGATATCAAATATACTCTAAACATTTTACTGCAAGTACAGTAAATTCACGAATACAAGCCGCACTGAATATAAGCCGCATCTCTGGGTGTTGGCAAACATTTTGGTTTTTGTCCATAGATAAGCCGCACACGAATATAAGCCGCTCTGTCGTTCGCAGCGAGGACCCGCGTGCAATTAGTAACAGAACCGCGGCAGGGCGGGGTTTACTGGCTGAGCTAAGGCTGTGCAGGCTCGGCCCGCTAGGGGCCGCTGACGGGGCCAGGTGGTCCAGCACGGTGCTGCAGCTCGGGGCCGGCCGGCGCTGCCACTGGGCTCGGTCACCCCGGGTCGGCGCTGCCCCGCGGTGGCAGGCAGGGACGGAGCTTCCCCCGCTCCTACGGCAGCGGCGGCGGGCGGGGACGGAGCTTTCCCGCGCCCGTGGCGCCAGCGGCGGGCAGGGACGGAGTTTCCCCGCTCCTGCCGCGGCGGCGGCGGCGTGAGGGGACAAAGCACCCCGTCGGCTCCCCGGGCCACAGCAATGGCTGCGCGCGCTTCCCCCCCCCTCCCCGGGCCGCAGCAATGGCGGCGCGCGCTTCCCCCATCCTCCCCGGGCCGCAGCAATGGCAGCGCGGGGCTCCCGTCGGCTCCCCGAGCCGCAGCAATGGCGGCGTGGGCTTCCCCCCCCTCCCCGGGCCGCAGCAATGGCGGCGCCGGGCCCCCCCTGTCTCTCCCCTGGGCTGTGGCAGAGGAGGAAAGAGAGCTCTCCCGCCTCTCTCCCCGCCCCCCATGCTGCCCACAGGGAGCCAGGCTCCACCCGCGGTGCAACAGAGTAGCGATTTGTAACAATCGCAAAATGCCGACTTTGCAGCTGCTCGGCTCAGCACTCTGGCAGGCACTTCTGAGGTTGTATTAGCCGCTCCTGATTATTAGCCGCATTTCCGGTTTAGGAGCAAAATCTTAGTCAAATTGGTGCGGCTTGTATTCGTGAAATTACTGTACATGGTTTTTTTATACAAAATATGTTTCTATGGACATAGCAGTGAGTCTGTGTTTCTATATGATATATTAATCAATACAGTATTACACACCCATGTCTACATAAGCCATGGACACACACTCACAAGGTCTCTCCATGTTACAACATGTTTTAGGAAGAATCATACTGTAAGCACCAGAACACTGTCCTTCCATACCCATCAATATCAAGCTGTAGTAAAGAGCAGAGAATGCTCCAGGATAACAATCTAAAATCCTGCCTGAGAGACCTGAAAGCAATTTCTCATGGCTGAGAGATGAGTCTGTTTCCTGAAGGTTCTCCTCCCTTTCCACGTTGGAAAAACAATGTGAAACAGCACTGTGCTAACAATCCAGGCTGGTTTTCCAACATTTCTTCTGCTGATCTTTGATTTTACCACCCAGCAGAAGATAGGGAACATAACATCTTCAGGTTTTATGTGAGCTCCACACTTCTATTTGTATTTTTATGAGAACATTCATTTCTGGAGACCCAGCTCAGTTGCCTTGCTCAGTCAAATATTTTTCTGTCTAGCCATTTTTATTATCATATCATGGCTCCTTGCCTTAGGTGTAATCAATCATTCTTGCCTGCAGTTTCATTTCAGATTTGCCAATAACACATGACAGGCATTTTGCTTTTAGACATTGCCTATTTTTTTAATGGAGATTAATTTTTAAAATAAGATGCAGTTTTAGTGTCAAGATAATTAAATTTTTGTAAGAGATACTATCTTTCTTTTTGCTGCATCAGCTCTCCTGAACTCGTACCTTTAGCAGTCTGCCACTAGCTACTCAAATAAAATCAATAGGTTCTGAAGTCCAGCAGGGAGAACTTTTTCCATTAATAAAATAACTTTATTAACTCTGAGAATCATAAATTGCTGAAACACATTTTTTTTTAAAATTGCCTCATCTGCATAAGAATCAACAGCAGTGTTTGTAAAGTGGCTCTATTGTCAAAGACATTTGATAAATCTCTGCTGCAGAGATATTTTGCAGTATCAAAGGGTTTCTTTTTGTTTGCTTCTGCCAGCTTTGTTTAGTAGAGCCAAATTTGGAGGAGTCAACTTAATGAATTCAAATAATTCCTGACTTCCCCTGTGCAACTTGGGTTTATTTCAAGGCCTTGAGGCTTTGTGATGTCTTTCAGGTGTCAGCTGATCCTGGGAAAAGAGGGGGAAAAAGAGCACAGCTATCTTGTCATTTAACCCTTTTTCACATGTCTGGCTGGATATTGTAATTTTTCTGTTGCATCAGATTTTTTTAGAAGAAATACAAAACTTTCTCTGTTTCTAACTGTTCCTTGGCTCAAGAACAAAACTACAAGAGAGTCCAAGAATTATAAAGGACTTTGCTTGGTTTTATCCCCTTGGCACAGAGGAGGAATCAAATTCCCCCACTGGTAGGAAAGCAATTTTACCATGATAAAACCGAGGTATGCTCACTGGGCTAACTTTTATCACGGTGCTGTTTCTATTTTTAGTGGCTCTCATTGCAGCAGGACCTGGAGCAAGGAACATTCCACAGCTGCTATTTGTCGCTGTTGTGCTGCTCACTGGCTCCCACCCAGACACACCACTATTGATTTCAGCAAACTTTGGTTTTGACAGTTAGAATTAGGCAATTTTCCCACTATGGGAAAGAGGAAAAAGAAGAATTGGTCCCTTGTTGCTCTCATGGGTTGCCTTTGCTGCCTTCAGTATCAGCATCCAGTGCAAAATCTGCTCTCAGGAGCTGAAAGGCTCCTACCAACATCCCCCTGCCTTGGGCCAGACTCTCAGGGGTTCATCCTCAGCATATTTTATTCCAATGACATCAAAGTGCACTTGGTTTCAGTTTAGAGAAGAAGCTTTTCACCCCCAATTTATCCTTTTTTGTACCCCATGGTAAATAAGAGACATTTTGGGATGTTAATGAGCAGTCACAGCCTTTGGTTCCAGAGCTTGGGCACTGCTGCTGCTTTCAGAGCAAGGGCAGGTGATTAATCTTTCTTCCCCTGGAAAGGCTCTCTGAAGTTTACCTGCTCTCTCAAGCTCACCTACTGGTCAGAGTGGTTCTGATCTGTTATTTTTAGTCTGACTCAAGTTTGCATTTAAAACAAAAAGAATAAAGCTCCTTATCATAGCAGACCACTATGCTATGATCAAAAGAAGTCAGATAAAACTTTCATCAAAAATCTCAGGTTGTCCTTGAAATAAAGAGATTTTTTTTCAGTTTATTTTTTTTTATTTTCCATTTTCATTACAGTTTTTTTCTTTTCTTCCAGTTTTTTTTTAAGACTGGATTATTAGTTTGAATAGTTTATATGCTGATCTAAATTTTAAAAAAACATTAAAGACAGAAATATACGTAATTGAACTTGTACAAGAGGGAAAAAAACAAAATCAAAAATTTGATAAAGCCCTCCTATATTTGTTACTTTAAATCACTGGGGAAAACAAAAAGCAAATATTTTTGAACAGCTTATAGGAGTGTTAATTAAATGCCTCTCTAATACAAAGTTCCAAAACCTGAGAAGCAAATTCAGGATTGCAATTGCCAGTGGTATAACATGACCTTCCAGAGAGTTCTGAACTTGATGGAATATACTGTATGCTGTGATGAAAACATGGACAAAATAGCAACATTTCTGCTTTATGAATACTTCAATAATTTTCCTGTTCTACTTTTTGAAAGAGCAACTTCTCTAGGCAAAGATAATGGCATAACACTGAACTGTTCTTACTAGTAAATTAGGAAAACAGAGAGCTATGAAATGACAAACTAAAAAGATTGAGACTGAGATACACCAGTGCAAGAGCAGCTCAGGGCTATGACTGGAGGATTTTAAACTCAAACACAAAAAGCCCCAACAATTGCAGTGTTAACTGACTCTTCATGATCTTGGATTCTCTCAAGAATAACGTGACTGTCAAACACAGGTGATCCAAGAGTGAGAAGATGCAGACAGACAAATGTGTCAGATGGGAAAAGGGACACAGCCATTGTGAATCTGCTGTTCTGAGCTGACAGCAGCAGCTCACAGCCTTGTGTCCCTGTGTGCTTGGTTTCTGGCAGGCCTTGCCCTGCTCCATGTGAGATTTAGTGACCTTGTATTTACCAGCATCTATGCAAATCAAAGTTATAGTATAGATTTTATGGTGGTAAAGTAGGGTCAGCCTTTACATCCAGCTGAATTTCCTCTGTGCACCCCTGTTCTCAACCTTCAGGAGCAGAGTCATTACTACATATGTTCCTTTAAACATAGATACATTTATACTTCTGTGTTTAATATTAATTATGCAACACTGTTCTGGTTTCAACTGGGATGGAGTTAATTGAAAATCACTGCAAACACCTAAATATGAATTATCTTTTACAGATGAGAAGTGCAGTCCATTCAAAATTTAAGAAGACTGTTAAATTAAACCAATTCAAAGAATGCATCTTCTGCTTGTCATTTGTACAAAAACACGTTTTATTGAGTATTTTGAAAATGTGTGGTGAAAGACAAAAAATACAGATTATTCTGGAAGTTAGTAAAAAATTTAGAAAGGTGTAATAATAGAGCCAAACTCTATTACAAAGCTATACATTGTTCATTTGGGTTTTTTTCCCCAGGTATTCAGCCAGAATTGCTATAGAATAAATTTCATTAAATAAGAATTAGAAATTATCAGAAAAGAAGTTCCTTATTGTTGCCTTAGAGAACAAACAAAAGAGATGAAAGGTTTTCTAGAACTGCTACCCTGTTTTACTAGGTAATATAATGAGATCTTAATCATTGACTAGAATATATTAGAGAGAAAAGAAGAAATATTTCATGGCCTAAACCTGGTTCTGGTTTCATGGAATAAGAAGATGAGCTGTGCTGTGCCCAACCTCTAATGCACTTTACAGCACTGAGATTGCAAAGGACTTTTCTTTCTCAGTCATGCATTCCACAGTTATGTCTAGGGATAATTTCCATTTCCAGCTGCATTTTTTCTTGTTATTTAGAAGGTATCCATAGATCACATGGTCTTTCTACTACCCATTTTCAAATTCACAGAGAGGCAAAGAAAATTCTTCATGGTGAAACAGAGATGCCTTCATGGCAAACCTAGGGATGTTTCAGACATCCACATGCTGCAGCAGCAAGAGCTGTGATAAATTTTCTTCTAAAACCACTTTTGCAAGTATTACTGGCAGTAATTTTCAGATTAGATGTTTGGGCAGAGAATGCCTGGAAACACACAGCACTGAGAAGAGTTTTACAAAGAGATCACTGATATAAAATCCAAAGCTGAAATGAAATGAGAAAGCAGCTGCATCTCAGCACAGGCAACATCATCCAAAAATCTTAGAGAGCCCTCACTGACACTGACAGTTCTCTGGGAAAGGAATGCTATGAGCAAGCCAAGCAATACAATTTTTTGATAAAAATATGGGTTTAGGGCAATCAGCAGTGCCCTCACTGTCAAATTTGTCAGCATTTCTTGACAACACCAATCATGACTTGCTACTGATTCATCTCAGACCTGACAAAAGAAGAAAGAATTGCACTGACCCTTCCTTTGGGAGATGACCCAGGGGGTCCCAAGCATTATTTAGGATGTGAAAGATGCACAGGAAGTATAGGATTTCACTTGAGATCTGGCTTTTTTCCCATTGCATTCAGCTGCTGAGGAGGAAAGCTGCTCACAGATATCTGTGCAGGGCTGGGTTAGTCCTGCAGAACCAGAAGCAATTCTGTGTATTCTTGAGCACCATCTACTGGTGTCTCTTCCTTTAATAAGCCAAATTCCTGCTGAGCACCCGGTGCCAGGCTCAGCACTGCCAATTTGACTTTTGTGAGACATCTCATTAAGATACTGAAAATAATTCTCATTAACTGCTTTAACCTTGGGCCAAACCCTCTGTTCCAGCCATCAGGGAAAATGAAATTATCTTTGCAAGATCTTTCTTTTTAATCCTCTTTGAAAAGCTCCTCATATTCAGAAATCTGCCACTTTCTCTTTAAGATCTTAAACACTGTGATTTTTCAATGCATTTTCTTTAGTGCTGCTGTAACAGATCTAAATTTGTTTAGATTACACTTGTCATTTGTATACATCTATTATTTGTTAAGTATTTGTCTGATTCAATACTCTTTGCAGAATCTCTCCTAATGTTTATGAGTTCTGGACCCCAGCACCTCATCACATCAATTCTTGAGGGGAAATGTGATCCAGTAAACAAACAAACAAAAAGCATCACAAGGCACATTTTCAAAATATACCACTAAAACATCCTTGAGCTTTTGCTCTGTCAGCCAAGAGAATGAGTCTAGAAAAAATGAAACATTTTTAGTCATTGTAGCTAAAATTTGGTCCAGGAACAAACCCAGCTTCTTATTCAATGAGACAATTTCTTCAGCTATAAAGGATCTTGGCTGCAGCTGAGAATAATTTCAGTGAGCACTGAAGGAGTTGCTGAAATTGCTGCTGCCTTTTGTTTATGTTCTAGGGTTACTGTGTTTAAGGCCCAGGCAATTAGCTGCTGTGCTCTGCTCCTCTTGGGAGTATCCAAGGTCAACATCCTGCTAATGGGAACAGACACCTTCCTGCCCCTAGAGAATGCAAGAGCAGGCAGCACAAAGTGTCACTTTTTAAAATAACCTGTTGTAATATTGCACAAATTACCCCCTAAAGTCAGTAGCTATGCAAATTCCCTTTGTGCTTAAAGATTAAGTTTGGAAAGAGCTATTGGAATGCAAAAACTAAAAATTATTCTTTATAAAACCATTACTATTGAATATTAAAATTGTGAGACAAAATATATTTCATCCAGAAGCAACACTAAAGGTGAATTTGGATAGTAGCCTTACTATTTGGTTTATTTCTCTTTTAAGACATCATTTACAGAAACAATGAAAATAAAATATGGGGTAATATTCTGGCATTTTTAAAAACTGTATTCCTCCAGAGACGTAAAATCTGAAAATGTGCATACTGAACAGTAAATTACAGACTCTTGTCTTTATTATTATCTGCTGACAGATGTATAATAATCCAGTGTTTTAAAAGATGTTTATGTTTTTTGGGGTTTCTTTGAAGTAGTCCTGCTAGAAAATTGGAGATATCTATACTTTCTCCGTACATGTAAAATGGATATTTACAGAATAACCCTGTTTGCAGAAGCAAGGAAGTCTTACACAGGAGAATATAAAGCTATTCAGGCACAGAAAAGACAGAATATGTAAAAAATATATATTTCTTCATTCTGCTAGGTACTTTTGCTTGCCCATGCAGATGTAAGACAGCGTTTTCCCTGCACTGCCTGTGCTCACAGGTGCAGCTCTCCAGGTGCACAGAGTACCAATATGCCACAATTCATCTCTCTGCCAGGGATGTCTGATTTAGAGGGGGAGGGATCACAAAAAGCAGCAGCCACACAGACAGATGGAGTGGACAGCTTAGGCAACCTGAGGTGCTGCAGGTTTTTGAGGTGATGAGAACAACTTTAAAGCCTCCACACCACGTTCTGTGCCTGTGTGGGCAAAGCTGTGCTCCCGAAAACCCAAAGGACCATCTCTAGGCTAACGACATTTCTCTTCCTGTCTGCTGCCCTTGAGACAATCTCTTCCAGACCTTGAACCTTGCACACCTAATTTTCCTGAAGCTAATTGACATAATTTTCCATCTCATCATCGCGGCTCTGAGTGCCCACCTCTGCTGCAGACAGCCACAATTAGCTCAGGTGTCCTGACTGTGTCTGCAATTCTCTCCTAGGACAAGAGATAATGATGACTAATGGCCAAACAGCCTTAAAAAAACAAGGAAGACCCATTCAACACCAAAACATTTAACAGAGAGCAGGATTTAGCACCCTGGATGTGCTTTTAGCTGGAAGCTGTGTGTGCCTGCAGCCTCTCCCAGGCTGGCTGTGAATCTGGCAGCTGCTGGCAGCCCTGGCAGTGTGTTATCTCTTCAGTCAGAGCAGTTCCACTCTTCCATCTTCCTCAGTGACAGATATGGACTCCTGCAGCTGAGTCATTTCCCTGGGGCTGCTCCTGAGCCTGCCAGTGCACACTGATGAGGAATTCCTGCACCTGAGTGACCCTCAGGTTGTCACTCTGCCCTCACCACAGGGAGTGAGTGCTGCCAGGGGAGGCCAGACAGGATAAATCCTTCCACAGAAATTCCATATCTGGCCCAAGAAGTTTCCCAGGGAATAAAATTTCTATTATTTTCCCAATCATTTCTACATTTGATAAGTCTCTAGCAATGTTTTACATGCTTAAATGTATTCAAGGGGCATTCTCACACATCAGCAACTTCAGGGCTTCTCTCAAATACTTTTGCTATCAGATCTAATCCCAATTCCCTACCTATTGCTATCTGTAATAAAATTGAAACCACATTTACATATTTTAGACAAATAAAACCATCAAAGTTACAGCAAACTGAGAGATTTCAGTGGACTGAAAAAATAACTACAGTAAGTATTTTGTAGCAGCATATTGAAATGCTAAATTTTGATTAAAATCCACAAGATTAGATTAGTGACAAAATTAGTGGTCATTCTAGATACCTATGCTTCTGGTGACCAGCTTAACAATATTCTTTGGAAAATACTGAACTCTCATTTTCTGGAACAAAGTTAATTCAAAGGTTTTGCAGTATCAGGCTCAAACCACCACTTTTGCAACTAAACAGATTTTGGTAGAAGTAAAGCAAAACTGGAATATCCTACTTTTAAAAAGATTTTATGACATTGTTACAATGACCAATCCCAAAACAAAGCCTCTACTGTCAGTCTAAACTGGTAATTCAGACATGTTTTCTGTGAAGGGCTTCAGCTCTGCTGGGTTTCATCCTCTCAAATTTTGTGCAGAGAGGAAGAGAGAGGAGCATGTGACCCATGACATGCTGTCTCTACATCTCTAGATTACAAATATAAAAGAAATAAAGATGTGACTATATATTCTACAGGAAAAAGCCTTTTAAACTTACATGAAACACTCAGCAGGTATCTGCAGAGTGTAGTATGAAGAAGCTATGATTGAAAAATATCTGCTGAGGTATTTCATAAATAAGTTCTGATTGGTTGTAGCCCCTTTCCATCACAGAAGACACTTCAAGGACATTGTCACTGTCATGTCCTCACTCCCTAAATGCTGATTAAATAATTTTTTTCCCCTTGTAATCCAAACAGCAGTGCTGTATTAGTCTCACTGAACTTAAATTTTCCCTCCTGACAGTCAATTTGTTGTGAAAGCCCTCCCAGAAGGCTCGTCTTGAGAGGTCAGCCTTGAACTTTCTCCACATCCTTGGGTCAAGCCCTGCTTAAGCCCCACTGTCACCATCTGTGAAGTTTTTGTCACAAAGGAGGGGGAGTTGCTCCTGCAGATACTCACAGGACATAATGCATTGTTAATTACTCAGCTTCTGTAACCTATTTGTGATGACCAAGATGTATAACTCAGGTGCTTTGTTATTACTATCCAGAGCTGAATTAAATTCAATTTCTAGAATAGCTTTTCAGAGCCATTGTAAACAATATGGAACATCAGTGTTCCAGGAAAATTTTCTGTACACAGAGTACAAAGACTGCACAGGTTTTATTGGAAAACCATTTAGGGAGAGTAAAGCTTCTTTTTGCAAATATGTGTGTTCCATATCATCTTTCCAAAACAGTCCACTGAAAGGTTGTCTAAGTAATCACAGGCTATGACTGCCACAACATTAATCTCAATCTTATTTTCTACAGGACTCCTGGAAAAGAAGAATTTTTGTTGCTCTACCAGAGGGATGAGTGAATAGATCACAGAAAAACTAAATGACAAAAGTCTGCCCTTAGTCTACCCACAGTTTCTAGGCTGAAACTATTACAGATGTCCATGATAACCTATAGCAGCTATTCAGTTTGTGAGAAAATGATGTATTAGCTATTCCATTTTCAACTCTGACCTTTCTATTGGGTGTTATCAAAATCTTTTACAGCCATTAATTATATAGTGTGCCATTTTGTGAAATGAGCTCGATTCCTGCTTTTTTTCCTGTCACAGGGAAGGGACTGATCCCACCAGAATTCATCCTGTGGCATTTCTAAGCATGCCTATCTAGGAGAGTGGGTGAGAAGGAGGAGATCTGACAGAAGTTTCAAACCATCACCTATTGGAGAGCTCATGTGTCCCCCAGATGTCTCTCAGGAGCGTTTTGAGCTCTTCCACGAGGCAGAAAACCAGAGCTGGGAAGCAGGAGGCATTCTGCTCTGATCCTGCTCAGTTTGCAGCCAGCCATCTGTGCCTGACCCCCACGCTTCCTTTGCAGATTATGGGTTACTCCAAACAGCTGCTGCTACTTTTAGGTATTTCAGAGCAGCATTAAACAAGCAGAAAATGCATTTAGAGCTATTTCCAGAACTCCTATGTATGCACACACACCTCCTGCCTTAACTGTAGGTGTGAAAACAAAAGCACATTGTCATATCAGTACCTCAGAATTTTCCTCAATGCTCTGAGTTTTCCCATTGTTTTTGTTCATGCCCCACAGATGGGTTCTGTGCCACTCAGAACCCAAATGGTCCAAATCAAAAAGAAAACTTGGGACAGTGGAATAAATTGATGCAAATTTTCAGGATATTTGCACTAGAAATTAAAATGTTTTAGGCTGGTTTTCCTAAAATAGGACACTTCACAGTTGAGCTTCCTGAAAGAGAAGTAATTACTTGGACAAACCATCAAGACAGAAAGTCAGAAAGACAAATCAAGTCTTGAAGAAAATATTTCTCTTTAACATGAAAGAAAATAAATGATGATGCAGGGCAGAGGAGAAGGGGCATGGGCTGGCACTGAGATCTCATGTCTATAAAAATCTCATTGGTGGTTAAAGACCTGGAGACAGAAAAATAGATTTTGAAGGTAACAGTAAACAGAGAAGTAGCTAACATTTGTACAAAGAACCAGGCACAGGAATTCCATTTGGAAATTACATAGGGCTGCAGAAGAAAGAAAAAGGTGGAAAAGTGCAATAGCAAACATTAGAATGATCCCAAATGGATCCTGGTATGAGGAAGAAGCAAGCACAAAAATCATCATGGTTTTTCATTTGAACTGTAAAATTTTCAACTCTTTTTGTGATAAATCCTGTAGACAAGGCAAGTTCCTTTGCAGTGCTGAAAGGTACAGGATCCCAACACACAGGTTTTGTTCAGTCACCTTCCCTTGTATTTATTCATTTATTTAAGTCACAAGTTCAGGTTAACTGAATTTTGAAACAGCACTGCTGAAACCTAAAGCGAGCTGAAAAAGAGAGACTTGCTTTTGGCAACAAAAAGGACTGAGCTTAAGGAAATAAAATACAACCAACTGCAAACCTCCAGAGCTACAGCCTGTATTCTGAATTTCAAAATGCCCACTACTAATTTAAGAATTCAGTTCATGTCTCTCTTTCCCATGCCACTATCCCTGATATTTGTTTTGCAATAATGGCTGGTCAGTATGCAGCACTCAGAACAGGCATTTCCCTGGGTTAAGAATGAGAGGATAATTAGCTAGGAGCTCATAGGAAAAGAGAATAAACACATTTCTCTCTAGAGCAGAAATCTTTTTCTATGGATTTCAATTCAACCTTTTTTTTTTTATTTTCTCATTATTTCAAAAATAATTTTAAAACCAGAATTAAGTATTCAGATTCACTTAATTAAATAATCATTTAATTATCCAAGAGCTGACTTCTTGAAAACAGTACAGATATAAAATTCTAATACTTGTTCTCCTTTGCTCTGAAGATAATTGATCAGCTAATTATGATGTTATCACTGCATGCAGGAGAAACCAAATCAACACAAAACCAAACCAAATGAAGACATAAACATTTCTGTACTGGCTATTTTGAAGACCAGCAGACAAGACAGTAAAATAAATTAAGACAAACACTAAATGCCTCTTGATCACAACAGCACTCCAAAACCTTACTGATGAACTTCATCTCTTTTCACTTGTCTGTTTGCAGTGGCAGTGGGAATTGTTGTGCCCTTGTGCCTCAAAAACAAGGTGATGTGAATTGTGGTCATATTTTTTTTTATATACAGTAATTTCACAACCATAAGGCGCACCGGACTATAAGGCGCACTTCCGGGTTCGGGGGGAAATTTTAGTCAAAAGGGTGTGCCTTATAGTCATGAAATTACTGTACATCTAAATTATAACAGTAGTTAAAACCATCTAAATGAAAGGATGGTTGTGAGATGGGAATAAATTATCTTCAATGTGAATGACAACAAGTGAGGCCTTTGCTCTGCTCACAGTTCAGAGGGAGCTCACGCTCCAGCAGGGAGGAAACAAACCTGGCCTGGATGGAGGAGCAGAGCTAACACAGCTGCTCCCTGTGCAGTTTTGAGATGCACAGCTGGGGAACAGCTCCAGATCTTATTTACAGGAAAGTTGCTCCTCTGCATAGCTCGCTCAAAATTAGATTTTTATACTAGTGAAACCGTAGAACTCAGTTCAATAAAGGAATCACTTCTGTTATTATCAGTTTAGCAGAGTAGCAAGGGAGAGAGAGCTTTTTAAAATTGATTTATAAAAACATATTTTTAATCATCTTTGGCAGCTAATTACATTATTTCCAATTATGTAAGGGTATTGCTAATTATAGAGTGTAAAATATCAAGAGAGAAAATGTTTATTCCAGAAAACTTGTCAATTTTACTAAGCTTCAACTTTAAAGTTTTATTCTCACTTCATGCAATTTAATTTTTCTTTTCTTTGCTGGTCAGTATCCTTTTTCCTCTTTTTCAGGGCAAAACCTTGTTCAGACCTCCTGGATACAAATCCTGGTACTTGAGCTACTCCCATGCACGACTTTGTGCTCAAAAATGTACAGATGTGAGAGGATGACTTTGAAGTTATATTAGTCTTTAAATTAAATTGTCTTCCTTTTCAACAACATCTTGCATTGAAGGTTTCCTACAGCACCACAATACTGTGCCCTACACAATCTAACTTGCAAAAGGAAATATATTTATTGTTCATTACTTGCACACAAGAAACACTCAGCTAAGGAAGCAGAAATTGCTCTGAACTTTCACTGTAAACCCTTCTGAAAGCTGAAAATGAAGGACCTGAAGGGAAAAAAAATGACTCTGCTAAAATTCTTGTACAGGGTAGAAAGCAACATGTGCCCCTGAATTTGTCTGAAAATGCAGCTCATGCATGTCTAGGTGAACATTAATGAGAATAAAGACTGCAGGTCCTTGGAAGGGCCAGCTAATATTTGCTCACCAGTGACACAAACAGTATTATCCAGTAGGTCTTCAATATTTCCTCTATATTTTGGAAAAGCTGAAGAGGAATAATAGTTTCATAAATAATACTCTTCCAGGTCTTTTTCACAAATCTCATCTCCAGAGTTTCCAAAAGCCTTTCCCACAAATGTACTGCAGAAAGAGATGTAAATGTGAGCTGTGTATAATTTAAAACATCCCATTTTAGGGGATTGTTCACTAAAAGGCACTATAAGTAAAATTAGGGTTTATTTTTGTCATTATAAAACCTAATTTAATATAAAAATATAAGTATTATACTTGATCAGTGCCAAATAATTATGCACAGGCACTTCTAGGGGATGTACTGTGATTACACTCTACTTTATCTCAACAAATAACCATGCTAAATTACCTTTTTTTTGCTTACTACCCATGAGCCTCCAAGTGCTTTTCAAGAGCCATGAGTGTAGCTCCTATTTTTTCATTGAAGAGAGGCACAACTGTTATTATTCTGAGTTATTACAGCTACAAAGAAAATAAGTCAGATACTTTAACTCCCACTCTTCCTCTCCAAACATTGCTCACTGCAGTGCTCACAGACAACACTTTTTATGTTCTGAATGACAAAACAAAGTCTAGAAAAGTAAACTGCTGTCAGAAGATCCATGAAGACTCAAACTTGTGTCTGATGGCACCTTGAATACTGTGAGCTTCAATTATTTATGAAGGTGGAAAGCTTGATTGCCAAGACCATTTTTCCACTGTGTTATTCTCCTGAAATCTGAAATCCTGTCCTGATCATGGCTGGGGTAGAGTTAATGGCAGCTGGGACGGGGTTGGGTTTGGGATTTGTGCTGGAAGCAGAATGGAGAACACAGGGATATTTCCTTGCTGCTGAGCAGAGCTTACACAGAGCCAAGGCCTTTTCTGCTTCTCACCCACCCCACCCACCTGTGAGGTGGGCACAAGGCAGATCCCACAGAGCCAAAGGATATCCCATCCCATCATCCCATCCCATTATCCCATCCCATCCCATCCCATCCCATCATTCCATTCCCATCCCATCTCCATCCCCATCCCCATCCCCATCCCCATCCCCATCCCCATCCCCATCCCCAACTCATCCCATCCCATCCCATCCCATTCTACTATCCCATCCCATCCTAATATCCCATCGCATCCCATTATTCCATTCTCATCCCATTCCATTCCATTATCCCATCCCATTATCCCATTCCATTCCATCCCAATATCCCATCCCAATATCCTATCCCATCCCATCCCATTATCCCATCCCATTATCCCATCCCATTATCCCATCCCATCCCAATATCCCATCCCAATAGCCTATCCCATCCCATCCCATCCCATCCCATCCCATCCCATCCCATCCCATCCCATCCCATCCCATTATCCCATCCCATCCCATTATCCCATCCCATCCATCATGCCCAACATACAGAGCTCTGGGGAGAAAGAGGAAGGGGGCACTTTCTGAAAGATGGAGTTTTTCTTCCCCAACAACCAACAACAGGTAATAAACCCCAGATTTCCTGGGTATGGCCATGCCTGCCTGCCCTTGGGAAATGATCTTTATCTCTTTCCCATCCCACTGTGAGGAAGTGAGCAAGCAGCTGCATGGGGCTGAGCAGCAGGCTGAGGTTAGCCAAGACAAACTGGTAATTAACTACCAATTAACTGGGGAGAGGTCATAATACTGAAAATATTTTCAAGTAGAAAAATACCTTTTTGAGAGCACAATTAAAGCCTAGCTCTGAATGTTTAACAATTACTTCAATTTATGCATATCCTGATTTTATGGGTATTTGCCCTTTTTGTGAAAGCTACTTTTTACAGAAAAGCTTTGTTCATATAAAGGTTGTTCTGGCAGAACTATTCAGAGAGATTGAATCCCTTTGATGCATCCAGAGTAAAACAGGTTCATTTCAGCAAGGTCAGTCTGCTTTTCTGGCTTCAGAATGTGTGGGATCCAACCAGCACAGAGTGTGCTGTCACTGCAATCCTCCTCCAAACCAGCTCACAGTGCACATTTAAAACAACTCTTAAAAAAATATAGTGAAGTTTTTCATCAGAGTGAGATTTTTTTTAAACTGAATGAGGTCTGAGGAGGTTTACCTGTGTGGGAAACTTTTAATTAAATACCTGCTGCATGTCTTCTTTTGCTGACAGGGATAGACAAACTCTGCTCAAGTACCCATTCAGTCAATGAATTTTTAGTTTTTAAAGTGTGTGCTTAGCACAAGCCCAAAGCCTGAATATTTAACAATAGCCAATGCTATTATGTGATTTGGTATTTGTGAGCAAGTTTCCAGAGTTAAAGGTGTTAATGTCTAAACATTACTCTAGTTGTAAGAGGATGATTAAAAAAAAAAAATTAAAAATTGCAATTGCAATCTAAAAGACCTTAAGAGCCTCCTGTCAATAAATTTAAGGATATTCAACCCCCATCCCCTCTTATTCATGTAGGCTAAGGTAAAAAGTTTTAGGCTGTCCTTGCCTTAGCTGGATTGGAAAAAGCCCTTCAGAAAAATCAGATTTCAAATTCCACATGAACTTATTTCAGTCCTGCAGCAACCCACAGGACAGTGTCAACTTTGTACACAGCTAATCTGTGCTGTGTATTCATCTGAGAGACTTCAACAGAAAGTCAAGGAAATGCTAAGAAAGAAAACATTCATGAATTAATTAGCTGCATATTGAAACTGTCTGGTGATGCTTTCATAAACTGCTCTGTGAGTACAGAGTAACTGGGAGCCTGAGAGCCTGGTGACCTAAAGGATCTTGAGCAGCAGAAGTCAAACACTGCCTGCACAGGCTCTTCCTCAAAGAAGTTTTAAAAACACTGCTCAGGTGTTATTAAATTAAAAGGTGTATTTCCTTTCAGAGAAATTTTAGATAGAAAAATTACACTAAGGAGTAATCCAAGGGGATAGTTGTAGGGTTTTTTTTTTTTTTTTAATTCCATAGAACTCTGAGGTTTTTGGGGGGCTTTTTATGTGCCTTTTTATTTTTCAAAGACCAAATGTACCAGAATAAAACTGCAATAACACATTGTACAAAGGCAATGGGTGAAAACAAAGAGTAGGGAATTAATAACAGAGAAGCACTGGAAACAGATTATTCTCCAGTGCACAGCTGCTGCACAATTGAAGGTACAGTCAGGAGTGATATCCACAGGAATGGGTATGATCCTGTTATTCAACCTGTTTTCTATCCTATAGGATTAAAATATAGGCAATCCTGCACTACACACCTGCACATGAACTACTTATCCACCTTCTTTTCAGTGGAAATTGAGACTACCAGCAATCCTAGTGCATAGTTCATCTCATCATAATAGAAAAAACCCAGGGACACTTTCCCTCCAACCTCTCTCAAGATTTAGAGAAGCCTTGCCTGGATTTAGGCAACTAAAATTACAACATTCTGTGATTTCTGCTCCTATTGCTGACATCACAAACAAGTGAGCAGCTATTTAAACGTTGCCTCTCAGGCTGAGCTGGTTGCTACTGAGATGGAGACAAAAAGTCCTGCTGGATGAGCAGACGAAATTTATTCCTGATGTCTTTCTCAAGCCTAACAGCAACCACTGCTGCTCCTGTTCCCAGTGGATCCTGTTTGCTGGAGATGCACTGAGGACAGTGGGCAGTGTTTCAGTTACCCAGTAGTTGCTAATTGCATCTCACCTCACCTGGTTTAACACAAATGGATCAACCCTTCCAAATGCCTTCATCCAGGGTCTTTTTTCAGATTACATGCAATGCCTACAAGGCTTGATGTCCTCAGCCATGTCTCTAGACAAGCATTTCAGACGCTGAACTTCTCCCTGAATGGCCTTGGCAGCTGCTCTGAGATGTACAGCTGTCCTGAGCTTGAAGTTATTGAGCAATTTAGTGCTGCTCTAATTGGTGTAGCAGTCTCGTCTCCTTCTTCTACACAAAAAAAGCTATTCAGTCTTAGGCCTAGTTCTAAAAGAAGTAAAATTACAGGTAAGCTGTGTGATTTTTATCCACAGGCATTTCAGAAAATTCCTCAATGCAACCAAGTTCCTTTTCTGTACCGAGGTAATTTAAACCAGGCTTAATTGTACCTCAATGCTCCACGGATCACATGAAGCCAGCAAGTAGAATTCTTAGGTGAAGACAAAGGCTGTATCCCTGGGGTACATCACTGAACCATCAACTTCATTATTTATGTTATTCTGTACATCCTCTACTTAGTATGAAGAAGGCAGTGTCATAACTGCTCCAAAAATTAAGGCAAGGAGGGCACATAGAGGTAGGACTCATCTCCAGGAAGGGAAAAAAATCAGTGCTTCCATAGAACTATATGAAAAAAAGTATTCTAGTTAAAATACAGCCAGACAGGCTCAATTCAAAACTTACTGGGTTATTATAAAGCAAAAGAAGCATGAGGCAAGGTACTTTAAATGCATGAAACCTTGATGTAAGCCATAAATCATGGACAAGATGTAGGAGACAAAAATCAACAGCATAGCCATTGGGAGCACCTGAAAAATGCAAGCAGGGTGACACCTGAATGATTCAGGTTTCAGATATTCAGCAGTGTCACTGCAAGCCTGGGAGCTCTGTGCTGTGCTCTTTAGCCACCTCAGAGCTGAGGATGCTGGCAGGGCTCTGCTCCCATCCCAGTGGGTTTTACCAGCTCTGTCCCATGGCACAGAACTCCTCTCATCCCCTCCTGGCAGACCTCTTCAGGGCACCATTCCCCATATCTCTCCTGCCCAGAAGCACAGTGGCACAATGCCAAATTTCAGTGCTAGGAATCAGCACATCAGCTCAGACCAGCAGGATGAATTTGCTCATCTCCGTGGTGCTGTATCCTGGCTTGTCTCTCCTTGCTCCCAAGGGATCCCAACAATATTGCTTGACATTTAGGTTTGAAATTGAAAAACATGGACTACAGTAATAAAAAGGAAAATACTAAACCTCTGCATTTCCTGATGAGCATAGTTCTGCCTAACTCTAAAGAAGTTTGGGTACACCAATCAGCTGGGCCCCCTGTGGGAATAAAACATGGCATCATCTGCTCAGGCACCTAAAAAAATCAAGTCAACAATACAGGCAACCTGTTTCAGAAAAGAGCAAAGAGCTGATACAGCTATTTTGGCTTACAGTTTGGGAATGTAATGTCTTAATTCTGCCTAAATCCTGCCTTAGGCATGGAACTGTTTTCCAGATCTAGCCCTTAGGACTTGTAGAGTGTAATGACAAATGCTATATGTTACAATTGTAAGTGACGTGCAGTCTCATATGCCATACATTCTATTCCCTTATGCTGCTCCATTCTCACACCTAACAGAAACATTACAGATTTTCAGCTGACTTAGAACAGTAACAGATCAGAATCTGATCCAGGCAATACACAGAACTGTCACTGAGGATCAAACAAGCAGAGTTTTTGTGAAAACCTTCACTGTGTGGTGTACCTGGTAAATCACTGATGAGAGGAAATGTGGAGCTATTCCTTCTAAAATATATATTATCTTCCTATTAGAGATAGCACTAAACCTCACTTTTATCTCTGAAAGTCCCTGACCTCTGGCAAGTCTCAGATTCCAAATTTAGAACAGCATCTGAATTTTGCAGCTGGTCTTTCCATTCATAATGAGCCAAGTCAAAACTGAATACATCCAAATTAGAGGGGAGTTTCAAACTCTGGACTCACATCTGAGTTGTGCAGCAGAGGCCTCTTTCAAATGCTCATCATGCACATGTAACCATGTTGTACAATAATTCATTAAAATCACCCAGATCTTTTTTTCACAGTAAACCCAGGTAATCCTGCACCAAACAGTTGTTAGTGATATTAAGCACAAGTTGTCACACATATTAATGCTAAGACAAATTAAACAGCCTAAAGCCTGGTGTACCAGACACTTGTGATTGATAGGAGGGTGAGAATCAGATCTGTACACAAACAAGATCAACTGAGTGAATAAGTGAAGGGAATAAAAGAAAAGCCATCACTCCTCTATAAGTCTGCCATCTGCTTTGCCAATTCTGTTTAAAAAAACAACCCAAAAAATACATAAAATTCATCTCTAGAGAGAAACCCAAAGTTCAGTTGCTCCTCCCATTTCTATTTGCAGCTTTCTTCTCCTAATGTCAACTCCATCTGTCTTCCACAAGAACTTAATGTCTTTTGAATTGTCTATTTAATCACTTGCAAGTTTGTCCCCTTGTTTGGCTGTCCTGTGTCCTTCATCTGTCAGCTCAGTGCTCAGCAGACAGAGCACCCTCCCTCCCCCACCCACGGATCTTGTCCCTCCTGTTCAGTATATTGCATTTTGTCAGGTCACTCTTCTGTTGTCCTGAGGTCAATTTTTTTCCACCCAACATGACCCATTTCTGCTTTGCAAGCATATGAAATATGAATCCCCCATTGCTCTCTCTCCTTTCCTATCCCTAGCTTTAAAGAGAATCTTCTCTGTCCTCTGCTTTACAGGATGTCACAAAGCCTGCTCTGGCATCTTTGTGCCTATAAGAAGTGTGGTTTTTCTACTTGGAGCAGAGAAGAACTTAAAATTACAGGAAGTGTCTTTTCCAGTAGCAGCAGTTTGTTTAGTGCAGGGCTGTTGTTGCACAGTGATTTACTTGATTTTTTTTTTTTAAGAATCACTTTGCATTATGAATTTCTGATAAAACATCAAGAAGCACACACAAACTCCATTCACTCACTCATAAATGAATGCTAGCATTCTTCTCCTTTATGGATATCCAGGAATTCTAAACAAGTACTATGCCTATTCTAATTATGAATCTGTAGTTGCAGGGAAGTACAGAGCTATTCAACCCAAATGTAAATCTTCATGGCTGGAAAACCCTTGATATTTCTTTCAGGCTGCTACAGCAGCCTACCCACAGTACTGCATTTTCCAGGGAAAAATCAACCAAACATTATCAGACATAAGCAAGCTTTCTCTTTTTTTTCTTACCTCCTTCATTATCCTCAGGTCTTACACTTGTTTCAGTGTGGTTCCACTTTAGGAGAAGGCAACATTTCTACCAATAGTCAATTAGAGGTGTCAGTCAAGTTGAAACAGGTCCTACTGTGTTCTGGAGATAACCCCTGCAGAGCCCTGACTAGAGAGATGCTTTTGCAAATGTGGGAATCTGTGCCACTGGAGAATGCAGCCCAGGTTTTGCTGTTTTAATCTGAGCTCAAAGCATTCTGGGACATGGTTTGAAGAATTTTTTCAGATATATTCAGTAAAGCCCAGGTATATTTTGCAATGTTCTGCATCTGTGTAAACAGATATGTGGTGTTGCCTTCCAGTGTCAAACCACAAGGAAGCTGATTGAGCTACACAAAATATAGGCTACAGCTGAAACAACAGCTCTTGATTACCCAGATTATCAGAATCACTCTGCAGAAATATTAATGTCCAGTTTCTGTGTTGGGTGCCTCTAGGAGCAAGTTTCATATGCAGCTTTGATTCAATGCATTTCCATTTGCTTAGGCTGTAATATTTACTCCCTTTATTAGAATAATTGTCCCACTGCTGAATGGAACTAGGCTTCTGCATCACAAGCTAAATGTGCTAAATATGTTTTGCTTTGGCAAAAATATGCTGATGTTACCAAGGTTCTTTGCAGCTCACAGGTGTGGATCACAACACTGTTCCCTGAGGGCATGTAATGGACATCAGAAAGTTAATCCCACTTCATTCCTGGAAAGTGAGCCATGGCCATCTCCAGTTATTGACACTGCTGGAGAGCACAGTCAGAGAGAACACACTGACCTATCCATTTTTCCATTTTTCATTAGTTATCCACTACCCATTTACAACTGAAGGGAAATATCCTTAATTTATTGGAAAAGTGACAGCTTTAACAGCTACAGGAAAGCCCATCTCCTCTCCTGATGGTGAATGACATGATCCTAAAGCACCCTGAGGAAACAGCTGCATTATGTATTCTGTTGGAGAAATGGGGGAAAATGTACAGATCCAAACTTTCCCTCAGCTGAGAAGGAAAATGTAAAAGTTTCTTAGACTTCCAGGCACTAACCATCTCCAGAGAAGCAAGTTAATGTTGTTTCTGAAGTAGTTTTGCACACACAAGAAGGACTGACTTCAATGGACTCCATGGCATGAACAGCTGCTCATCACAAAAAGAAAAATGCCAATTATAAGAGCAAAACAAAGCCTGACAGATTTAAAACATCAGATTCTAAGCCATTCTTCTTTTAGTCAATATTAATTTTTCTCACAATAGCTAATTCCAAAAGAAACCTATTCAAATTCAATATTTGCCTTTTTCTCTCAACTCTTTCCCCCATACTGTTTCTTCCAGAGAAACCACAATGTTGAATCTGTCATGACATTCATTTCCATGGCAACAAATGGGATGCCATAAAGAGTGTTTTAATCCAAGGACAGAGTGGTAGATAAAAGTTAGATTCTGAAACAGAGAATTCTTGCTCAATATCAAAGGTAATTATGACAGGACTATAAAAGTTTACTTGTTGAGCGAATTTTCTTTTATATACACAGAAGTTTGCTTCTCTTCACAAAGGGCATTCTCACCTTTAAGTGCAGAACTCTCAGAGTAATTTTTATGGGCAGAGGTGATTTAATATGCTAATATTTATATCATCTTTCTTGATTATACTACATGCATCTTTTTTTCCTATCAGTTGATAAGCTAGTTTATATTAAAATATGAGTAGAAGATGCTGTGCTTGATTATCCACAGCGGCATCTGCTTATTTCAGTAGGCTATGGGGAAACACAATTTGAGAGCAGAAACAGGCATATTTATAGTGACTTCCAGCCTGATGGACTCCAAAACCCCTAACAAGCCAGAATGGATCCAAAAGAAATTAATATGTTGGGGGTATCTTGATTCAAGTTTTCC
The DNA here is from genome assembly GCF_009819885.2 of Catharus ustulatus. Taxonomy (NCBI): domain Eukaryota; kingdom Metazoa; phylum Chordata; class Aves; order Passeriformes; family Turdidae; genus Catharus; species Catharus ustulatus. The sequence continues at coordinate 31,261,843 of NC_046227.1, read as the reverse complement.
AAGTCCCATGGAGGTGCTCCTAAAAGGATCACATGGGACACAGTCTAAAGAAATGCAGCCCCTCATCACCATCTTGGTGCAGTTCTGCACCTTCACCAGCCTTTGCTGCATCCAGACCCTCCTCTGGATCTGGAAATAAATAAACTGGAGAATACACAGTTTTCTATCACTGGAAGAACCAAAAACTTTTGCAAAAAGGCTGTTAATAGCCAAGAGAAAAATAAAGTACAGACATATTTCTCCTAACAATTCCAAATTAGCCAGAGATTGTAAATGTGGTTTGCTCAGGAGACATGCTGCAATCACAGCTTACAGACTTCTGTCAAGCTATGTACCATCAGGAAGAGAAAATAAAGTGCAAATGACACTCTAAAACACCATTAAGAGAACACTACTGTTGGGACACAAACTGAGGTAAGCGATGAAAGGAACACATAAAAGCAAATATTATACAAATTTTTTTTTGTAGGGTTTAGGCACGCCAGGTTGCCTACTTAAATCCTTTTTTAATGTGGCCTGCTGGAGAACCAGAGTGACATGGCAAGGTTCTGCCCACCAGGTGCCTCCTTTGATGGTGCTTTTTACCTCAGCCCTCGTGTCCTTCTAACTACAGGCTTTGTATTTCCAAATTCACTCTTCTATAAACATCACAGAAAAGGTAAAGAAGTATTGAGTGAGTATTCAAGGTAAGATTTGAACCTAACTTTGAAGTTTTGAGGGGATGAAAGAAACTGGTGGAAGTTTTGTAAAAAAGCTCGTTGGAAATTTGATTTAACTGGAAAATAACTGACATTTCAGAAAAATGTATAAAACAGCCTTCTTAAGAAATCCTCCAGTAAGATAAAACTTGTCTAGTCACACAATGTCTCACCACTCACTGAGCAATAAAAGCAGAAATGACAACCACATGAAATTATATTACACGGAGTAGCTTGAAGTCTGTTCAGAAATTCAGTTTTATGCTCTCACCAAAGCATTTCATCTTCCAAATTACATAGGCATTTTTAAACTTTCTGTCTCTGTTCTAGCTTTGGTTATAACAGAATTGGGTTTGGGTCTGTGTTTTGAATGTTTGCTGGAGACAGTGTTGATAACTCAGGGATGTTTTGCTATCCTGGAACAGTATTACAGATAAATAAATAAATATTAATACTATAATTATCAATTGCCAATAAAAGCAATGTTGTTTTTCAGAATAATACATCTCTTTCCTGATTTAAATCACACTTCCAAGGGGCCTTTTATATATTGTTGGGTTTTTTTTTTTCCTTTAGTCAAATATTTTCATACGTGTTTAATACTGAATGGATTTTAAAAATTATCTATAGAACTTGAGCCAGAACCAATATCCCTAGGGAAAAATCCATCCACAGGACTGTGTGCTCCTTTTCATATTAAGAAAATCACTTCAGTCAAAGAAACTGAAAAATGAGCAGTGGGACAGAGTGGGGAGAATGTGCTTTTTTGAGTGAATTTGAATGTCCTGTTGTAATCATGACTTTGTCACTTTTTCTCTGATCATAGAAAAAAAAAAATCCAAAAACCTACTTATTTCAAATGGCCTGTTCTGCCTTTTCCAACAATGCCATTTTAATTGTATGAAGTCACACATCTGAGCCTCCAGGAGAATAAGCACTGTCCAGTTCCTGTGTGTGACTTGCTAGAAAGAAAGTAATAATGCTGGTATTGTGTTAATCCTTTGAGATGACACATTAAATATGTTGTCCATCCAGATACAAAAATAATCCTAACATTGTGATAGTTACTCCAAATTGATTTTTCTAGACTCCAGCATGTAACCCACCAAGTGATCCTTAACTTCTCCACACAGCACTCACAGAGAAGCCTAGAGAAGCACAATTCTCTAGAAATGTTTCCTAGAAATGTTTTTTTATTACTGCTAAAATGCCTAAAGCAAATCACACTGTTTATTGCCAGGAAACTCATGGGGAGATGTTTGAATGCCTTTATTTCAACAAATGGAATACATATATATTCCCTGTGTTCTCTCATTTAGATCTCAGTGATACTTTTATATCTTCTTTGCTTGTTTCTTTAATCATTTACAGCCTGTGAGAAAAATAGGAATAGTCCTCTATAAAGTGGTATGCGGAAAGCCAGCTCTGTGGTGCTTCTTGCACCCTAAATCTTACATTTGCACATAGTTAACAGCAAGACATTTTAAGAATAGTGCAATAGTAGTTTTCATTCAGCTGTCACTGAGAGGAACAAGAAACCCACCTATCCAAAATTAAGGCTTGTTTCATGTCTGCTTCATGAGTGTCTCTGATATAACTCAACTAAATCCCTAGTTTTCTACTGCCATTAGCTGGCAGAGCTCTTCCTGCCTAACTAGAAAGACATGAAGACATAATACATGTGCTGAAATTTGGGGATTTCTTTCGCAACCTGAGGGCAAACACCTGAGTTCCTGCCACAAACCACTCCAAGGAATCAGGGTGAGCCTCAGCCTGAAGCACTCAAAGAGTGACCACTCCATTGCACAGCACACTGTAGAGACTGACACAGCCAGATCTTCACACCTGGCTGGCCACTCCACCCCTAGGATGCTTTCTTGATCTTTTCATCAAATAGATTATTCAGTCACTATCTGTGGTGGGGAAAAAAACTGCAACAAATCAAAAAGCACAGCAATATGAGATTTGCTTAATGCTACAAGAGCTCAGGACTTGCTACATGCACACACAAAATATATGGGGACCACTGTTCCCAGTTTGACCTTAAAAAATGGAAGGACAATGTGACCTTTAATGCCTACTAGTAATTTCTCTGTGTTTTTGAAAGCAAGACATGGCACTTTGGGCTGGAAAGGACATACTGGAATGACGTCTTTCTCCATCAGAAGCAAGAACTCACAGCACAAACACAAGCACAGGCTTCAAAGGGAAGTTGATAATACCAACAGCAGAAAACAGTGCTATTTTTATGCCCAAACTCAACAGCAGGTTGTAATATAGCCTGGGGCTGCCAGTTTATCCTGTGACCCTCCTTCCCAGTCCTTTAGCATAATCACAAGACAAGTGACAGCAGCAACAGGCAAAGCATGTCTTTAATCTGAAGTCTACAGATGGAACTGTTGCTAATAAACCCATGAACCATGAACCTTGGAATCTGTTCATTCCATGGAATAAAGCTTTGTTGTATCAATATCCACAGTAACAAGCAAGTCATTAAAAATTAACAAACTCCTACCCTTAAACATAATGCATATATATGTTTAACAGCCTAGGAATAATAGCTCTGAGACTACACATGGCTGAACATTTAATCTAGAGAGCCTTCATTTCCTCCTGTCAAAACAAGCTCAGGTTTTGTCATTGAAGAGGTAGGAAACAAGATTAATGGTCCCATGGCTGTGAGTTATTTTTAGCTCTTTTCTCTCTCTACATTGTATTGTTTGCTTGTGTAGTGTAAAGCAAATGAGAGTTCATATGAAATACTCTTGGTTACCATATTTGTCTGGTCATTAATTTCACTATGAAGGATAATGTACATCAATAATCATTTACCTCTAAAAAGTCTCAAGTTGCAGCTTTTTGCTGAGATATTCAGAATGATGTAGAGAAATTGTTGTTATCCTCATTAATTTTAATACAATTTTAATAAATCATGCATCTATATCCCAAGATTGTTTTGTAATCTCAACCCATTTTTCTTAATGACACAATTTTGCTTAGTTATGTAAAAATACATCATGATTTGGCTATTTAACATCTTCTTAACTTTATATTACCACAGAAGATAAAAGAAAATAGAACTTTATCTGCATATGACATGGGAAAACACAGTATGAGCATTCTTTGTCAGTGCTTTGTCACAGTGTAGGCAAAAAAACCTTGATGATTTCTATTTAAAGGTCATTATATTTTGAGAGACCAACAGTGCCACTGATCAAAACATCAGAGATGATTTAGTTTCAAAGTTATCACTGAATAATTAATTTACTTAAAACTCAGACAAAATAAGTATGCAAAACCAGTGAGATGATATTTGACAGCTCCTACATTCCTTTTAATATTTAATGTTTATGTGGGTAGATGGCAAGAAAATCGAATTGAATTAGGAACATCATAATTTGAAACATGAATATCTGAGTTTCAGTGGATGGTCACTGTAAATGGTGCAGTAATTCAGTGGGTCAGATTCAAATATAGTCAATACACCACCCTACACACAAAATTGCAAAATGGAAAGTATAAAAGCACAAGGGAAAATACCTGATAGCCACATAATTTTGAAACATCAGAACAAATTGTATATTTGATTATCATTTCATGATTCTTTCAGGGAAAAAAAAGGTTGAGGATTTTTGCTTTAGCTTTAAAAATTATTTGTGGGTACATTTTGGCAAGCTTTTACACTAAGAGACCATTTCATGTCTAAGCAACAACAGGGAGGAATTAATACCTGAAGCAGCTCAGCAAACTGGCACTGCAGGTGCTTTGGGGAGGTGTTGGGGTAACCAAGGACTGGCCAGGCAGTGAACAAGGGATGATTCCCATTCAGAGCACCATGAAGAAGCCATAACACAGAGTCAGAGAAAGGCATGGGGTGCAAGGGGCCTTACAGACATTTAGTTCCACCCTCTAGCTCAGGCTGTGTGCCAGGTGTTGGACACAACTCTGAGCACTGATCCAACTTGCTTTTCACTCACCATGCTGCAGACCACCTCAGTTTCTTTCATTGAAGACCTTAAAGCTCCTAACTGGTGAAGAAACTGCAGACAGCCCTCTCTGCTGCTATCACCACCTGTACTCTGAACAGCAGCAGGGATGACTGCTGTAACCCAGTGCAGCCTTGGCAAGGCAATCAGGGCATTATCGTGCTGGGTGGTAATATCTGAACTGGAAACATGTCCAAAAAGTCAATAAAGCATGTGATGTGACTGCCTTTGGAGAGAACAGAGTGGGGGGAAAGACCATGGTGTATCAAAATACTTTGTCCCTTTTAAAGACAGTCCTGGGTAGATGAAAGCTAAAGGATGTTCCCACACTAAGTCAATTAATAAAAGATAAAGACAAGGAGATGAAAGCAAGTATTTAAAGAGCTTTTCCATCTCTACAATTAACAAGAGAGCCAAGTGTCCAGCAGGACAGAGTGCACCTGATCTGTGATCAGCCCTGAATCTCACAGGGTGCACATAAGGGAACTCTCAGCTTCAGAAGCCGTGCTGGGAGGCAACCCAAACATCACAAATCACATCAGAAAGGGCAGTTGGAAGTTACAGGGTAAACTCACCCTTCTGCATGTGTGTGCTTCAGCTGAGCCATTATCCAAATGTCAGGAGCTGGCTGGTTCAGTTACAGCAGGTGAAGCCTTAAAAGAGGACCTAGAAGGGAGAAAAAATTCAGAAGCGCTGTTAGAAAAGAATAGGTAACTTCTTTCCTTTTCTTGTGTGGTGACTTGCAGGACTTGATCCAAAGCCCACTAAAGCCAAAGAAATATTCCACTGACTTCTGAAATCAAACTAGGAGGCTGCTCAAATTCCTGATGAAGTAATGCTTTGATTTATCAACCTCCATTTCTGGACAGGTCCACAAACACTCTCATTGGGTAGGTTTCTCTGTATCACCACTTTTTAAACAGTAATAGATAGGACAGGAAGGCAGTATTCCCTCTGGTAAAACCATACAGCAAATTGACTATTATTATTACAATTATTGACTAACATTGTTACAGTCATGGTCCAGCAGCTGAATAATCAAAGTGGAGTATTTAAATTTAGGCACTTAAATATGAATCTAAACATGTAACAGCAGACTGGTACTGGTCTAACCCATCACATTCAGGTAACTGAGACCATTTGTTGCTGCCCAATGCCTGAGGTGCTGAGCAGCAGTATCTGAAGTTAAATGTGACCAGCTGCAAATGGGGGCCCTAGGCAGCTGAAAAACAGCTGACAGCAGCTTCTGAGCTGGTTTTCATTGTTAGACTGTAAAAAGCTAAATATTTGCTCTAATTCTCATTGAGAGAAGAATGAACAAGCATTTTTTAGGGTTTCTTAAGTCCCGAATGGAACCAACTCTGGCTGGGAATGCTCCTCCCAAAAGTTGTTTATCAGACTTCAATAGGACAGAGCAAGATTGGACTGCAGCACAAATACAGTGCGCCTCGGTTCCTGAGCATTTTATACTGTGCCAGAGCACCACCAGGACGTGAAAATGGAACCAAATTGTGCCACCCTAATTGTGGCACTTTCCAAGAGTTGAGGGGTGCATTTTCTTCTCTTATTCCTGAAAAGATTTGAGTGATCTACCTAAGACATCACAGGCAACAAACTCAAAAACAACTGTTAGAGAAGTATGAGGGACTATTATTAGAATTAGCCAAGTTTTTAGGGTTAATTTTCTCTAAGATTAATGGAAGAACTTAAAGAGTTGTACTTGAAGGATTGCACCCAAAGTAGTCTTAAAAAAGAATTATAAGAGAAGATGTGGTCAGAACTGTGACATCCCTCATTTTAATTTTGCTGGGAAGAAATGGAAATATAGAGGATGACAACTCTGGCACTTTGGGGTATGATTATCAAGCTCACTGGTTTCACTTGGACCTTTTGGATAAGGTCCAGGCAAAACTAGTGAGCAATCAAACTTTATCAAGGACATCATGAGACAGTTAAAGCCCCCAAGATTCATTGCAGTCCCAGTGAGCCACGAGCTGTAACATTTTCACAAATTTGAGTTGAGGATGAGAGAGGATCATGGCTATGTTTAAATCAATGGACCCAGAAACACTTCCAAGACATTAAATATAGGTCTGTGCCCTTGAACACCACGACTCCATTACTGAGAGAGATTTTTGCATGCAACAGCCATCCTGCTCTGATTTCCACTGCAAAGGAGCCCAGCCCACAGAGCAGTCTCTTCTGGCCATGTCCTTGGTCTGGAACAACCAACCCAGGAAGGTACACAGCCAAGTCAGCCAGAGGCAACACATCTGTCATCCCAAATCCCCAAATTCCAGTGAGAACCTAGCACAGCAACTAAAACAGATCAATACTGGATCAATACACAGTATTGAACTATTGTGTATTAGTTTGATTTTCTCACAGCACTTGATTTTGTTTCATTAAAAATGACTTCATGAGTAAATATTTTACAAAATTGAGGAGAGAGTTTCATAGGAATGGAAAAGCCAAAGCTAGTCCATGCACATGGAAAGCAATGTTTTGAGAACTTCATTTTCATAGGAAGTTTTAATTTCTCTGGTGAATCAGTCCCTGAATAAGGCAAACATATTTTTAATGTATAGATTCCATAAACCCTTTCATATTTTTAAAGAAATGGCTATAGGAAATATTTTGTCCAAATTAGGGGTGAACTTATATTAGACTATATCTTAATTCCCTTGAAGCTTCTACATCACACTGCCGATGTGCAAGACTTAAAGTGAATTTAGGTGTAGCTTAGGTGTTTTTTAAGACTCCTCAGATCATCTTTAAGGTATAAACTGCTGTCTGCAAAAACAAAATTGTGAACCCTCCCTCTCCAGTAGTGCAGTGCCACCTAAACCTGGTCCCTTTCTTCAACTTCCCATTGGAATGTATCTGTACAACACAAACATTAAAATATCAATATAAACATTATCTCTTAATAAATTCAGGGTAAGAATCAAACCCATTCTCTTGCCTTACTTAGAAAGTGAGCTTAACATCTGTATCTACAGCACAATTTTTCTGTTTTTCTCTGAAGCTGCATGACTACAAAAGTTTACAATTTCTTGCTTTCACTTATTTTATAAGGAGTTTCTTTCCACAATGTAGTCTTTCACCTTAACTGCACTGATAGAGCACTATTGGGTAGAAAAAGATGAAACATCTTCATCAATAGGTAGGAAGGATGAAAGGAAAATAAATGGGTTTTGAATTAACATTAAAACATGAAAATGAGTTGAAGGGGTTTGTTTGTGTTTTATGAAAAGATTCTGTAAGCCACACAGCATCTCTCAAAATATTCCACGTTTGGTATCTTTGCTGTTTGAAAAAGTAGATACCTCCTCAAAATGGAATTAACAGGCTGTATCCACTCAGGGGAGCCTCACTCTGTCTGCCAAGCTCATTCTCAGAAAGGGACTCTGAATGATCTGGTTAAGCACATATTTAAGGACAAGCTAGAAGAATACTTTAAAAAAAGGATTCATCCCATCCAGAGGGGAATTTAAAGGTTCCCAAGCACTGGAGCCAGCAAAGCTGCTGGAATATGAGATAACATTCAAGAGAGGATGCCTCTATCAGGATCTGACTGACTGTGACTTTCATTACAGCTTGTTTTCCACAAAAGAGCTGGGCACAAGGTCAGGGGCATGCCAGTCCCACAAAGAGAAAATAGGTCTTGGCTCAAATGCTAGGCTGGATGTTAATAGCAGGGAAAAATCTAAAATTATCCAAAGAGTGGTACAGGTGATGGCAGGTGCTATGGAATATGGAGAAAAAGAACCAGTTTGAAATTCACTCTTGTGCATGAAGAATAAAAATCCAAAAGCACCAGAGCAGCAGCTTCTGCATTGATTCTCTGCCAAAAGCTAGCAAAGAGATTTGAAATTCTTGACTATGGTATAAATATTTGCAGGATCTGCATGCAAATTGTACCATCACCTACTTGAACAGATTGCTGTAGATATGGTAAATGACACACTGATGTATTGGGTCCTGTGCTCCTGTGCCAGGAGGACAATTTAGGGCAATTTGGGAGAAAAAACATCTCAGAGACTGCCAGCTAGGAGTCCTTCACGTGTGTTTGTTTTCTGCTCTTATCTCTGAACCTCCTGACTGAGGATATTGGAGCACCCACATCTATAAGATCTCATTAAATCCTTCTGTGCTGAAGCAAAGAGTGCTTGGCTTACATTTCCATTGTGTTCAGGGGTGCATGTGGGACTAGCCCACCCTATCTGAATTCCTTTTCAGCTACAGCTGAAGGTGAAACATCAAAAATTCTATCCTATGGCATCACTGGCAATGCAAAAATGAGGTTGTATTTATATTTTTTTTTCTTTTAGACTCCAGCACAAATGTAGCACTGTATAATCTGACATACCCACCATTATGCAATATTTATTCATTTAAATCCTGTGTTTTCCCAGCCTTTCTCTATGCTCCTTTCTTTGCATCCAATAACACATTAAGAATAGATGCTATTTCTTTTTTATATGATAACAAAGCAGTTTGCACAAGAAAGCCTTGTTTATTATCTGGCTCTGCAGTTCTAGGATAATGCAAACCAAAAAGTAATAAAACCTAATAATAATAGTAATGAAAATAACAACAGAATATTGCCAACAGAAAAGCAGACATGGAAGAAAAACAAAGCATGCATCCTTGACTACACAAATACAAAATTAATGTGCAAATACATTCATAAATTAAAGCATTGAATTCTGCTTACTGTTATTTCTAAAGCTGCTTTATTCTGGTTTTTTTTCTGTGCTGCACTGAATTATAGCCCAGTCTTATGAGAATTCCATGCAGAAAATTTTGTTTAACTTGCAAGTTTCATGAGTTTTAGCACAAGTAATCATTGGAACTGCTGGACTTATGCAACATTGATTTTTTTTTTCTTCTTTAAAAATATTGATAATCTGAATATAAATAAAGGAAAATGTAATACAATTGCATTGTGTCTAGTAAATAGTGAATAGGGAAAAATAATAGTTTGTTAATTCATCCTTGACTGAAATAATTTGAAAAATATTTAGGAATAACCATCAGAATTAAGAAAAATCAGAAATCCAGTGTAACTTATTTCCAGAACATAAAAGGGCTAAATTCACCAGGGTACCTTTTCAGATCCACAGTTTTGTTGAGTGTGCCAGACCTCTGGCAGCTTCACCAGCTGACTCTCTGCTTTGTGAGCAAGATCCAAACCCCCCTTTCTACTCTGGAGCTAACCATCATTTTCACAAACTTAAATTGCAGCCTGTGCTGCATATGGAAGGCTCCTACTTCACATGGGCAGAAGTTGAAATTGTAAAGTCATCAGGCACAGTGCACTTTACCAATGAAATGCTAGTTCAGAAGCACCTGTGCTAAACACCTGACCCACTGTGAAAATGCATGAAATGTGAGCATTCAGCAGCCTTTAAAATTTTCCATTTGTTGCCCACAGGGAAGAAAGGATGAGGTGAAGTGCTTCATACAGACTGTAGGATTTTTTAAAAATCCACACTGAGACAATGTATTTTAACTCCTTTAAAGGCCTTCTGATAATGTTCAAAAAGGCACCCTGGGGCTTCTTCACCTGTTGATCAATGCACCCTCCTTCCACTGTGATGTTTAATCGCTCCCCAATGGCACCAGGGGGGAAGTTCTAAATATAACCACCAAGAAGAATGCTCTGAAGGACTAGGACCCACACTTTCCATTACTTTCACACAGAAAACTATGATGAATATTGGAGTTTGATCCTTGAGCAAAATCTGAGCCCATAGAGGGAGAGACAGGGCGGAAGTGGAAGGCAGAAAATGGGTCACTACCATGAAGGACAGGACAGTGCTATTGAGCATGTGAGGTTAAACCCATAAACTGTGAACAGCTACTGGCAAAAATGGCTTTAAACTACTCTGGATTACACCATCAATTTGGAGGAAATAGTTGGTTTAGAAAAAGAGTCCTAAGAATTTCAGTTAACTGCTTGCACAGCGGGCTCTAAAGTGACCTGCAGAGTCTCAGCAAGAGCATATTGGAATAAATGAAGAGTGAATCATTTTCATGAATGAAAAGCTGAAAGCCCCCTCAGTAAAGAGAAAAAAAAGAAAAATTGGGGGAAAACTAAAGAGGATCATCAGCCAACTCTCTTTTCTGTAATATTTAGGATAGAAAAGGAAACATGCTGAACAAAAATAACATATTTCAGGTTCCCAAGAAATGCTTGAGTTCTGCATGGAAATGCATTTACATAAATACTCAAGCTGCAAACATCTACAGTAATCATGCAAATATGTTTTTTCAGAATCTTCAGGCTAGAAAAAAATTGTAGAGCTCATGCTCCTGGCCAGGTGAAGTTGCAGTTCCTATTCAGAGACCAGGAATGATCCAGCCTGAGAGAATCAGCCCTGGAGAGTGACCAGGAGTTTACAGACAGACTAGATCAGAAAAGTCTGTCAGAAAGCAACCAAAGTGCCAAAGTCAGAAAGAGCAGTACAACACAGAAAGTTTAGAAAGAAAAAGTGAGTACCCACCACAAGCTATACTACAGGCAATTTTTCTGACACTTCCAACAGGAATCATTCTGCAAGTGTTTATGAACACAAATATTTCCAGCACTTTCCCTTCCAATCAGCAGGAAGCCATGGCTGATGTCAGGCTGCAGAAGAGCTCAGTGCTGAGCCCTCAGCCTACAAAAGGCACTGAGCTGCTCATCCTCTGCAGTGCTCAGTGCTCAGCAAAACTTCATGGGCACCACTGAACAGCAAAGGTGACAAAAGGCTAAAGAGAGTCTAGTAGAAAGAAAATATTTTCTTTGTGAGTTTTTAAGTCAAACAGGATGCAGCTGAGGCAGCTGGAACAGCAGAACATGCTAGGAAGGAGCTACACGGAAGGAACATGCACACACAAGGGACTCCAGAGCATAACCTAAACCTGTCTGAGTGCAGAAGTGTTTGTTCTAAGGGTGACAAATTTCACAGGTGGTGGGAAAGACAGGGAAGGAAAATTTAGTTGGGCTGTTGATGGAAAGTTAGAAAATGACAGGGGACCAAATTACAATCTGTCATAAACAACTGTTACACTGCATTTTCCCAGTTGCCACTGGCAGACATTCTGTCCTAGAGCTGGAAAAAGTGCATTGGATGGAAGAGAGTGGAGAGGCTGACAACAGCAGAGGAGAGGGGGATCTGAAAAATACAGCTTTATCTAATATTGCAAACTGAGTTTAAGAAGGTAACACAGATCTCCAGGATGACAAAAGTACACCAAAATGTAATTTAAAAAATTGGAACACCAAGAAATGCCTTCATAGTGTGCAGCCTTTTCCTCCAGAAGTTTTTAAAGATAATTTGTCACTTTTTATAAATGTCAAATAAACTTTGTTTTGTCTGCAACATCTTTGAATTTATTGCCAAAACTGTCATAGAAACAGCACTAGCAGTTTGATCCAAAGGTCACCAAAGTCAGTGGGAAGAGCAGCATTTTTTTCATAGGGATTTGGATGAAACAAAAATAAACCCTGTACATATTTTAATATAGAATAAATAAAATTCAACAGAGAATTACAAGAACAAAGACAGGGGAAAATTACATTCACTGGGTTACTTTTTCTCTGCCCTTACAACATCTGTTTTCAGCAGAGAAAGAAAGGCAAATTCCCTTTCAGTGCAGCCTATTTAAGTACAGCAAAGATTACACTCTCCATAATCCTGTGCCTCTCCTTTATTAAATAGTCCTGCTTTGAGCTACTTCTGTGCTTCTCTTGGGATAGCATGGAGCATATAATTGGATCCACTTCATATGGAGAAAAGAGCCTGTTAACCAGCAGTTGCAACAGCAGATGCTTGTTCACTCGTGAAAATAAAGACAGAAAGTTTCCATCAATCATTTAAAACTCTAAACATACAGGCAGGGTTTGCTCTTAGGAGCTTTGCTGTGCATGCAATTTTTCCCTTTCTAAACCCAGTACCCAGGCTTTCAAAAAATAATTCATTGCTCTTAAATAATGGTGTAACTGTTAATGAGAAACACAAAAGCCCTCCCTGGCAGTTGGCAGTGCTGCCTGTGCTGTCTGTCACTGCAGGAATTGTATCTCAGAACAGGTTGCGAAAATGCCCCCTCCAAATGAAAGCTCCTGGTGATCTATTGATCAAGATGGAACTGTCCAAAAAGAAGAGATGAGTTCAAAATTCAGCCAGCTTTTATTTGACTATGCAAAGGGAAAAAGGATTTCCAAAGAGAGAAGATATTAAACGTGGTGTATCACGTCTTGCTTTTGGCAGGGATGCAGGTGATCTGAGTAAACTGGGGCAAAGTCATGATCCTGATCAAAGACTGCTGCCCTCTGCAAAAGACCAACATGTTTCTTCCCTTGCATCACACAGGCAGTCCTCTGCTCCCACATGGCCACAAGGCAAAGGGCAAATAATGAATTTCAGGGTAAAAATCACTTGCAAAGTTACTCCTCTGCTAAGGACTTCCAAAAGAGCACCACAGTTATGCTCATCAGGTTTCTTTTTCCTTTTTCCCCAGCTTCTCTGCCTTTATTAACTCACAAGGCTTCTTTACACTCTAGATAAGGAATTAAATTGGAATTAAACATATTTACACGATAGTGCATTGCTTAAAAGAGGCAGTCTCCTACCCCAAACATCTCTTCCATCAGAATTAGGTGCACCACAGCCCTGCAAATCCAGGACCAGCACCCAGGAGTTGGGATGTCCCATCTGAGCAGCAGGGTCATGACTTTGCTGAGCAGCCAGTGAACATGGGCTGCAAGTGGCCACATGCACACCTGCAAACCCCTGAAACCAGGAGAGTTATAAGCTTAAAATAACCCAAATTACCCAGCTGGTGAGAGATTTGGTGTACTGCATTGGAATAACAAGCATGAAACCATGCAAACAACCTTAAAACACAAAGGTGTGGCTTCATTTTTATAAACCACCTTTTTCCCATTTCCATATGTTACATAAAGGATTCAGACTTCATAGCCAGAGCTTTTCCTGTTGCCCACAAGGATGACATTCACTGCTTTGCCTTTGAGGCTTTCTGCACATGGGGAAAACAAATGGGATTTGGGAAACAGAGTGATATTTTCTTGAAATAGCTTGTTCCTCTGGCATTATGCAAAGCCTGTGCAAGACTGCAGGCGACCAAAGCAGCCACCAAGGGACAGCAGACAATCAAAGCAAGTGCAGCTTTAGTATCTAAGATACAAAACTCTGCTGAAGTAGGAAAATGCCTACATAAGCTTTACAATTTCATCTAGCATTCAAATGATTTTTAAGTTGTTTGGAAAAGTCAGTGTTTTAACAAAGCACTGTAGAGCAAGACAGGTTTCTCATTTTTTGTGGGGTTTTTTTGTTGTTGTTGGTTTTTTGGGTTGTTTGTTTTTTTGTTTGGTTGTTTTCTGGTGAAATTAGGTGAAAGGAATAATTTTCATAGGAAGAAACAATGCACCCAGCAAAAAGATCAAATTTTGACCTTCCATCTCATCCTTCCCTACATCCTTCCAATAAATACTGCAGATTTCAGAAAGGCAGGAGTTTAGCAGAACTATCAGGCCTGATTTCATCTTTTTATTTAATGTAACTACAAAGTAAATTCTCACATTTCAAATCAAAACAAAATGAAGAGGTCTGAAAGTCACTAACAGGAGTTCAACTCTTCCTCTCAGTTTCTTGTCTGGTATTGTGTTAAATCTCCTGTGAATAATAGAAGGCAAAAACAAGAACAAATTTGCATCCCATGATGTGGGGGAACATCTAACTCTGACAAAGAGGGGGCTGCTGCAGCATTGAGCAATCTTGCTGCGCTCAGAGCAATCCCAGGGAGCAGGGCAAACACACACATGGATAAACTTCCGTCTGGGACTGGACACACTCAACCTGGAGTCCATATTTATAGCAATTAATATTAAATTTTATATAATAACTTTATAAATAGAAATTTGTCATTATGAAGTATTATATTAACAACTTTAATATTAATTTATATATTTATAAAATATAATGTATATATATATATATTTATATATAAATAATATATAAAAGCTATTTTTTACCCAAACCAGTAATTTTTTGGCTTGATGAAGGGGATTGTTTTAACCTTCAGCACTGCTGTAGTCAGCACTGGGACACAGGGTGAGTGAAGCTCTCTGACATCACCCAGAGGAACCAGCTGCTGTGGGTGGTGCTGGACAAAGCAGCAGAGGAGCCCCCGTGGAGCTGGGGCTCCTCTGCAGGTTGGGGTTTATGCCAGATGGGGTGTCCTGGCAGGAGAGGAGCTGGCTCAGTCCTGGATGGTTTCCTGGCATCCTGCATGTGAGTGCATGGCTGCTGGGCCTGGCAAACAAGTTCAGGCCACTTGAGGTGGAGGTGGCTCAGGTGGCCAGAAAGGGCACTGAGAGAGCCAAGGGGACCCCCCAGCTCTTCCCTGCACAGGTCTGGGATGATCCAAACCAGCCATGCTCTGCAGGTTAGGCAATGGAAGGAGTGATGGCTCTGACTGTATTTGCCACTTCCCAAAGACCATCGGATGAAGGAATGAATTCAACAAATGCAGAAGGCATTTTTGTGCTGAATAATTTACAGAGTATCTTCAGACAGGCACTGAGACACTCAGAGAGTTTGTAGAGTCTCATTTCTGGAGGTATTCCAAACACACCTGGATGAAATCCTAGGCAACCCACACCAGCAGGAGGGTTGGGTTCATTATCTCCAGAGGTTCCTTCCAACCCCAACCATTCTGTGATTGAGAATTCTGCTGTCAGGGAGAGCCAAGATAACTCCAACCCTTCCCCACAATAATGCTATTTTTCTTACTGTCTGCTACTCAATCCATTTCTGTCCACCTGCCAAAAGAAACAAGAGACCCAGAAGCACAAGATAAATCATAATAAATCGACTATTTCCCCAATACCCTAATTTACACTTCTATTTCACTCCAGTAAGGAAATAATGAGACAAAGAATCATAACCTCATTTGTAAAATTTGTTTGCCAAGAGGAGGGGGTTCTGTTTCTTCCAGTAACCTGGAGTTAGCATAACAACACTAGAGAGATTAAATTCAGGCAGATTTTTTATGATGCATTGCTTCCTATTTATTGCAGAATACATAACCGTGTCCAAAAGAGAAACAAGAAGGCGACTGCATGAATCCTGAAATAATTTTAACAAGTTTTGACTGGCAAAGCACAACAAGCCTGTCAATACAAGTCCAAGTTTGCTTTGTGCCAGCAGTGCACAGGTCCCAGAGTGAGAGATGCCAAAACTAAACAGGAGCTGCAAAAAGTGGAAAGAAAAGTGGAGAGGAAACTCTCTGGGTAGCTTTATGTATCTTATTATAATATAGATTTTATGGGTATTTTGACCCCTTAAACATCCTGTGTCAAATCAGTTACACTAAATAAAAAAAAATCATAATTTTAAATTAAAAATAACAAAAAACATGAGCAATACATGTCAAAAGTAAGCAGTAATGCTCCCATGTAATCACATCACATAAATACTGAGCTGATTATTAGTTGTAATTTCTAACAGTAAGAAGAAAAATTAAGAAAAAGGCAATAATTTCTACATAGATTTACTTTGGATATGTTGAATTATGTGAACTGATCACTGGAGGAATAGAAATGTGATCTCTCAGTTTGACATTTTGAAATAAGAAAAAGGCATTTTTAAAAGAAAATACAAACAATAAAAGCACCAAATGTATCAGTGCATTTCCTTACTTAAATAAAATTATGCGTAGTTGATGTTTATATGCTATTTTTTTCTTTCAGCAGTTAGAAGTTTGAAAAATTTAAGTTACCATTGTTTTTTTAGAGCCATCTGAGTTAGGAATGCCCTTTTCAGTGACACCAAGCAATCCTAAGTAACCTGGGTATTTCTGAGAACCATCATATAAACCACACTATGCTGAAATGAGTTTTCCCTGATGGAGGAGTTTTGATTGGAACCCTGATTCCAGTGCTGTTTCTTGTAACACATAGTCATTTACTTCAGCAAAAATCCCAATAAAACCTAAAGCACGTAAATTCACAGCTAAACCTGCTGCTGCTGAGTAGTTACTTTCAAAGTCAAAGGTCTTCTTATTTTTTTTTTTAATTTTAAAAGAAAAAGGTTTTGTTTACCTTTCTTAATGTTCATCCTATTTCAATGAGAAGTAGAAATAATAGAGCTATAAAGACAGCTCATTTTCCTCTTTCCCCAGTGACCTTTTCCACGGATTGATCTACAAGAGAAAACGTCTCTGGCTCCAGCTTTCAGCACATTCACCTGAGAAGCACTGTCAGAAACAGCCTCAGGTGTGTCCACAGTGAAACTCCACAGAGGAGCTGGACCCTGGCACAGCTGGGGAGTTCCAGCAGGGTATGGACACATACCAGACAATCATAAAATGGTTTGGGTGGAAGTGACTTTTAAAGTTCTCCTGGTCCAACCCCTGCCATGGGCAGGAACATCTTCCGCCAGACCAGAGCCTCATCCAACCTGGCCTTGAACATTTCCAGGGATGGAACATCACAGCTTCTCTAGGAAAGCTGTTCCAGTGCCTCACCACATTCACAGCACTTTTTTTTTTTCTAAAATCCAATCCAAGTCTACTCATTTTGGAATTAAAAACCCTCACCCCTTGCTGTATCACTACTGGTGAAAATTTTTTTTCAGTCTTTCTTATAAACCCTTAAAATATATTCAAAGGTCACCATAAAGCTTCCCAGAGCCTCCTCGTCTCCAGAGATGATACATCATTCACAAACTAACATTTTATGGCATTCATTTACAGTGAATGATTAATCCTGAAGCTTTTATCTGAAATGCTTCTGCAGATTTTCCTGACTGTAGAAGATTTGCAATGAAGCAAGAACTCTAAAGAGATAGACTGATGTATGAGGCAACAAACACATCTTGGTAACAGTGCAGTGAGACTCCAGGAAGGGAAGCAGGATCCATTTTCCAACAAATCTTTGGTCTAGTTTCTTTATAAGAGGCATCTTTCTCATAGTAAGAATTACCTTGAAGTGTAATTGTGGCAGTTTTTAAATCAAGTTTTGTAATTCTGGAAGTCAGCACAAGGGTTTTCTTTTAATTATTGCTCAATAGTCAAATGCCAGCTTTTCCTTGGCAAGTCAGGCCCTCAAAAATATGCAAAAAAAATTACACAGAATGCAAACATTAAAATATTAGCAATATAAAATATAAATCTATGAACCATCTCAGGGATCACCAGTGTTCCAGGCCTCTCAAACAAGTATTTCTGCAAAATTTGGACGGGGATTCTATTGTTACATACCTCCAGATTGGGAGGAGAAGGTGCAATAACATGACTTGAAACACGTGGTTATTCAATTTTACTGGTAGACACAAGTAATATCTTTTAGGTCACAGGCATGGAAATCTCCCACTAGAGGTTGCTTTATAATTGCAGGCTCCAAAGGCAATTAATATGTCTGTAATTGGAGGATGTTCTTTCATCCCAGTGACCAAGCAGGAGAATACAGCTCACACTACCATCAGATCTGTCTTGTTTTAGTGGCTGGTAAAATATTAGTTCTATTAAAGTTGGCAGGTTAAGGCTGGAGGCTTAAACTCTTCAAAGGTACCTGCATGTTTTTCAATTACCTGAGTGTTAACAGGAGACCACAGAGGACCCAGACAGCCCCTGAAGCATCCAAATGTCTTTGGATGTGCAGTTTTGTGCCTAATAGTCCCAAAGTGATTTTGTAAGAGATGCACAGAATGGTTGCCCCCAGCCTTGTGGATCCAGCTCTGCTGGGCCCCCTGCAAATCCTGGGGTGTTTTAGAGCTGGGTGTCACTGAGTCCAAGTGCCTCTGTGGGTGTCAGCCTCTACAGCCTGCAGCAGCAGCTCAGGTCTAACTCCTATTTAAAACAAACAGGAATCTAATCCCTGATGTCAACTGCCCTTGCATCAGGGTTTTAGAGGGAAGCTCCAGCCTCACTGCCTTGTAATGACCTACATTGAAATGGTTCTCAGAGGAATAATTCAGTTAATTCAGACAGTTATCAGCTGGATCCTTCTTCTCACCTCTTTTAGCACTAGCTGTTTTATTGCCATTTTTCTTATCTTACTAAACAGAAGAAAAAAAAAAAAAATCCTACAAAGTATTTCTTAGATGAGGCCAAGCTACTGAACTTGAATAAAATTATTTTGGGTAATGTCTTGAGCTTGAGGAATTCCTCTTTTTAGTACTAATTATATTTTTCCTTAAAGAACATGAAACAGAGCACAGGAAAATGTGCAGTGTCTTTTTATCTTTTAATAAGCCAAAGTGCAGAAAAGCCAAAGGAATTCAATTTTAATGTAAGGAAGTACATGAGTAAAGAGGCAAAACCTGTTACTCATTTCAAGAGAGATTTTATTTTCCTCTACAAGATGCAGTGCAGTAGGCACTGTTTAGAGATTGCTTTTCCATTACATTCCAGTGCTGAGGCTATCATCTAGCATTACAGAACATTGCAGAAAACTGAGCAGATCCCATTTTATCTGAAATTAATTCATTTGCATTTGCAAACCACGCCTACTGCAGATTGAGCAAGGGGCTGGAATTAGTCTCTGGTCCATGGCAGTGAAATTCTCAGTGGTCAAGGTCAGAGTGCTTGTGGCATGAGCAGTAGTGAAACACAAACATCTAAGAAAAAATATTATTCAAAATATAAATTCCTAATTTTTACAGCTGCTGGAAAAAAGACTACTTGGAGCCCCTTCTCACATTAAGATCCATAATTCCATCTAAGTGATGACTTCCTGGACATTTCAAATTTTCTAAGCAAGGTTCAACTTTAACTCTTCATTTTCTAGCTTTTGTAAGTGCTGTTCATTTTCTTATTGTTATTTCTGTCACTGCTTTTCTGGTGTAGCAGTTACTTTTTTGTTTAATGCAAAGCAAAACTCTTTGAAAACCAGGAAGGATTCATAAATCTTGGAAAGAAGAACTGCTGGAATACTGGAATACAAGCTATCAACTTCCTGCCAAAGAAAGAGAAATAAGTGTACTCCAGCATTCCATGCAAATTGTGCCTCCCTAAACTGACATGCAAGAATAAATTCCTGGCTTCAGCCTCTGCAACATCCTCTGAACAACCATTGTGAAAGTATTTTACAGAACAACAGACCAGCTGGCTGGTTAGTTGATACGTTTTATTACTTCTATGAGAAAAACAATGAACCAGAAAAAAGAAAAAAATGAAAAAAAATGCCATTGAAGAGTTGGGTAAATACTGCCATGGAAAATTTAAAAGTTAAAATTGTAATTCTGGATTTAAAAGTTGTCTTTAGTTTTGACAGTGGGGTTAGAATTGACACACAGAGCTTATGGTCCTTACATATTCCAATGCATTAGAAGTTAATAATGTGGATGAACACCACTATGGGTTATGTCATTGTATTTTAAGCTGAATTTAAAAGTGGTTATTGAGAGGGGTTTTCTTTTCTTTTACAGCACACTTTGCATAGGATGTTTTATTTATAGCAAAAATGAGAATAAGGAATTGCTCAAAAATTGTCTACACTGTGCTGGGCTTTGAAGCAAAATTCTCAAGATGAAGTCTAATACAGAGAAAGAGTCCGAAGAGCTCTCTTCCCTCAGCTCAGTCTCTCCCACACACTGCTTACAGGAACCAAGCCTCTGATACAGCAGTCTGCATGCTGACAGTCTGGCTCTGAAATCTGTGACAGAGAAAAGCTGATGTGGGAGATGAGGAAAACAAGAGTGAAGAAAATAAGCCCCTTTAGATGACTTGTGAATGCTGAAAAATATTTCACAGAGATGATTGAGTCAGTATTAGATCTGAAAATGGTTTCTTAAAAACTGAAATGAAATTGCTCCAGTTACCCAAAAAGCATAAATACTGTAAAGATGGTATTTACCTGATCTGTTCCCTGCATGAAACTGCTCTTATCTGCCTCCTTTAACCACACAGAGAAGACTCAGCCTATTTCAACTATTTTTTTGCCTCATGGTAGTTTTAACTGTCAACACAGAAAACAGGATTGGGTTCTCTATTTTTCTGATGCCATTCTCTCTCAGTAAGAACACATTTTATTTCCCCATCATCCCTACTAACAAATGAGCATTCCATTAAAAGAGATCATTTATTTATCCAGCCTTTTGGTAATATTTTTCTCTTCAATGATGCCCTAGACAAGACATTAACATCCTCTAGTTCCTGCAGCTCATGTCTGGAATTTGGGAGGACTGTTGCCTGAATATTGTCTGCAATGCTTGGTGAAAACTTCTGTCATCTGATAGAAAGGAGCTGACAAGTACTACACACCCACTCCTCTCATGAATCAGGAATTGGAAGTTTGGAATTTAAGAAGTAAAATAAACTCTCAGAAGCATTTGGGGGGAATGAAAGTCAGGGAATGATCAGAGTTCTGGTAAAGCAACACAGCCCAGAGCAGGTTAGGAAATCTAACATGGCAGAGAGAATCCAAGAGGAAAAGGTAACTTGGAAGAGCTACAAGTTGCCCTCTGAATATTGGGAGGACATGCTAATTTAACTGACCACAAATGGACAGTCAAAATATATGGTTAAGAAAAAAATAAAGTTCTACATTTCAAAATGTAATTACAAAATAATTACAAAAGTAATCCTTGGCTTTGTGCTCCTGAAAATCCTAAGCATTCCCTTTTAAATCTTTTCTTGCTCAAGGAGATAAGGGCATATAAACAAGTAAGAGTATTGCACTGAACTTCAGAGGCTTTGGACCCTGGTCCAAATACAGATGTTATGTAACTGTTTGGTCATTTACAAGAAAGGAAATATGGAGAGGTGATTTCTGGTTTTGGGAATAGCCTAATACACAATCCTCACATAGCTCCATTTTTAATCCCTCACTGAGTAGTTACTACCCCTTATTTAATAGAGGTGCTTTTACTATTCATGCTCTTAACTGCAGCCACTCTAATTTAGTGGCTCCCCTTGTTTAGGAGTCTCACCTTTAGCACAAGCTTCAGATTAAAGTAATTACATTTAATACAAACTGCCCACTTCTGAAGCTGTCCTTGATTTAGAGCTTCAAGGAGAAGTACTTAAATATAATAGAAGCCATGGCCTGCAAACGAAGTCCAGAACAAAGATTGGTTCATACACCCAGTCTAACACTATTTATAAGTGCAGTGTGTCAGTGAGATAGAGCAGTTCCTGGAAAAGACAATACTTCATGTTGGAAGAGAGCCCCATTCAGAGCTGAACAAAAGGACCACAATTCCAGGGCACCACACTGCTTTTCTTTAGACAAGAACAGTCATTGTAATCATCCTTCCATAAAACCCAGTGTTTGTTTTTCAAATCCATATCAACTTGTTTGCTGGATGTGTCTGTCTCTGAAACCAATTTCCTGTATGGCTGTAAGGTGACATTTATTGTCTCTTTTGTCTGTCTGTGAAAGGGAAATTCGTGTTAACACCTCATTCTGCTCATTTGCACCAGTAAGGCAGAAGCTCTTCCTCCTGTGGATTAGCAATATATCCCCTACATTTAGGGTGGGACAATATCCTAGAAATCATTCCAAACACCTCTGTCAATAATGGGTTCCCAAACTAGCTATGATGGGTACTCTCATCACCAAACACCCCCAAGGTCACCAGAGGTGCCCCTTTAGTTTCTGATTAAAATAGATATATTTTACTACACAAAAGCATTGATCCCAATTCCAGACCCAGCCAAAGGGGCAGCAACCAGTGATGGTCACCCTGGAAGAATCCCATGAGTGGGCACAGCTTTTCCATGCAAACCAGCACAGCTCTCCCCATATCCTCAGGGTGGGTTCTGGAAACAACCACCATCCCAAAACTGAGGTCCTTCACAAGTTTCATTCCAAAAGTAGACATGGAGTTGCACAGCTTTGATTCCAGTGAAGACAGAAAGAATTTTTCCTGCCCTCTCAGAATTCATTTCACAGGCCACCATCCTAGACTCCATTTGCCTCTTCCACTGGTCAGAAATGTTGATTCAGGACTACCCTCACTCTTCTGTTGCTGAGCAGGGCAACACTTCTCCAGTCTCATTTAAACCTTCTCAGAGCTTCCCCAAGGCATACAGATTAGGATAAAGAATTATAACAAATTTTAACAAGCATAATTAAATTACATACAGTAATATGCAATTACAACATAATGGAAGTATATTAAATTATAACATAAGCATATTATAAAGTTACACGCTGTTCTTATGATGATTACATTAAGCCATACATGCCAGACACAGCAATGAATGTTTACCTTGCACACGAATGAAAACTGTGACATATTCAGCTGTTTGATTGATGATTAAATTCTTTCTGTCTTCCTCCTCCTATTGAAAAAATTAAACCGTCCAGACTGAATTTATCTATGCCTATAAGTAATACAAGTGCTACATGGAAGAGTTTCAATAAAATACTGCAAAGCAATTCAGCTTTTCAAGTGATCTCAGTATTTTCAGTTGTAATCCAGTGTTACCACTTGGCAGACATCAGTCCACATCTCATCCCTGCTATGATCCCTTCAAGGCTGTGCTTGAGATGCTTAAGGACATTTAATTGTCTAATTTCTTGAGCTCTACTAAAAAAAATCCAAACTAATTTTTTTCTACCTAAATTACAGTTTTCATACTGCTGTATTTTAAAAACATAATAAACAATGGAGGAAACAGAGTGTCTGGCAGAGATGGGCAACATAAGGAGTGATGCTCACTCTCAAATCACATGGCTCTTGCCCCGTGATCAGTGAAATTGTGAATAAATTTTACAACAATAAGCTAAGTTCACATCTTTCAAAACTAGTCTTTTAATCCCCTTACATTAGCAGGTTTACAAGTTCAATCTCAAGTGAAATTACAGAACTTAAATTACCTTAGACTGATCTCGTTGAATTCCAGTCAAGAAAAAAAAATCCATTACCTGACAGAAACTTTGAGTGCAAATGGCTTTCAGCATCAAGCAAAAATCAACTGTCAACGACGTGACTAAATTTTACAGCCATTCTTACTGATAACTTCTTGAAGTATTAAAAACATTGATTTAGAGGTGGGAGAAGTAGACAGGAATCTATTATAAAGCAGGAAATGCCTTGACTATGAAAATCAATGCAGCTGGCAAACAGGAGGACAGAAAAATGTGCAAAAAATACAATCATCTCCGAAGTGGCAATGAAGGAAAATGTGAAATAAGGCTCCCAAACACGTGGGCTGAACAATGAATCTTCACCATAAGAATAAAGCAGAAAAAGGCATTAATTGATTTCCATTGGAACCAGCACAATAAATAAAATCAGATTATTATGAGCTTTTATAGTTAGTCCATTTTTTTAAGCTTATCACAAAACTCCTGTATACCATGCTAGCACCAGAATTTTAGCTGATTATGAAGACTAAACACATTTACCAAAAACTTTGCAATGTTTGCTGTTTTATAGAGAGTTTTTGTCCTGTTCTTACCCAAAGAACAGGTGCTCCATAAACATGGCTTTGCCTAGTGATGGTGCTGGGAAAAGGTGCTGCAAAACAACACTTAATACACTTAGCAAAACAAACTGTAAAATATGTCCTAACAAGAAGTGTCCTGAACTTCCATATGATTAATATCTTTCAGGTAGACACTTCCTTTTTCTTTACAAAACACTAAATGTTTTATGCCAGAATTTAAAATGACCATAAAATACCTCATAAAAATAAAGACAATCTCAAGCTGTAAGATTCAGAGCCTAATCACAGTCATTAGTGTTATATAAGTGTTAGAGAAGAAGATTATAGTCTCCAGTAAAAACAGAAGTTATCCACATTTCAAAAATGTGCATATACTCTTACATTCAAAACACACCAAAACAATGGAGCTTACACTGGGAATTCTATTTCTAGATAATATTTTGAATTGTACATTAAACAAATGCATAAAAAATATGCATTTCATGTGTACAAAGTATACTACATTCAATCCCATACCTGTTTCAGTTAACTAATTCTCCATCAGATCTCAGACTCTGAGCACACACTAGTTCCTTCTCATGGTGCTTTTCCTCTTCCAAACAAATGTAGCTCAAAAATAATCTTTTCCTTCATTGCCTTTGTCTCCTGACATGTTCTTTTCCCTGCAGCTTGAGAGGGATCAAATTTTGCCCTTTGACTTGCATGTTATCCTTGGGGGAGAGATAAACACAGCCACAGAAATTCACCCTTAATGGCAAAAGGTGTGGCAATGATTATTGCTGATGTAGTGATTGTACAACCCTTTTACACCATTAATTGGCTGAATTTTGGCCAGTAGGGCTGGGCTTTCATTTCCTTATGCCAAACATTATGTGGGACTGCAAGTGCCATCGTTAGGGTTTAATGCACAGGGTAACAACCCCAGTGATCTAATCTCCAAATTTCTGTGGAACAGGTGTAAACCAGCATATTCCAGTGTTCCCTTCAAGAGATGACAGCCTGGTTTTTCTTATAAATACAGTTGCAGGGAACATTGAGTGAAAATCAGGTTCAGAGTTCACCTTTTAGTTTTCCCCAAAGCTCATCAGAGAGACAGTTACCTATAAGTCTACCAATTCCTTTGTGTCTGAAGGTGCCAAATCCAAATCCAACCCATCTTTGATAATTATTGGGCAGGGATTTAGTGGCACATCTGTCATTATGGCAGCCCAATATTTTGGTGTGTTATATTCCTGGTGACTAGATGGCTTTTTTTTCACTTTAGCTTCTTCTAGTATTTCTTCCACCTAAAAGATTTCAAATCATACTAGTTGACTGCTGTGTTTAATAGGCATCCTCAATACATTAAAACATTGTTCCACATGAAATGTGCTGTTAAGTATTACCTTGGTTAGTAATTTAATTTAATGGGATAGTGACAACACATTGACATTGTGCAGGTTTGTGACCTAATGATTTATGAGACAAGTAACATTTGCAGACACATTGATTTTGGTAACTGTGCAATGAACAGAACTGAAAAACAATTTTCCTCCTTTTTTTATAACATCTTTTTTTCCTGCTCTCCCAATATTACCTTACACTTGGAATGGCCCTTTTAAAGCTCATTGATGGTTTGAAAAAAAATTGTAGGTCATGGCATTATTTTTCAAGCCTTCAACGCTTGAGGAGGCCCCTGCATCCCAACAAGTGCCAATTAATGTGTTCCACATCGCTGGCCCTTACAAGTGAGACAATAAAATGCACTGACTGTAGTAAACCAATTTAAACTATGGGGAGATTTCCAAGCCTTGACACTCAGAGAAAATAAGGACAGCAATCCCATCACATGCAGGGTGTTCCCCTGCACCAGCTGGCTGACACAGGTGGACACGTGCTAGAGATGGCCCAGTTCTCTCAGAATAAATCTACTGGGAACATCTGGTAGAAATCAGGATCCCTCAGTGCTCATAGGAGAAGTACTTCACTGTGCTGCTACACAGCCACAGCAGCCTCAGTTATCTCATCAGGAAAACCAGACAGTGTGAGTGGAGTTAGGACATGCTATGGGAGATGATTATCTACAAACAGAACAGGTGATAGTAGAAATTGCCACACTTTTTCTGCTTTTTTCCCCTAGCAGTTGTTGGGACAAAGCACATCAGTTTTATGGTAAGGGAAGGAATACACAAACATTTGCCATCAAAACTATGTTGCAATGAAAGGGAAAAGTTTGTGTGTCACAGCCAGTAACCAATGCAGAGAGCAGAGAAGGTGTCTGCAATGGCACTAATGCCCACATTCAGCTCTTTTTGCAGATCAGAAGCCACTGGAGAGGCACAAAGCCCAGGGGCAGCTCCAGCAGAGAACCTTACCTGGCTGCTGCTCAGCAATGACACAGGCAGGGAGAGGGACCCACCCAGTCCTGAGCAGAGGGAAGCTGCAGCAGGCACATCAGGGGTTAAACAAGCACTGTCCTCCTCAGGGGTGTATAACTGAACTCATCCACAGCCAGGAACCAGAGAACATCAACTAGCACTGGCACAGTACAGCCAAACAGGGAGCACCTTCCTCTACTCCATGATCAGTGAGAAGAATCACATACTGCTCAGATAGACGTGTAAACTGAAGCTGAAGGCCAGAGTTTATACCATGCTAAGTGAGACCACAATACTGCAAAGTCTAGCTTAAATCTAAAAAATCTCTTGTCCTTTCAAAATTTATCCCAGTTTCAATCTTCAGAGCTGATCCACATTTTTCAAAGGACTAATGGAAGGACTATCCATCCTCTCCCAGCTCCTGTCCTCATTATGACACTCTCATGTGTAGCCCAGCAAATCCTGTTCATCTGCTGTTAGCAACTCAGCTCTGTCACTCAGTTCAACCTGCTCCAATTTATGTCATACCACCTCATGGTTATATCCACTTCACATTTATTTTAAACTATGTTCTCTTCCTCATTAAATATCTTTTATAGCTTCAGTCAGACATGGATGTTTTATGGCTATGACAGCATTTCAATATGGCTTTAAATATAGCTTTGTCCACTTTGCAAACTCCATCAGGTTACTTATCCCTTTACCCTTTTTAATTTCTTCTCTAAGTAACATAGTTCTAAAGTAGGAGAAAAAAAGTTTGGGGTTTTTTAGAGATGTGTCTTCCTATATATTTGTACACCCTCAATTTGCTGCATCTCACTTGCACAATGCTCCTGGGAGGGTTTCTAGCTGGCTCAGTATTGCCTCAATCAAAAACAAGAGAGCTGGCTCTGCCAGAGTCCTGATGAGAGGCAGAACACAATGGATGGCACCCACTAAGTGCAGTGCTGTGCCCCATTATCTGAGTCAGCTCATTCAGAGCTACCAGGAGTATCTTTGCACAGAGCACATTGCCCTGTGTAGGCATAGCATAAAAGACACTTTAATGTGAATGTGTGAGACTGGATTAATGATGGAGGCGATTTAAGAGAGGAAAGAAATCAAGGAGCTATAGGAAAAAAGAAAGACAATGAGAGAGAAGGCTTTTGAATTCATTGTTCTGTTATGGCAAACTTCCTTGTTAAAATCACAAGAAATGCAGTAATAATAATAATAGCAGGAAATTACTGAGAACTTCTTGCTGCAAAAGCATAGGACCTGCAGAGCCATCAATTCCTACCATCACCAATGTGAATTTGACACAGGATTTATAAGCTTATTTTCTTTTGGCTAAAGAATAAGAATTTATGCAAAATGTGCCTATTCAGTATCTCAGACTAATACCCTTATTCCTCTTCTACCACTAAATTAGGTTTTAAAATAAAATAATTTTCAGGCTTTTGTCAAGGTGTTGATGGATTCAAATCTGTGTGACACTGATTCTTCCATGTCTGTGAATGGGAGGATTATCCATATTAGGAGAGATCTGCAGAGGTCACAAGTGTTAAACTGCTGTTCAGGTCAGGTTATTTCAGTAAAAACTGAAAGAATTAAAAAACTTTTCTTTTCCATGATACATGAATTTGAATCAAAGCAGTTGGTAAGGTTATCTGCTTCCAGCTCCACCAAACATCACAGCCTCTCACTGGTTTGAGGGTTTGGAGATCAGGACTCTGTCACAGACTCCCCCTGTGACCCAGAGCACCTCTCCTTACAGACAGGTCTAATTAGGTACTCACAGGGTAAGTGCTGCAATCTGGAACTTGGACAGAGCTCCAAGGGCCAAAGGGAAGGAGACACCTCCAAACAGTGACTGAACCCACACAGGCAGAAGAGTAGAAGTGATGTAGAAAGCTCTACTACATGAGCTTCCTGTCTGGAATACTCTCCACAGGCTGAAGAGACCAGGATTAAAATTTTCTCCTCCATCCTGTGGCCCTGAAGCCCTGATCTCTTCCTTAAACCAGCAGGCTCAGTACATTAAGTGGGTTTTACCTCTTTTACCCACTTCTTCTCTGGCCCTGAAGCCTTGACTACCAGTTTGTACACAGCACAACTTCTGTAAACAGCATTGAAGAATCATGAAAGAATGAGAATGATGAGAAGAAATTAGTGTTATAAATTACCAAAAGGAAATTATAGACTTGACTTGCAGCTAAGAAAAAGGATTGTACAGACAGTCCCATATTGGCCAGGAGAGAATAAATACACAGGTTTTATTCCAAGTGCCATAAGTTCCCATCACATTCATGCAAACAAGATATTAAATGTATCTGCAGAGAAACCACCAGATGCTCCCATCCACAACTGTAGTTAGAGGGGAAAAAAGCAGACAGTGGGAGAACAGTACAACCCTCTCAAATGAGCTTTTCTAAATTACACACAATCCTTAAATGCTTGCTAACTTCCTGGTACTGTGATTATCACGGCAGTGACAGCAATAACCCAATCAAATGTAGGGAAAATAGAAATCTAAGCATTTTCAATTATGGTATTTTCACCCTGGAATCCTTTACTCCAGGAAAATCTCTCCAATTTTCAGACTTGTCAGCCCCATTGAAAATCTCCCAATATTCAGGGGGAAATCCTGTATTCACTGCTTAGCTGTGAGACACTGTGCCTGTTGGACATCCCAGGAGGTTTCTCATTTGCCTTCATTGTTCTTCATATCCCTGCATGGACCAAGGATGCTCAAAATGATGGAGAAGGTAAATGCTGAGCTCAACATACAGAGTCACACAGAACCATCTGCATGGTCAAAATTAGTTCTAAGAAGCTGATCTTTTAGTAAAACCCAACTTGATGGGTACTTTATGATTTTCTATGTTAGCACCACTTCAGCTCCTTGCAAGAGCTTTCCATTCCAGCCAAACAACTCCTGGTTTTGCTCTTGAGATTTGTGGTTTCCTCAGAGCATGTGGAAGGTGATCACCCACAGACAATGCAGATATCTCTTTACAGAAACAGTGCTGGACCTTATGGCACATCTCTTTATTGATTTGTGGTTTGCAGTGCTTCTAAACTAGTGTTGAGTTCACACCAAACTGAAGCATTGAACAGTACTACAACTTTATTTTGGGGCTACATCACAAAATTGCCAACTAAAATTACATAAAGGTAACATCAATGACTGTGTTCTGGGAAAAGATGCAAAAAGTAATTAGGAAACAAATTTCTCTTAGAAGTCTGAACTAGACTAATGGAAAAGTGAGAGCTAAAAACAAAAAAAAAAAAAAGATAAAAAGATGCAAACCAAATCAATTACAAATCAAATACTCTTAAATGGAAAATATTAATTTCTGCAATCAGTGCTAAGTAATTGAAATACTTTTTGAACGACGAGTGCTCCTTCCTAACTGCAGTTTGTTCTTAAATTACAAGTAAAATTGTAATATTAGATATACAGTAAGTAACAGGAGATCACAACTGGCTAAATGTGCTCTAAATGTCACAAAAAACTTCATATTACATCAAAAAACTGCAACTGATCAATATACTGAATTTATAGTACAGTGAACATAGCTTAGCAAGAATTGATCCAGCACCAGGTGTGTATGTAAAATCCAAATACAGGTTTAATAAATTAGACCACCTTGCTAATTTTCACTTTAGATGCTCATTTATAATCATCATGTCTCAAACATGCATCACCACACATTTTGAAAAGCCTATTCTTGTCAACTTGTTTTGCTAAAGTGTATCTGCTTGGCATGTACCAGAACGCTTCCATTTTTATTAGTGAAATAAGTATACCTATACAAAATTAAGACAAATTAACTGTGTCAGTTTTGTAGACCAAAACACAACATTTTCCCACAGATTATTTCACAGAGCAGGGCAAGATCCAGGCTGGGGCAGGCAGGAGCTTGGGAGGGAGCCCAGCAGCAGGAACAAAAGCCAAGCTCAGCCCAGTGAGCCACGGCACCCCTCCTGCTCACTGGTGGGCTCAGAGGAGCTTCTCCAGAAAACAATTCCAACTGGGAGCCCAGTGGAGTTGTTTCCAATCACCTGTCTCTCCCCATTGCCCACAGAAAGAGTTTAGAAAGGTTAATTTTGTAGTGCAGCTACCTCCAACAGTGGCTAATGGACCACGACATCTGTTGAGACTCATTAAGAGCCTGACTCCCTTTATTCCTGTGATATCAGGAAGCTCCAACAGCCCCAGACAATACAACATTCCTACTGAGTATATTTAAATTATGATGCTAATTTAAGGCATTCAACACTGTGGGCAAGCAATGGGCTGGGGGGGTGCCACACAAATCTGCTCCACTACTCTTTTCCCATCTGTTGAATTGTCGCCACACTTCAGTGACAGAGGAAGAGCTCAGAAAGGAGTTTCCAGAGTAGATGTCCAAGCAGCAAGTCTCTAAAACCTCTGAGATTATTTGCTTCTACAACATGGTGCTATTTGCACTCAAGGGCAAAGACAGTCTGGCACCCCATCTCAGTTGTTCCTTTGGGGATTTGCTTGGTGGGAAATGCCAGTAGGCAAAGCAAGCAGCTGGGTGTCAAGCCTAAGTTCAGTTCTGTATGCAGAAATCAATAAGAACATTATAGTTTTTCTGGGTAGAGGTATGAAAATATGATACTCAAAAGTGGATTTGAACTAGAAAAGGATATGTAAGCTCTGTTCCTATGGAGCTTGAAGCTGAAATCAGACATTAGCCTCTACAGCTACTGCAGAAAATCTGCCTTGAGGGAAATTGTGAGAAGTTGTTAAATATGACCTGCCTGCCAGTTCTAGCTCTGGGATCACCTCACTTCCCACAATGGCTGGCAAAGGGCAAGGCTGGGAAACTGCAGAGACAGGGGAAATGTTGGTAGAAAAGCTGATCTCTGGGTCAGACACTAACTTCCTGTAAATGAGGAATAACTCCAGAAACCTGCTGAAACACAAAGGGTTTAATCAGTCAGAATCTTTGGCTCAAAACTCATCTTTTTCAGAAAGCACTGATCAACAATGGTCTTCAGGAAGGCTTAGAAAAACTGACAAAGAAATACAACTATTTATCCCAAGTATAACTTTATCTTCAACTGCAGCTAACCACAGCAACTGAAGAAGTGAGAAATTCCAAGTGAGAACACATTTCTTCCGGATTCTCAGAATTATTTATAAAAAGTATCTGTTCTGTGACAAATCAGAATACATCATTAACCAGAAACTGATGACACTGAAGAGGTGTGGGAGTTTATCTAAAAGCCTAGGAACAGATTCTTCCAACATTTTCATTGCAGTAATGTATTTAGGTTTTTATCAAAGACTGACAACAGAAGTAATGTCATCTGTTCTATTTGTCTTTCAGTCTCTTCATCAGCTGTCAGCTTTTTTCTTGGTATTTTGAGGTAAACTATAAAGATTTTTATTTTAAAAATATTTTAAAAGAATATGAAGTAGCACCATATTTTGCTTCCCCATTGCCTCTGCTTCCACCTAAACAAGTAGTCTGAAAACAAATAATCCAACCTACAAGTAGTGCTAAGTTCCATTTAACTGTTTGACAACACGTTAAACCCCAGCCACTAAGGAATATTTCATGCTGAGATGAGTTCAGATGTTATGAAAAGATGCCTAATGCAGCTGAGTGGAAGAAGATTGTCCCATTTTATACCAGAGCAAGTGCCCAGCATGATTTCTTAGTGCTGAGAGTGGCACCGCAACTCAAGAGCCCTACAAAGATCTTACAAGTGCTGGTTACTGAGAGCAGCATCAGCGACAGGACCCAAGGGAATGGCCTGAAGCTGAGTCAGGGGGGGTTGAAGTTGGATATTAGAAAAGTTCTTTTGCCCAGAGGGTGGCTGGGCAGTGGGACAGGCTCTCCAGGGCAGTGGCCTCGCTCTGTACTTGGTCAATGCTCTGAGGCACGTGCTGTGACTTGGGGTGTCCTGTGCAGGGCCAGGAGATGAACCCTGTGATGCTTCTGGGGCCCCAACCCAGCATATTCTGTGTTCTCATGATTCTCTGATTACAGCACCACAAATGGGCTCTATCACATGCAGGGAATGCAGGACTTTTAAACCAGAGCCATTGTTGTGCTGCAATTGCTTATTCAGCATCTTTTGGGCAAGGAATAACCTTGTGGTATTGCTAAGGAACAAAGAGAATTTTATTCACTGATGTTCTTTTGTTTCAGCCTTGTTCTTTTACTGTCAGGCCAGAAGGGTACTGCACTGTGGTGCTGGTTCTTTGGGTGCCAGCAAGGGTGGCATTTCATAAAGGACACACAATCAGTCAGCAAGAGACTTCTGCAGAATTTTAATTCTTCTTCTTTGTCCTAGTTCATCTTTTGCTTCTTTGGTTCCTTCATGTCATAGAAGAATGTCCAGATAATGCAACAATGATTGCATCATACAAATGCAAATCTAAAATCACAGAATAAGGTCTACATAACACAGCAGGTTGGTCTAAAGGCTTTTAATCTGGTGGCCTTGGATCAAATCCTTAGTGCAGAGAGCCACTCAGCAATACTGTTAGGTGTTTCATCCAGTCCTGGACCTGACATTCCAATAGGGCACTACGTGGTTCAGCACACCCTGCTCCTTTGAGCCACTGGAGGCTTTGACAGATTTCAAAAGGAATGTCCAGTGTTTACCACCAGAAAGGCAATATTTGCTAAAATACTTAGTTAGTCCACTCTGCTCCATTAAACAGGAAAACTTGGTGTTTCACTGAGTGCAACAGATAACAGCTGAAGACTGACACAAGTGAGACTGTTTGAAGAGACCTCATGTAGCATGGGTAAGACTTGTGCTCAATTTATGAATATTACTTGTGTTTCATTTTAAAAAATTACATTTGTCCTCAATTTTAAACCCAGATCTGTACCTTTGCAGAGCAGATTTTTTTCATGGTTACATGCCATTCTGACTGCTCTAGGTGCTTACAAGCCTCTCATTAGAGAGAGATTCATAATCTTTTATGAAAGGATGCTCAAAAGACCTTGACAGCAGGGTAACATTATTACCTCCATTTCAACATTTGTGGCTAATGCAAGGTGTAGGCAGATCAGTGTGCTAAGGCTGAACAGATGGATTCAAGACCTTCAGGCAGGACTATTCTGAGACATCAAGTGGAAAATTCAGAAGTCCAGGTAACATGGAACCTTTCGAGGAAACATCAATAGAATGAAGGTTTCTGAAGCTTAGAAAGAGATTTGGTTGTACATATGAACTCAAACTTTAAGAAGAGTGAAGTACTGGAAGAGACTGCCTGGATCCTAAAGGCTTTTAAAGAGAGAACAAGGAGACATTGGTCTAGGGAGGCCAGTGAATTGGAAGATGAATTTGGTTTCCCTTTTGTGAAAGGGTGAACATACTGACCTTGGGATGGGCTCATTGATTTAAGTTGGAAACCTCCCTGAGGGTTCAGAGTTATCTGAGTCCAGATCTAGGTGATGTAATCCATGAAGGATGATCTCAGAGAGAGCTCAGCACATCCCAAAGTCATCCTTCCAAGCTCAGCACAGCCTGCCACTGCAGTGGCTGGGTGGGTAAGTCCAGAGTCAACTCCTGCACTTTTTACAAATGAACAAAACTCAGAGATGGAGACCACTGCTGTGGGCAGGTAATTCAGATAGACACTCTGATTGTGCCAGGCACCACGTTTTAAAAACAGCAGCTGATGCACTAGGCTTGTTTTAAAATTAAGCAATAGCAGTCATTACAGATCTGAGCCCCAACATGCACAGCAGCTGCAGACACCACCGAATTCTTCTGGAGTCATAACAGGCTCACTGCATCTCTAAATTAGACATTTACATGTCTGGCCACTGTGGTGATTATTGTTGTTATTAAAAGAGAGTGTAGAAAGTCTAAATAAAACACAGAATGGTGCTGTTGATCATTCACTTATTTCCTTCCTGGAGCAGCCTGCTGTACTGGTAAAAAAATAAAATACAATTATGCGTTACAGCATAACACTTAATTAGCTTTACAAGAAGACATTAAGCAACACACCAGATGCTAATGAAATCCTGAAAGTCCATTTTGTAATGGAGCACACATGTACTAACATATTTTAATTTCAAACTGGTTTAGGGATTACAAAAAGAAAGTGGAAGTTATAACCTCAAAACTGCACATAAACATACAAGAAGTATTATTTGGGGTAGGATTTATAGTTTAAACAAAATATCTCTATCAAAAATTTAAATATCTGCACACTCAGTGCATTCATCAGGTTAAAACAACTGTGACAGGTGGTAGCACTA
This sequence comes from Catharus ustulatus, assembly GCF_009819885.2. Classification (NCBI taxonomy): domain Eukaryota; kingdom Metazoa; phylum Chordata; class Aves; order Passeriformes; family Turdidae; genus Catharus; species Catharus ustulatus. Next base: position 31,227,140 of record NC_046227.1, on the reverse strand, counting down.
TTGGCAAGTTCCCTGAAGATAAAAAGCAGTACCAAGTCAGACATTGTTGGTAGTCTGAAGGTAGCCTATGAAAGCCTCAAAGAAAAATATGTGTAACCCATTTGATGAAAAGTGACTGAAGATCTGTAAAAAGGGAGAGATGATCAAAGGATTAAGCCAGGCAAATTATCTATTTAAAGTCCTTTAAAGACACGAGTGTGATGCTCTTAAGACTTCTATTTCTGCCCAAATGGAAAGTATCTCTCCAAGGACCCAGTTCAAAGATAATCAAAGTCACTGAGAACCATAAATTCTGAATAATCCTGAGGATGCCTGTAATTACTGCCACTGCATTGTCCTTGTAGAGGGCAAGTGAGAGCAGCAGGTGGCCTCCAGCTCCCCAGCAAGCCCAGAGCAGGGATTGGAGCCAGACCACGTCTTGTCCCAAATTATCCCTGAATTCTGGACCTGCCAGCAGCAAATGAAGCCTCTCTTGCTTCCCCTGCTCTTGCACAGAAACATCCAAAGTGGTGCTTCTGGTCATAATACACAGAGAAACTCAAAGACAAGATTTCTGATGCCCTTACTCCATATCAAGTAGGGTTATTTTGATGGAATAACAGTTGTTTTGTGTGTCTTCAAGCTGCTGGAGAACAGGGTACCCAGTAGAGTCAGATGCCTACAGGGCTGGGAGCAGCCAAGTGGCCATTTCTGGATTGCTGGGGATGGATTTACAAATGAGGGTATTTCATGCTGCTATCATAAACTGGAGTTCTATCCAAAGTGAATGGAAATGGAGCAGTTAAGAATTAGCCTGTGTTTGAAACTCTGATCCTTTAACTGTTGAGGCAGCATTTTCCAACATAGATATCTCTGTCGCTGTATTGTGGCACTGCACAGCTGTGTTCATATTCTGACTGTGATAAGGTAAAGAAAAATAAATCAAAAAAACCAAAACCAACCCAGAAATAAACCACAAATAAACTATCAGACTGTATTTTACAGAACACCCTACCTAATCCCAGTATATTACAGACACTAAAACAGTAAATATTTTTAAGGACTGAAGTAATTCAGCAACTCTAGCACCTGAATTGATGCTTAGGTGCACAATGGTTATTTCTTTCTACAGTTTCAAAACACTCAGGTCCAAACTCTTTGAGGCAACCAGAAGAAACTGCAATGGAAACTCATTCCATGACCACTGCCCAGAATGTTACAGCTCACAGTCAGATTACTGCAGCAACTGGGACAGCTCCCAGGTCTCTACAGAATGCTGAATAGTTTTTACACCTATTGTCTAATAAATCATGCTTTTTTTCAACTATAGGTGGAACATGAAAATTCATCTAATAGCTTGATATGAAGCTGAATGAGTGCAAAACAAAAGAGAGCAAAATGGACAAGATACATTTTTTTTAAAACATGGGGACAACTAAACCCAGATAATTCTTCCTCATTTTTAAATGAGCAGTTGTATCTATGTTATCATTATGCAGCTCTCCTTCTCCCTCTCCTCTTAAGGTATTGATTTTTCTTTCCTGCTAATGAACTAGGCACTCTGACAAATGTAAACATCCCAGTGTCCAGTAATTTCACTAGGGAACACTTACAGAAATATTCTGCAGTAGTCACAAAATGCTTGTTCTGTCACTTGTTAACGCCCAGTGCATAAATGTATATAATTGCTCAAGTGCTTCATGAACCACCATTACCTGGTTGAAGAACTTGGACAAATTGTTTGACTTATTCTGCACTCTCATTCTCAGCATGAGCTGGAAACACGCCAGAGGAATAAACTGCCCAACAGATGTTAATTGTGCACTAGACCACACTGCATGACTCCACATCCTACCCAATTTTAAATATTGCAATTACTCAGAGATGCAAGGGCAGGCTCTCCAGACAGCCTTTCACACCTTAAAAAATTCTTTTGGGAAATGTGCAAGGAAGCAGGACAAAGTTAAGAGCTTAATGTAAAACACACAGACAATAGCGATGTTTCCAAAGAGCTCTCCCAGATCTTCCATGTTTTATACCAGGGAAAACAGAGGGAAGTTCAGAAAAAAGCAAGTAAAGAAGATTTGGGAATGAGGATGATAAGCATTGGCAGTGAGTGAACAAACTCAGGAAAAGCAAAAGGCAGAGAGAGGTTTGTGCTCCACAGCAGCCCTGCTGTGCAAGGACCCTCTGTGAACCTCTGGCTACATGGGGGTGAAGGGCTGGAAATACAAGGTATGCATGATAGGAGCCTGATCTTAGCTTGGGTACCATTTTGATTTCTCACCTTTATTGTCTTTCAAAAAACCCCAATTATAAGATTGAAAAATCTAAAAGAATTTTTTAGGCTCAAATATTTCTTTTCTCAGCCTTGTTTTGGTTGTCAAGCAAACACAAACTTTAAAGAGAAAGCTTTTTCCAGAGCTGCTCTTTTGATAAGAAAATAAATTAGTTTTCTTTTAGAGACTGCTATCCAAGTATAATTAGATAGGTTTACAAAAATATTTTATTGCCCCCCAAATAGAAACCATATTTTGAAGAACTGAATGTGTAACTTCTAAGCAGAATCAAAGGAGTTTATCAACACACAAGTCTTTTGTTGTCTGACAGGCATGGAAACTTTAGCTGAGTGGAGATTGATTTGATGCCAGCTTGCTGCAATTAGAAAGTAATTAGCATTCTTTCAAACTGAGGACCAGAAGAATGGCCTAAGGATGACATTCAGCTCAGAGAATAAGGAAGAAAATTTGTGTCTCCTGCTTTTGAATAAGTGATGATAGAACTTGGAAATCAGTGAATGTACTGTAAACTCCACCTGCTGCCTCCAAGGCTAAGCTCAAAACATACAAACAGAGAACTTGTTAATTGGTGAACACAGCATTTTGACTCTGACAAAGAAGTATGCAAGCAGGTTTTTATGATTAGCCACCATTTATTCTCGCTTTTTAAAGATGCTGCCCTGTTGTTTTTTGACTAAGAAATCTCAGTTCACTTATGCAATAAGGATGGCAACACTGTGAAGACAGCCAGCCCTCACATCCTGTAAGTTCTAGTTTGATTCTCTGTAGGGACAGCATTTTCTTTTGGCGTTCTTTTTCCCACTTCAATCTCTGTGCAAATGTATGAAACAGCCATGAACACGTGGCAAAAGATTTCAGCACCTTCACAAAATGCCACAAATCATTACATACAGCTTACTGAATTAATTCAAATACCAATGCTAACTTTCATCAAGAGCTAGTACTGCAACCAACAGCAGTAAATCCAGAATAAATGCTCCACTCAACACCTGTTCCTTCCATTTTGCTGACTCTCATGCTGTTAGGAATCTTGCTGGGAACTATAGAAACCAAGAACACAAAACATTTTAATTTTTCAAGAAAATCCCTTCCATTCTGGAACAATACAAAAATGCAAACCAGTGATTTCTCATGTGCCTTTTGTTGTAAGTTTTGTATTTTCATTCCTAAACTTGGAAAGGATGGAGAGATGAAGACAAGGCTTTGCTGATTCTCCATTTGAAATAGTAACTACTTGGCCACCCTTTCAGCATCACCTTTGAACAATCATTTCCTGGAAGAAGGGGAATAAAGAGAATGAATTATAGAATGCAGTGCAGGAGAAATTGGTCTAAAGACAGGTCAGGATACAGGAAAATGATACTCATTTTTCTCTTTTACTTCTCTGTAATGTCATGTTTCCTACTAATGATACCAATAAACAGGCTTTCAATGGAAATAGGCATGTGAAGACTTTTGACATCACCAGTGAGCATGGGACTCACCACTATTCCATGTCCATCATTAGCAGTTCTAAATTGCCAGTGAAACAGAAACACAAATATTTTAAAAAACCTTTCAAACAGCAGAAATAAGTGAGAAGAATAAAGAGCTGAAGGGAGGAGAGAAGGCATTTATTTCCTGGCTAGAAGAACTCAGTTTATAGAGAGGATTAAATTTATTTTGCTAATTAGAACCTTGCCAGTTTTGAATTATATGCAGCAGTGTAGAAACAAAGTCATGAGGGAGATGGTGCATGAGCCACTGCTAATGCTCAGCAGCAACCACAGTAGACAAGATGAAGGTGAAAGCAAAAGGTGAAACTGCACAAGTTCCTATTTCTTCACTTTAAGGACTGAAAGAAGAAAAAATTTAAGCTGTAAAGAAAACATAACATCACCAGAAGTGAAAGTTTTAACAAGCTATTTGCCAGGGCTACACTTGGTCTGACAGACTTCACAAACAGCCACTGCTGTCATACATGTGACAAAGAAAACCCTAAAAAAACCCAGAAGGCACCACCAAACATCTTCCTCCCCACAAAGTAGTTAAATAGTGAAAAAAGCCATCTTAAAAAAAACCCCCATATTATTTCTGAAAACTGATATTCTGGCAAGAACCAAAACCATAATCTCATTAAAAAACAAAACAAAAAACAAAAAAAACCCCACCCAACCAACCAACCAAAAAAAAAAAAAACTTTAAAAAAACAAAACAAAACAAAACAAACTTAGGAAGAACTTAGGATGCTACTTAGCTTTTATTTTTTATTTCACCCAAGAGCAAGTTTATAATGTCATGTCAAGATGAGCTTCCTGGCTAAAACTTGGTCAGGATTTGTATCTACACTGAAGTTAATGACATTGTCCTTCAAGGGTGATGAGTTCCTTGGTAAACAATTCCATGTAACCATAAAGCAAATTATTGCTGAACCCTCAGTTATAGCTCACTGTCAGGGGTTGTACTGCAACCTCAGCAATCCTCCATGCAAACACCCTCCCAGGAGAGCTCTGGTAGGAGATGGATGTATCAGAAATCTGTAGGACTCTCTCCTTAATGGGTGAAACTGGGGACTGCAGTCTAGGGGTTGGCATGAGAAATAAGATACATATTTGTATTTACATGAATGTAATTTCTGGAGCATGCTGCCATAAAAAGCTATGAATTTACCATGTCTAGTTGGCTTCAAATCAAGGCTGAAGACCTGTGTAGAATATACACTATGATGGAGCTGAAGTAAATGGTTTCAACATAAGATAAAGTTCCATGGCCTCTACTACACAATGTTATGGTAAGCAACCAAATATCTCAATTTCCCCTTAAAATCTATGAGTCCACACTAAGAATAATTTCTGAAGCAATGAAATGAAAGAAAAACATAACTTTTTTACATTGATGAGGATAAAAGGCTCCTTTTCCACTTTTTATACACACCAAAGCAAGGAGAGTTATTGTCTAAATTAACCTTTGAATAGAAACAGAACCTGTATGTCAACATAAAGGTTGACACCTTTTTGATATCAACACCCATTTCTGATAACAATTAGACAGTTAAAAAATAATGCTCCAAAACGAATGTTTTAAAAACAAATTTCTCATGTGTTGATACAATAACTGGGGGAGTTAATTATTTTCATGTTTCCTCTACCAAGGAAAATACTTGTTGTAACTTTGAGGCTTTTTTTCCTAAATAATAATACAGCCAGAGCCTAGGTTGAAAGGAGGCACTTTTTGGGTGAGAATGAGAGGAACTGCAGGAGCAGAGAGAAAGGGAATGAAGATAACAGCTTGGAAGCAGCTTCCACATCCTCAGAAACACAGCTGACATGACAGAGAAAGATTTAGTGCTCAATACAGTTTGAAAGCAGCCTAGAAATATAAGAGATTCGTGTATTTCATGCATTACTCTCCTTCTGTTCAGAAGAACAGAAGGTTTTGCATTTTTTTTAATCAAATGAGGTTGCACATGAGAAACACCCAACTCCCTTACCAGCATAACAGAAACAAACTACAAGACCCAGAGATTTTAGCTAATTACCCACATCAAATGAAGACAGAGGATAATACAGCTGTAAGTTTAATAATTGGCTATTGTAATAAGACTGACATTACTGAACGTCCTTGGGATCACCGTTTCTTTTGGCAATAAAGCATGCAGAATGGTTATGGTGAACATTACAAATGTTTATTAACATAACAGCTCATTCTGGTTCCACAACAGGCAGGATGTGCATAATGGTGCTACATGCATTATTCATAGTGTGCAGGACCAAAATAATTCCTTGCTTCAGTCTTCTGGATTCATAATTTAAGATGAAGAGACAGCCTCTCTCTTACAACAGAGATGTTTATGCTGCTCTTGCTTAGGTTCATTTGGGCCTCACACAGACGCAAAGCAGAGGATGTGACTTAACATATCAATCAATGTGAAAAATTGTTAACAGCATTTCCAAGTGCCCTGATAATCTCAGAATTAAAAGCAACACCACAGCCCCTTTTCTCGTGCTAAATATCATGCATTAAACATAGCAGATGGAAAATAATGTTATGTAAAATAGCAGATAAATAAATTGGGAGGAGGAGCACAAACTGTGTGTAGCAGCCAGAAACCTTTTATTTCCTCCAGGTCCTCTGTTGCTCTGGTAGCTCTAAAATTGGAAACAAACTGGCTTAAACTCCTTCAGTGAGCTTAGAGAACTTAAAGAACTTGTTGTGAATGACATTTCAACCCTGTAACAATGTCTGCCTGAACACTGAAGTTAATAAAGGAAGTGTTGACAGGTCCCTACCTACAAAATGCTACAACACCAATTGAAATGTCATGTGTGGCCAGCCCTGCCTCAGCAGCTCCCACCTCCTGACCAAAGGAAGATGTGACAATTGCCTTCTTAGTAGCTTTTCTGTCTTTTTATTCAGGGCACCAGAAAAAAAATTTCAATACAGACTACTGAAATACTGCTTGTGTACCAGAACTATTTATCAGTTTAGAGTCTTCTTAAGTATTATAGAAAAACAAATATTATTCTTGTACACATATTTTGATTTCATGCTAATTCAGTTTTGGATCCAGCATACCATTCAGAAATTTCAGACAGAAATTGTCCAAGGCATACAGCTGAAAAAAGGTCTTCAGAAACCTGGTCAGATATGTTGTACTATTCCATTCTATTATTTTCAGGTATAATGTTTGAATTTTTATCTTAAAAAATAACAAAAAGTCATTTTGGTTGGGGGGAAAAACACATTTTAAAAATAAATTGTATCAATCGGAAAGAATTCATGTGTAAATCCAGAGCATTTATAAGATTAGCAAAAGATTGCAGAAATTTAAAGAAAAGCATGAAACAGAAGATGAATGTAGTAAACATAACCACAGCATTCACATGTAAAGTCAGGTGGTCCAAGATCAAGGTTTTTCTTGATGCAGATGAAATAAAAACAGACCAGGATGTTACCAAAAAAATATAAAAATTTAAAAAAAAAAATCCAAAACAGTGAAATTGTCTAACACGTTCTTAAATATCTTACCACCTTTGGCCTAAAAATTTCCATTATGAACATCTGAAATCTAATTCACAGGAATTTAAGGTATTGAATAATCCTTATTTATCTGGGAATATTATGTATACATGATGTGGGAACTGGCAGCCCCCATGCCCTACAGTGCTACTTTTCAGCAATCAAAGCAATTCCTCGAGCAGATTTGGCACACAAAGCCCCCCACGTTTCCCTTGAGCACCTCATCCCCTGAGGCTGCCCTGTGCTATTCCCTGCAGTGTTTGCTGCCAGGAGACACAAATCAGGTGCCACTCAGAAACCTCTGTCAAGCAGCACCTCGTGTCCCTAAACCACTTCACAGCCTGTGCTGTTTGTAGGTCCCTCTCCACTTACAAAATCTGCTGTTCAGGCATTCACTTGGACGGGTGTTCTGATGTATAAATCACACCCATAAATTACGTCTGAAACCACTTTGGCGTCTGACAACAAGCAGGAAGGAAGGATGACACCTAAGCAGGAAAGTGATGAAAAATGACACAGAAAATGACCTTGTTCTGTCCTTGAAGGTGGCACAGAGGTGCTCAGAGATGCTCCCTGGCTTCACCAAGGCAGAGCAGCCCCATGTGCAGCCAAATCCATCACCAATTCTCACTCTGTTGCCAAGTCTCTCCATGTCTCCTCTCTAAAAGATGCCTTTAAACACTCTTTTATTTGTTTCCATCAAGCAGAGTGAGCAGCTTGTGTCTACTCATAAAACAGTGCCATTATGCCCATTAAATATCAAGCCCAAGCCAGAGAAGAAATGGTGAATCCTTTCCATTACAATAACCAGAACACATCTGCCCCACACTTCTATTTTATTTCACAGTTTACTCAATGTTTCAGTTTTTGGAGCACAGCAGTGGCATTTTTCCAAGTCCAAATCCAATTAGTCTTTTCATTATATGACTGCAATGCAGAGTATTAAAAAAAAAATTGATTGTGCTTGGTGTCGTTTGTTTAATCTGAGTGTAAGTAAAATTGCTTATTTGATCGTTTATCTAGGAGAGAATGTCATAACACAGTTTTACTGATCACACAATTTGATTTTATTTTCATTTGTTATTAGAGACTTCAAACAGTGGAACAAAAAAAGTATATTTACAACTTCCAGTTAAGAACTGAATTTCCCACCTGAGTCAACAAACCACCCTGAGTGAGACAGTGTGTGGAGTCAAGGCTACACTGGAATATACACACACGTGTTTAAATAAAAAGGCATTTAAACTTTTCAGCAGGAACACAATCAATAACCACTGTGGTGTTGGAAGGACAAAAAGCCAAACTCCAGAATGCCAAAGGGAATTTTAGCAGAGAATGATGGCAGAGCTGTTCTTCAAGTCCTCAAGATAGCACATTTGATCACCACAATAAAATTGTGATTATGTGAGTGGGCATTAATGAATAAAAGATGACAAATATTACCTAAAAAGAAAATTGTCAGCATTTTTAAATTTCCTTTTGGTTCACAAGCATTTCTAAGCTAGGATTTTTTTTATCTTGTTTTCTCCTGATAATTCATTTTATTTCCTCAGGAGTTCTGTTTTAACTGTTAAAGCCAACCACTTCCCCAGCTCTTCAGGATAAGAAGTTTTGAACAAAATGTGCATGGTATAAAGAATTAATTTAGTTCTAGTTCTACAGTAGCTTTACATGTTTTTTGCAGCTTAATATCTGATAAATAATGCAGACAAATTGCCCTCACTTTCAAGGAAACTGAGGGCCCAGTTTGGAAATTTTCAAATGAGCAGCAAAACACTCTTGGGAAAAATACGGTGGTCTGTATTTTAGTGTAGCAATATTTCATAATTTAAATAAATTTTCTTTAAAAGAAAAACATCTTTCTGAGAAGAGTTTCCTCTTCCATGAGCTATTATCCAAAATGTAACTACAAAGAAATTGGGACCCATAAATCTGACCCTTCAGCCCTACAGCAGTGAAATTCTTCTCTCTCCAGTATCATCTGCAGTGCTGGAGAATAGTTTGTTTGGCACATATGCTCTCTGAGTGTGAAGTCATTCCAGTGAAATGAAAGACAGTCTGCTGTAGCTCATTCATTAATTTTCACAGCAGTTGGTGCCCTGTTGGCATTTCAAATTAACGTAAGGAAAAGTTCAAGAGATTTAACTTCATTTCAAATCATGTCTACTATGATTTTCGAGAAACGTTACAAATAGATTAAATTGCATTAGTAAAAGCTAATTGCAGAGCAAAAGAGAAGAATATTAAATGCTAAGTACCAAACTAATTTCAGGGTAGCATAATTTTACCAGCTGAATCATGCCCTGCATGAAAGCCTGCACTCAAGGAGCTGCAGCAGGGACTGAGTCCCAGTGCAGGGCTGAGGTCCCTAAGGATGCTGGTCTGCAAGTGTTAAATGACAACCTGGAATGAAAGGATTTCAGTCCTGTTCACTGCACAGCTCCAAACCCTTCTCTGCAATTGGATCCAAGGCCTACATAAAGCAGTTCTGATGTGTGTAATGAACTTCTCAGAGCTACTGATAAACTGCAGGGCCTTAAGAACATGCAGAGCTCTAATGATGGGGCTGGGGTTTCCTGGCACTTCCCTTTGGTCATTCATTTCAAAACTCCCAGTAATGTTTTCTGTACTGAACTAATCTGACCTGACCATGAAATAGGGAACTTACATTAAACCCCCTGCAATCTCAAGTGTAATTGCAGCTCCTTATTTATTTCTGCACTGGTTGGTTTTGCTGTTTGTCCTTTAAGGTCATAGACAACTCAGGAAATACATCAATTCAAGGGAAAAGGCCATGTGTTGATGGAGAGAATTAAAACACTTTTTTTTTTTTCCCTGAACACCTGAATATCCAATGCATTTTATGCTTCGCTTCCTTCCTGCTGGGTGGGGAATTTCTGTGTGGAAACAGTCCACTTCCAACGAAAAATCTGATAACTCAAAAAGAAATAAAGGTGACAACACTGGGGGAAAAATGAAAACTGTAGCCTCAAATTACAAATCAGGGAGCCATTAATGAAGTTGAATAAAAGCTGCAGAAAGGACCAAGGTGCAATCCCTTAATTTAGATATTAGCAGTGCAAATAGCTGCATTTAAGCATCTCCCTTCTATATAATGGAGAGAAGTAGGTCCTCAATGCTATGGGCTCTCCTTCTCTGTGAAGGAATCAAAAGTGCTTATTTTTCTCCTTGTCTACTTATTTTCCAAGTGATCACATTCCAGATGATATCCAAAGTCAGGTAAGGTAGAAAACTTGTAACTAGAACTTTTCTAAGAATCACAAAGCTTTTAAAAGGAGCTGCTTTACCCTCACAGTGCAACATGAGTGGGTTTTGTTCTCAACATTCATCTTCTGAACTTAAGGACCCTTATAGGCAGCTATTTGTAGAGTTACATTATTATGCTGACACTATTATTATTATTATTATTATATGAGAAGTTATTGTAGTAATGCAAACCAAAAAAGATAAATACATAAAACAGAAGAGTAAAAGTGTGGTTGCAATGCTGTCATGTGGTAGCAGACTTTTAGTGATGGGAAGATTTGATACCCAGTCACAGAGAGAAGGAACAGAAATTTGGCACAGAGAACCATGAGGGAAGGGCAAAGTCCTTGTGCAGCTCTGACAACAATTTACATTTGTAATCATGAACAATGCTGCAGAGTGCACAGTTACTGTGATAAATAACTCACCTCACTTCCACACAATTCCCAATGTGCTTTCTTATTACCCTGACTGACTTACAGATGGCACAGCATTGCTGATGGGATACTGTCTACTCTTTTTATCAAATATCCAGAAACAATACACTGAAGGTAAAAGGATATATTTTCTTCCCTGTTTATTGGAAAAATATCTGTGTTCATTAAATGGAGACCAGATCCTTGTAGGCAACTAGTTCACACACATCACGTCTGCTCTTCATTGCAGTGACTCTGAAAAGTAGAGGCACTTTGCCCTCAAAAAAATTCCAAAGAATTGTGTCCGACTCTATTTTACCAAAAAAATTTACAGACCTATGACTTTGGGACAATCAGCTTTTTTTTTCTTTTTTTTTTTTTTTTTATACCACATACCCCAAACACACTCGTGATGTAAAACAACACCAGGCAACATACTACAAGATTAATTTTACTTTTTCCAAGCATAGATATAATCTTTTTCCACCTACTCCCTCATTCTTGGCAGTATTCAAGAAAGCTTGCCATAACCATACAGATCAGCATAGCTTATATTTATTGCCTAATTATGAAAAAGTAATAATAAAAATGAAAAATGGCAATATAGATTTTCAGTCATATAATTCCAATGCTCCACTTTGCTAAAATGATGTAAAACACCTACCCTTATTAGCCAGAATATGCTGAAGCAGTGTTTAGATAAAGACAAAACCCACAGCCAGGCAGAGAGCAAAAATGCTACAGACACATTTTACAGTTTCCAATTAGGTGTTTCACTGCAAATAAGACATGAAAAATACAATTTTCTGTCTCCATAACTTTATACAATGCACAAGGATCTCAGATTAGCACTCATTCTATATCATTAATTTCAGAGTAGTGTTTTGAGATACCCCAAATAAAAGTACAACCCATGACTGGACAAAAAGGAATTTTTTTTTTGCTCCTAGATTTGTTATACATCTTCCCTTGTGGTGAAAAGATGCATTCCCTGCCTTCACAGGTTTATGAAATACTGTTTACATGAGCCAAGGACCAAAACATTTCTTGTTGTTATGGGAAATTGTAGTATCTACAATGCTGCAGTCATTTGGTAATCCAAGCATCACACACCACTGTGTTTAAATTACAGCACATTTTGGCACTTTGATGGAGAAAACTACATACATAAAAATCAAATTAAACCAGCAAATATTAAGGTAGCATTAAGGCTGGGGCTTTAATTAACTTTCCTGAAAGTCAGACTACTCAAAACATTGGAAGGCCTCAGATGGCTGAACATGGAACAGAAAATGAGGCAGAGATGAGAGACACTAAAGTTATCTAAATCAAGGTCACAGAGCTGTGCAGCCACTGCCTTGGGAGAGGGGTTTGCTGAAAGCAGGAAGGGGTGGAAGTGACTCTCAGCCATGCTGGAAATGCACTTTCCCCTGATTTAACAGCACAGCAGAAGAACAAGGGATCTACCGTATTCCTGTTCTACTGGGGAGAAACAGAGAGCCTGGGCAGGCACTGGAAGCTTGAGGAGCAGCCTCCAGGAACCTGGAAACCACAGCAAAGGAGGCAAGGCAGCTGACATTTTTAGAAGCAGGGAGTAAAATGGCTTTTACAAATCTTTTTATTACTGTGGCTGTGATGGCAGGTGCTTTCCTCAGTAGTGATCTCTCAAAAAAACCATCTCTTCATTTACTTTTAGTGCACCTGTGTTCCTTCAGTGCCACTTTCTACAGACAAGGAAATAACTGCAGAAAACTCCTCTCTTTTTCTGACATGCCCTATCACAGATCTCATTCTGTCTAAAAGGTGTTTCTGAAGGCTGCTTAATCTGACAACTTCTGGATTTAAAGGGTAAGGCAGAAAGAATTCTCAAATCATTCTGCTGAGCCAGAGCAGTGTTATGGAAAGGGATGTTTATCATATTGTAAAAAAAAAATCTGGAGATAGAGTCTCACCCTTCTTTCCCTCTCCCCTGTCTCTTTAAAAACTAAAATTAATGCTCTGGCTTTATCTAAATCTTATTTTTCTCCTCTCTGACTGCCCCATCTTGTATTTTAAGTTCAGAAGCTCTTTGAGGTGTCCCAAGTCCATGAAACCACATGACTAAGTTGAGTTGTTTGGGAGTCTATTTTATCATCTCTAATGCTAGCCTAAAATTACTCAAAAACAATTATCACACATCAGCCCTTCCATGTTCCTTATCACCATAATTTTAGCAGCAGCACACGTAGCACGAATGTCTGGAGAATCTAAAGCTCACATTCCTTCTCCTCTTTACTGTTTAAGTCTTAATTTAGCAGCAGAGATTGTTTATCAATATTTTAGCCTCAGATTTGCTACACTAAAAAGGAGGGGGGATGTGAGCAGATGGCTGTGGCAAGCTGCAAGCCCTGGGTGGGTAAAGCACAAATATGATTCTTGATCAACCACTGAACCAACTCTTTCACAAATTTATGTGCTGAGGAAGGCCAAGCTCAGGCTCTGTGTTGGGAACTGACTCAATTTAATTTATCTTTCTACACTCTCCAGACTATTTCATAAGCAAAACAAAGGCATGAGTTACAGTGCATCATGTGTAGACACATTTGAATTCAATGCATTAACTTCCTGAGAAGTTAGTTTGACCTTGTGCCTGCATAAGTCAGACCAGAAAAGTCTCAACAGCTTAAAATAATAAATAATAATAATAGAAATACCACCAGAGTCAAGCACACCAGAAACACTCTCACTGACAGGCAGCACTTCCAGAAGTCCTTTTAGTTTACAACATCATAAACTCTTATTAGCATCTCATGAAAATGACAGCAATGGAAGCAGACCAGGAGCAGCAACTCTTCCCTCAGCCTCTTTCAGCATCAGGGAATTTGGCTTTGATTCAGAGATGTGCCACCCAGGACAGGTTTTTCTGAGGCAGTGCAGTTACCATGAGAGCCTACTGTGTTTAAACTGCTCCTTAAAAGAGCTTGACCAGCCAGCAGAGAATAATTGTGTTAAAATTCCCCAGCAAAGGTGAAGAGAGGGGTCAGGTTGTTTTGGAGCACTCCTTCACCTTGTTGTCAGTGGAGTAAAAAAATAAGTGCAGCCAAGAGAATGTTTTAGCACATCCAGGATTCCCTGGTGTCTTCAGCATTTAAGCCACAATTTCACCTCTCTGTAGGTGTTTTTAAGCACATTTTGAGGTAAAGCAGCTCTTGGGCTGCTCTTTTCCAGGCCAAGGACAAAGAGCTGCTACTGGCCTCACACTTGGGCAGTGGTTGTCCCAAGGGCTCTCCTTGCAGATGACAGGTTAATATTCTGCCTTTGGGACATCTTCAAATCCCTGTTTTTTTCATTTACAGACAAGTATGAAGAATCAGATTGGTTTCCAGTTGCATCATTCAGCCAGAAATCTCTCTAAGAGAAGTCCTCCAAATCAAGAGTGTGGCCACTACAAGATTGATTCCTGCCTAAACTATAACTACCTGCCTCATGAATAATTTTATTCTCTGGATCTGTCAATCAGGCATCTTCTGTGAACATTAAATTTATTACAGCAAGTTAAAGAAATGAATGGTGTCCAAGTTGTCATTGAGATTAATATTACAAGAAATAATTTTTTCGTCAAGTGTGTAGTAGCAAGCTAAAGTCAGGACACAAAGAACATGTCCTTTCCATAACATTCAAAATATTTCTAAATAGTTGGGAAAAGTTTAGCATTTTAACAGTGACAAGTTGCCATAACAAACTGGTTTCTTTTATGTAACTTAAAAGATCCTAAAAATGCAAAAAGAATTTTGTTTCTTTGAAACTCCAAGGGAAACATGAATTTACTGAAAACCACCCAAGTGTGGTATGAAAAAGCACTTTGTTTAAGAAGGAGGTAATTTTTTATTTCATGTCAAACCATGATGGCTCCTGCTCATTCATAAAGATAACAGTTGTGCATCTGCAGCAGGGCATGGGCTCCCTACATCCCATTCCAGCTGGAAATGTTTTCACATTAAATAGACACTGTGAAGTGCTCCAGAGGAATTATACAATTATTTCTGTTCTTTCTTGGAACTGGAATCAGTATTATGTGCATGGGAGACAGTGCATGTGATATAAATATTTAGACATATAATACTCTTTTTTCAAATATTTGTATCAACAAAGCTCTTAAATCTTATTAATCAATTATTAAGAGTTCTGGGTCATCAGAATGAACTGAATCACTTCCCCAGAGCTTACGCCTTCAGGAACAGGATCTTCTAAGTAGAAATAAAAACCTGGCAAGTCTCAGCAAAAATAGTAAAAAAAAAATCATAAAGGGAAGTAAATAAAAGAAAAATAAAATGGTAGGGGGTAGAGTATCCCTATCCACTTAGCAGTTAGTGGAAATTTTTGCAGCTTGCCTCCTGCCTTTGACATAAGGAAACCTCATTTTTTGGGTTTTAACAGCCCAAGAATTTTTTCATCTGTTCATTTTGAAACTGAAATAGCTGAGGCTGATCACAACTCTTCTGTTTCAAGCTACTGCTGAAGAGCTATTTGGTGTAAATGTTCAGATAATAACAGAGTATGTCAGTAGAAAATCCCTTCCTGCAACTTCAGTTCTGCCAGTTCTCCAAAATGGGCACATTTTAGAACATTCTAAGCAATACTTTGACTACTATTACTGACTGCTAACGACAACTTTATCTCAGGCTCAATTCTTGCAGCAATGTGCTGAAAAGAAATTTCCCAGTACACAAATATAAACACAGAAACAGGAATGGGTTTAACCAGGTAATATTTTCTATAAGGACATGAAATGGTCTAGGCAGAGGAAACCTTCCACTCCTGCTGTATTAGCAGAACAAGATTAATTAAGTGAGTCCATAAATTGTAAAAAGCAGAAGACAGTATAAAGTTCTGTTACAATTAAATGCTGCTGCCAGCTCAGGAAACAACAGTGTGATTTTCACCTCTGGACTCCTCAGGGTGGGTACTTGAGCCCATTTTTCTAATGAACAGGAATCTTTCATGTGTGAGCAGGACAAATAAATATTGAATAAAGGCAACTTTAAAAATCAATATTCACTGTGGATACAAGGAGTGGTGATTTTCTTCTAATTGCTTCACAAACACATACCTAAAACTTTCTTAAATATGACTGGTGCCCTCTGCTATCATATTTACCTCAACACCTGTCTGAAGCTCACAAATCTTCACTGAAAATCCATTGCTCTTTGGCCCATATAATAAAATATCACCAAGAAAGCAACACTCTTTACTCTTGTGCATTTACAAAATTCTCTTGTGCATTGCAAAATTCCATGTGCAAGTGTTCAAGGCTGCAGTTGTGGCAATGGCTCCATACAAAAGGTCTGCACAAGAGAATATTAGCATGGCTTCATCTGGGCACTGAGATCTGTGCAAGCTCTGCTCAGGTCTGACACTTGTGCATGAATGGCAGAGACTGCAGAACATCATGGCTAAGGGGAGGAAAACCACCATCAGCACAGAGCTGGTGATTTTCCTTAGGGATGCACAAGCAGTAGGAGTTTCATTACAATGGAATTCCCTCATTGCCCCAAGAATGTTCAGCTGCACATCTGGACTGGGCTTTTAGCTTGCTGAGTTAAAGATTTTCTTGAGATTTTCTGCTATGAAGATAGTTTATCATTCTTTCACTTGGTGGCTCTTCATTGGCTTCCAAACCTCTCTTTCTCCATCCACAGTGGGAAGTAAATTCCGACTAATGCAAAGGATAAGGATCACAGGAACTAATTCCTATAACCAAGGACACAATGAAGGAATATGGTCAAACATGATTTCTTGCTTTACTGACACCCTAATTCAAGATCATTTGCAATGAGCCATTTCCCAAATCAACAGAAATAAGATCACTGGAAAAGGGAATCCTTCTGAAGAGTGCTTATTCAGTCGGGGACAGAGGAGGAAAAACATCCTTGTCAGGCTGTGCAGGGGTTTTGCCATGCACAGAGGAACTCTCACTAAAATCTGGCCCACAATGTTGTGTTTTCTCATTTCCTTTTTGTGTTTTATAGAATGCTTGTTATGTTTTTCTAACACCATAGTGTTAATTGTTTAATGTTATAGTGTTAATTAGAGGTTCTCTACCAAGAACTACTTCACCCTTCTCATATGCAGAGCTGATTAATTCCTAGGTATTCATTATACTAAAAGGTATATTGACATTCTAACATTTTATGATGATATTATGCATTAGCAATATTACATTTAACTGCAATAATCACTGTGACATCGCATGTGGGTGGCACTACAATTTAATTCATTTTCATTTTTCAGTCGTTAGAATCATGATCTAAATTTCAGTAACTCCTCTTCAATACCTGATCTAATTTTCAATCTTGTCTTAAAAGAGCACTGCTCATTATTCTGAAGTTCTTTGATTCACAAATGGAAACTGTAAGTTTAAACTAAATTTCTTTTTCAGATGAGATTCCTACCACACACAGAGATGAGACAGAAGGTCACTGAGTACAAACTGTGAAAACCAAAGGGAAAAAAACACTCGAAAACTAAAAACATCTTTGCCTTTTACTGTTAGCCTGCTGTATTTCTTAGATAGATCTTTCATGCAGTAAATGCTATTGATGTCTAAACATCTTATCTTGTTTCTGGCTTATAGTTAAAATGTCTAGTTTTCCTCCACAACATCCTTCTAAGGACCTCACGTCAATACTTCTTGCTTCTGCCCCTCCTCCTTCCTCCACAAGTTTTTCCTCTGGTACATTATTTAGAGACATCATTTTGTGCCCAATCCTAATCCACCCTGTTCCACCTCTGAATGTAAAACACTCAGGTGATATCTCAGCAGGCATGAGGATGGTAAAGTTTGATCCCTGGGAACATGAAGGATGCCATCAGTACCCAAGTGCAGCACATAATTTTTTCACAGTTAATAAAAAAGGTACTTAAAGTTACAGGAGTTGTCATTTTCCTCTAAAAAGTTGCATTTGCACTAAAATTTCTCCTACATGCAACAGAGAGAGGTTCTAGTGGTGTCATTTCCCACCAATCTGGTAAACAACTGGCCCCTAAAGGAGATGTTCTGAACAAACACATAATACAAAACTGAGACAGATTGCACATGTATGGAACCAGAATCCAAATTCTGCAAAAAATTTTTGAGAAAGGAGACAACTGGCAGTCTTCCCCAAGGATTTTTACAGACTCCAGTTTACCACATGCCTAGTAGTCCTGTCACTACTTCATGATATTTTTTGCTTTTTTTCCCTTTCTTCTCATAAAATATATGTGCTTCATCGTATACAGATCATTACTAGAATGGAAACAATTATTTAACTATTTTTGTGAGGAGGAGCACAATTTCAGGCTGAGGGAAGCAGCTGACATTATCTAATGTCTAGGACAGTTTCCTAAGAAAGTTCTTAAAGCAAAGCTAATCTATTTTCCCTTAGAATAGCTAATAGTGCCTGTGGCTATGTTTGCACCCACAAATGTTTGTTCTAATTCCACTGTCAGTAGTGTTCTTTGCCTAAAGGTCACATGCCATCAAAACATGAAGACAATGGTGTTATTACTCCTTTCCACTTGCACACTGAATCAGAGAAAGAAATAAATAACTAGAATGTTTTTCCATGGCTGTATAAATCCTGACTGCCTTGAGAAATTCTTGTGTGGGATTATTCCAGGGAATTCTCAAGGCAAACACAGTTTAATAGGTGCAGAAATCCACTGACCCTGAAGTGGGGAGGATAAAACTTCTCAGTCCTGAGTGACTCAGGGACACTGTTCAGCAGTGGGGATGATCTACAGGGTCATGCAGAGCACTTAAGGACTTAATAATGTTTGTAACACCAGGATTTTAATGATGTATCTAGCCTTTTCACATTCATCACATTCTTATTTAAATTAACAATTCAACCTAGCTTTAGAAAAAAGTGGAAGTTACTTTCCTTATGCCTGTGCTTTAAAAATTTAAATTTTGTGGCTAGCAATGGATATAAGATCAGGCTAAGTATCTGATCTGAGACAAAAATTTTCCTGATACTTTCCTATTTAATATAAAAATGAATGTGTGGGTGTTTTTGAGAAATGAAAAAATTACTCAGGTGCCTTAGAAGCCTACTTCTTTGGAAACATAAAATGTCTGAATTAGTTTTGGAAATTCAATTTAGCTCTTAAGTCACTTGGGCACATTTGAAAGTACTACACTTGGTCTAACTCTTGACAGGAAAAGATTGGTGTCTTCATTAAGTAATCCTGTTGAAATCAAAATTCTGTAAAGTTTTCCATTTTGATGAAGAGAGGTGTTTTTAGAGAAAAACAAACCAACAATGTTTTCAACTGTTTGATTAAACACACATTATGGACCATTGCCAAGACAGTCAGCTTTAACTAAGAATCAGATTTTCCATTTTAGAGAGTTACTACACATAGCCTTTTTTACTCTCATTTAGTCATAGTAATCTCCTTCATTTGAGTAGTTGAGTTTGAAGCTGATAGAATTTAAGCTGTTTAAATCTGTGAGCACAAACAGAATTCTGGAAAAAGAATGTCCTGTGCTTTCAGTTTACATGGTTTTTCCATTTAACAAAGTAGAAGATACCTCACCAAGCTGGCAAACAGTGCTCTGATTAGCAAAAACATTTTGAGCTAAGACAAACTCAATGCAATTATTAGTATAATCTTATTAGCAAGATAAATCTTTAGACAAAGTTCAGACAGGAGCCAGTAGCTTCTATATATAATACTAAATTTAATTACACCTAGTTAAACCATTAAATGAGAAAGCCTGGGCTAGGTTGGGAGTTTGTGGATGTTTAAGAAATGACCCAAGAGAGCTGACAGGTATTAATCCTGTCCTGTTCTTCCTGCATAGGTTTGGCAAGTGATTAAAAGGGGGTTTTGCAGGAGACAGAAGAGTGAAAGGGATCTGCTCCTGCACTATAATTCCAACTCCCAGTGTATATAATTCCATATATTTAGTGTGCCTGGGATCTGGCACCAAAACCCCTCCCCAGGAGGGTGTCATGGGCTGCTGTGTATCACTGAGACACTGCTGTTTGTTCACTCCTGAATACACCTCTGACCCCAAAGCTGCTCCTGAGCATCTCTGCAGAGACACAAATCTGATTCAAGACAACCCAAAATCAATCTGTAACCTCCTCCACCAAGCAGTTAAAATGTTAACAACTTCCAGCTAAATGAACATGCATTTTACACATTTTACAACACTATTGCTGAAGTTACCAGTGTTGTCAGAACCTCTGGCAGCTCCTCCTTTGGGCATTTTGCATTCCTAGTGATGCAAATCCAGATGGACACAGCTCCAAGGTCTGCTGTGCTGGAGCCAGTGCAATGTGATCACACAGCCCCAGGACCTGGGCTACAGATCCTGACACCAGACCTGTTTTCCCCACGTATGCTGCTGCCTACAAGAGCACTTAAAAAGTGAGGTGATTCTCTTAGATGTTTATATGGTTATTTTAAAAGACCTTGTCACAATCAGATTGAGAGATGACCTGCTCTTGGTTTGCATTCATCTGGCATTCACAGCAAGAGCCCTGGCTCACCACAGTGGAGAATTAGACAGGATCTCTTTTTGCTCCTAATTTAAGCCTTGTAGAGGAAAAACGAACCAAATCCTGCCAGGCAGTAGAGCTGACTGGGCTTTACCACAATCACAAAAAGAATGCAGAAAAGATATTGCACATGGCACTCAAATCACACCTCAGGTGGTTCTGTGGTACAGCAGATATGGATACCTAGAGCACTCAGTACTAAATAACTGATGGAAGTCAAGGAAATATTTGAAAGAACATCTAAAATTCAAAAATACAACAGCAAATCCAACCAAGTTTTGAGTTTGCATCTGTGCAGGTCCAAGCTGTATCTATGACACAAAAGCTATTCTGGGAAACTCTAGGATATGCTGTACAGAACAAGAAGTTATTTTTGAGCTCTTAATGAATTCAATACAAACATTCCATTTCATGCTATGACATTATCAATTCTCAAAATGGATGGGGTTTATTTATAATTAAATATTAATTAATATTTATATTAATTAATATATTAATTAATAAATATATTATATTTAATTCAAATTCATATTAAATAAAATATTTATATATTAAATTTAATTATATTAAAATATAAGTTGTGTTGTGTTATATTTTTAAATAAATAATATAATAATATATAATGTATATTATATACTTACATTATATAGATTATATATTATATTATATTATTTATATATTTATATTTATTATCCTTATTTTTTACATTTCTTTATAGTATACTATTATTATATTCGATATAATATGTATTATTATGTAATATATTATTAATAAATTTATTTTATTAAATTTATGTTAATATATTAATATTCATAATTTTATTGATTATTTAAATTAATATTTATTGATACGCATTGATGGTTTAAAGATAAGTTTTATAGTAAATATTCCAGTGTAACATTCTGGATTTGTGCATAGCAGTTGATTTCCATTAGGGAAAGAGCCATTGAATGCAGGCTGCATTTGTAGAGTTGTTTCCATTCTAACTGTGCCAGAGCATATAAATTACAATCCCATGCTTTGTGGAAAAATCAGTCATTGTTGTAATTAACCACCTTCCTTATCACCTTGCACTTTTGCCTTATCACATCATTGACTATCTGCTTGTAATGAGTAACACTCAGGGATTACTGTTACATATACAATTTACAGTAATTACTAGGTTACTGACAGTGAAATGACTTATAAAACTAATAGTGCATCTTTGTTTCTTCACGTTCAATTTAAGGAACTTTGCCATTCTCACTTCATTTCAAAACATCAATAAAGCTGTTTCCAAGTTGAAAATTCATTTTCCTTTGTACATAGACTATACATTTCATAGGACAGAAACCCATTTCCATATTAGTCACAGTAGCAAAGTGACTTCTCATTCACCCTCAAGTTTATTAAAAACAAAGTGCTTTTAATATTGGGTGAAGCTGGATTAAAAGCATACATTAGCTTCTGACATTAAAATGGAGTAATTTTGTTTCTTTGTTCCACCATCTGAGACACCATTAGAAGTAGACTTTCAAGCAATATTTTGGAATTGCAATTACTGCACTGAGAGGCAAATCTGGAGTCCAAGCAATTAATGCATTAAGAGATGTATGTCAGCTATAAAGGTGGATACACATAAAGTTTTGATTATGATTTCTTTTTTAAAATATTACTGCAAAATACTCAGAAGAGCTTTCTAGGCATTATAGATATGTTTCTCTGCTTTTCTAGTCTGCAAAATAAGAACACTAAAATCCCTGAAGTTAATAAGTGACAATGAGAATCAAGGTATCTCATTTGGAAAACTGCTTAGCAGAGCTGCAAACCAATAAAAGTGTTCTTTCACACACAAAATTCTCAGAACTCTCAACAGAAGCACTTCTAGGTTTGTGTTCTTTAGCTGCTGGCACTCTCCTATAAACATTCCTTGGTGGCTTTTCTGACAGCTCCTTCTGCAGAGAAGAAGGAGCTCTCCTCTTCCCTCCTTGCTCCACCTTGGAGAAGTTAATAAAGACACTTCAACGCCTGTCTCACCCTGGGCCACCAAGTCACCTCTGGAGAGTCCAACAAAGTGATCCACCCTGCTTGTGCTCTCTCTTTTTTTCCCCTTGGTTGCCTTTATCTGTAGCTTCTTGCACTACACAAACACTTTTCCTTGTCCAATTTGATGTGGCCTTCCCACACCCAGCAGGGAACCCCTGCTGACTCCAGGACAGTCCTTCACCAGGCTCATCCTTCACCAGAGATCCGTCCAGCCCTCAGAGGACAGCAGGTAACTGCCCCCTGCCAGCAGTTGCTTTGAGTTCCCAAGACATCCAAGCCATCCTACTTCCCCTGAGAAACCATTCACATCACCTGGGGTTGCCTTTCCTCCTCCTGTCTATTCCCTCCTGGTACCAGCTCCTTCCAAGCTGAGCTGACATGTCCCTCAGGAGAAAGAGCTGGTTTATTTTTAAATCAATTATTAATTTGACTCTAACTCTCCTCACCAAAGATAATTTTCATGCCTATATGGCTATGTTATTCCTTATTTTGCACACAAAGAAGAATTTATGAGATCAGGATAATTATTTCATGGCTATTAATTGTTTATGCCCATTAAAATTATTATTACCCTTTAAATTATTATTATTGCTAGCCAATTGCATGCACAAATTAAAACAGAAGGAGCACTGTTTGCAGGTTTTAAACATGCCAAACAGTTTGCATGTTTCAATATTGCATTGGAATCAGCCAAGAATTTTTTTCTTTCTTCTAGCATGGCCAAATCACTTCTGGAGTGTTGATAAATCAAGTCAGCCGTTTATCTACAAGGTCAGACTGAGTGACTTTATTTTTCATGCATCAAGGACAATGGAAAGGTGGGGAATGTAATACAACTACCTAAAGTGCAAGGGTGAGAACTGGGTTGGAAAGAAATGCTAAGATCAGGGTGACCAGGGACCCTGGAGCCAGAATGCCACAGTGGAGCTGGGGCGTGTAGAGAGGGGATTTTACAGCTGTTTTCTGCGAGCCAAACCAGACTGCACTGCTTTTGCAGAGTAGCACAATGTCCAGCAGCACAGGCACATGTTCTGCAGGTGCTGGACCTCAAGAAATTAGGCTTAAAAACATGCCAAGCCAGTGAAGGGTGCTGCAAATCAGACTCCTAATAGGGGGCTGGGCAAACCCAGAGAGGGTTGGTGCTCTTGGCCTGTGGGACACTAAGGGCTGCTGTCCTGGACACAGCCAAAGTGAACAGAACCCAGAATACTGCTTTTGACAAGGAACAAACACAAACTGCTCAAGGAGAGAGTCCAAGGCCAGGCTGGATGGGTCCTGAACAACCTGCTCTAGTGGAAGGTGCCCTCAACTCATGGTAGGGGGCTTGGAACAAGATGATCTGCAAGGTTCCCTTCTAACCCAAACCTTTCCATGAGTCTATAATAAGCAAGACAGCACAAATAATATCAGCATCCCCTCATCTCCTCTGCCAAGAACCAGTAAATTGATTTGCTGAATTAGAAATGGAAATAAGACTCATGATTTTAAATAACCATTAATGGACTTATCCCTCATGCATTTATGCAGACCTCTTCTTAAACACAACTAATTTTGACTTTCAGAAGACTTTGTGGCAAAGTAAGCTTAACAACTTCGTTACCAGTTTTCCAAGGAAAAACAGTTACTTCCTATTGTTGGTCTTCATCTGTAACTTAATCATTTCCTTTTGGTCCTTCCAATTGCAAATCCATGCCTCAAAATTGTTTTCAGATCAGTGTATTTGCCATATTCAGTTCTGGATCCCTTGTCTGTTAAGGAGTAGAAGCAGATAGTCCACAGCAATCTGGCAGTGCCCCAGGACAGTAATACTCTTCCAGGGCTCCAAGATTATATCAGCTACATTGATGTAAAATTTTAATTCCATTTCTTAAGAGGTCAGTATGAAATCTACCCTTAGGAATGAATTCAAGTCAAGTCCAAAGGGCACAAAAATTCAGATGGGTACTTTATCTCTGATGAGGCAGACCTTTAGTGAATGGAAAATTTAGGGGCTTTTTGTCATAAACTAACTGATGTCCAAAGAAAGGCTTTGTAAAGCTTCAGTCACAAATGCAGCAGGGGAAAAATAGTAATGCGCCTCATGCCAGTAAAGTGAGCAAAAAGCACATGAATAGCAGCATAAGGTAAAGCTTACAATTATTATAACCCCACAATGATACCAGGTTGCTCAAAATGTTCACTTTCAGTAGAACAAAAATCAATTCTGCTCTTATGGAGGAATATTCATCCTCATCACTGTTCATTTTTAAGCACTCAGAATGAAAACAAACAAAACCCAATTATTTTTTCTGTTATGGTACCAGATAAGATTCCCTACCAGGGCTATAATGAGCAAGGCATCCTTCAAACACAAGATGGGATCTCTTCCTTGAAGTTCTTACAAAATGAGTTGCCAGAAAAGCTGCCATGAAGAAAAGAAGCAGTGAGAGGTAATCATCAATTCTTTAGTTCCTTTCTGTGTTAGAAGCTGCTTAATTACTCATGACCATTTCTATACAGTCAGGAGAGTGACTTCTGCTGCTATTGCAATAGGTAGCCATCAGCCCCAAGTAGGGTTTTAAAATTTTACATGTATACATATATATTAGTCAGTCCATGCTTTTTCTCTGCGCTGCAAGTAATTAGTGTTCCATGAAAGTTATTTAGTGGAGTCACATTACACACTGTTTTTAACCAAGCGACCAGGAGGACCAAGAGGGACTTTGAATCACACAAGTAGGTTAAAATGTCATTCCTAGAGCAGTTCCCTGCCCAGGCAGGCCAAATGTGTGGCTACATCCATCCTTAACTTCAGATTATCATAGGCTTAGAAACAGCATTGCTGACATCACAGAGTTTAAAAAAAAAAAATTAGTATTTTAACTTCTACTCTCTGTGTGCAGAGTAAAATAGAAATCACACACAAAGCAATGAAGTGAAGTATAAAACTCAGCCAAGATACATTACAGTGAATGTATTTGGTCATCATAAAGAACGGCAAAATCAGTTCCAACAAGGTGTCATACAATTTTTGATGAAACTGTCCTTTATAAAAGTCATTACTAATTTTTCTTCTGAGACAGGTCTTGCAAAGTTAAGTAAAATCACTCAACTAAACTGCAAAAGTACTTTAAAGAGTCAGGCTGATTGATAAAATCAAGGGCTGCCAAGTGACCTGAACAGACATAGAGAAAATACCATTGTAAGATTTTATTCTGAATTTGGCCACGAAGGCGTGTTCAAGGGTGTGATTCTCCCATAAATTAACTATGCTATTAATAGCCACAGAAGCATTACTGGCAAAATAGAACAGGAACCACAACTTCAGCAACAACTAAGTCACAACACAACATTTGAAGCAAGTAGCTGTCAGAAGTTGCTTTCAAAAGCTCTTCCAGTCTTTCTGTTACTGACTTAGTGAAACAGGTGATGCCACCTGGCAGCCAGAGCACTGTGATGTGCTTGTTTCTCACTGTTTATCCTGATTTCACACCATTTACCACCTCCCTGGGAAGAGCTTAAATAGAAAAAGATGTTTATATAGAAATAGGAAGGCTCATGGACAAATCCAAGTCTCGTGGAGCTGTGCAGATTTACTGCAGTCAACAGAACTGAGCCAAGCTCATCCCTTATTTTAGCGCTCTTCAGTCAAGGAATTTGCACCAAGAGGAAATTTGTGCCAATATTTTAGGTATGTGAAATAATTCTGCTTATGTTGGGTGGGATTTGACAAAAAGCACTGAATCAAAGGCCAGGGGAGCCAACCAACATTTTGAAATTCTAATTGCTGTTATTCAAGAGGCTGAGGGAATGACAAAACAGAACCTTGGTACAATGGCCCTGCATGGCTTGCATTGCAGAAGGGAGAGAACTTTGTTTCCTATTTTACTACAAAAATGAATTAAAGAAAGTTTAAAAAAAATTAAAATAAAACACCAAAAAAACTAACCCCCCAGTGCAGTCACTATTTAGTTTCCTTTCTCATATTTTCAGTAAAATCAGTGCAAAGCTGACTATTTTGTACTGTCATCAATAATTAAGTCAATTGAAAGCTATTATTGATTTTCAGCTACATTTGCATTTTGCATCTTCCTAATCTGCTTTATAAATTATAAAATGAGTAATATTTTCCCCAAAATGCTTAAAACATGCACACATATAAGGTTAGTTGGTTTTGATGCAATCTGTGCTTACATTCAACTTCTTGTAAAGTTGAGCCACTGTAAGAAAAGCCAATAAAGGTTTCTATAAACAAAGATTTATGTGTACAACAAACAAGTGTGCTTGAACAAATTCATAGTCTGTACACTGACCTCAGACTCTCAGGTTAATATCAGCATCTTCTTAATGGACTACAGTAGAAAATAAGATTTCATGGACATTACCCCTGAGACACCAAATCTTTACTGGCATCAAACAATTACACATTATGGAAACTCAACCGAGGGTGAGAAGAGGAGACACAGAAAAAACACAATTTACTGCAATTAATATTATGTTGATAGCATGCATGTCACAAACTCACTGAAGCAGGAATCATTGCTTTATTCCTGGAATAGAATGCAAAAATTGTGCACTCAGTAGCAGTGCTGCAGTAGGCGGGGAATAAAGGACAGATTTCCATGGCCAGGTGAGCCACTCCCTCCTGTTCCTGTTATAACCATCCCACTACTCCTCCTGGTACCAGTGTAAAGCAAGAATTCTGTTCATGTTTCCATGGACAGATATTTCCCCCCTGTCACTCCCAGACAGCTTCAGCTTTATTTGAGAGAAACAATTGTGAAGAGTAACACTAAAGTCTGAAATAACAGGTCTGGTTGTGAGTAAATAATGTTTTTCTACACATTATCCAGGTTTTGGGGAGAAAGTTCTCTAACACAAGGAGTTATTGTTTTTTTAATTGGGATTAAGACAAATAGATAATTTTACTTGATTCATTTATGTCCATGCCATCCTG
Source organism: Catharus ustulatus (assembly GCF_009819885.2). Lineage (NCBI taxonomy): Eukaryota > Metazoa > Chordata > Aves > Passeriformes > Turdidae > Catharus > Catharus ustulatus. The sequence goes on along the minus strand of NC_046227.1, from coordinate 31,199,686 downwards.
TAATTTATTAATCAGTATTGATAAATTAATTAAAAAACTTGATAGCAAGTGGAAAAAGTATAATTTTGTATTTAGAATTAACTCCCCTTCTCTGCTGTTTTAACAATATCCTGCCTGGATCCTTCATTCCTTTTACCTCTTCCCTCCTTTAGAGACACTTCTGGGACATTTCAATTCATATGTCCTCCTGGCCCATTTGTCCTAAAAACACGTTCTAAATTTTTTTATTTTTTTGCTCATCATATTCCAGTTTAAATAATAATAAACCCAAGTAAAATTACAATGCCTTTTTTTGATCCTTACATACATAACATCAGCAGAAAAGTACTTAACCTGGAGCTTGTAGACAAGAAACTCTGCACCAAGAACTTTTGCTTGAAAATCTCTTAGAAAAACTAAAATGGAAGATGAATTCATGAGCTAATCATGAGGGTACAGACAATATATTACATCCAGTACAGAATAGGTTGTTTCCTGGGCAGCATGAAACATCAGCAACAAAAAAAAGCTACAGCCCCACATCTGCAATTCTTGTGTCCAAGAGCTGAACTCAACATTATACACAAGAATACACACATAAAATAATACTATTTATTTTTAGAGACATTTAGAGATCTTCCTTGTTCTTGATCAACTGCCTATGAACAAGTTTTCTCTTTAGATAATTAATAAGGCTCACAGCTATATATTGCCAAAGTTCATTTGCTACTTTGATTCATGGCCAATACTTATCAGACATTCAGATTTCTAAGGTGAATCAAATCATCTGCTCATCTGATAAGTGGGAACTAGACAAGTTTTGATGTAAATGAGAAGGAGGCTGATCAGAGGTGAAAATTATATTAAATGTTAATTACTGTAAAAAATTGATGCAACAGTTTTAAGTCATGCCTAGGAGTGAATATTTAATTCCTTTTGTGTTCAAGGCTAGGAAATACCCATTAGGTAACTTGGGACCACAGACTTCCAAATCATTATTATAACCAGCCAATGTACTGTCTAATGCAAAAACATTATGCCTGGTGTAATTCTAATTACAGAATTATTGTATGCTCATCCTTATGCCTTTTTACAGTACACTAACAAAATCCAGTGTGCTACAGACTCAGAGTTTGCCCTGCAAACAATTACACACTCGAGCAGCCTTCCTCTTAGGAGAGGTTCCACTTCAGTGGCTTTAATGAGACAGGTCATGTGACCAAAATTCTTATTACATATATTAGAAATTTCTCTCCTTAGTATTTAACCTTTGGGATCTCTTTACATTAACAGTGTTGATTTAAATTTGGAGTGTCCCCCAGAAATATTTTTCCCCCATTTGCTTACTTTTGCCTGTTTTCAGTAAATTGGCAGAGTAGATCTATTTCAAACAGACTTACCAAGGCAAAAAAAAAAAAAAAAATTCATTGCCACCATGTTTTAAAACAATGTCCTAGTTCATAATAAACAAAAAATACCAGACATTACTTTGAGGGGAGGAAAATTAAAAATGGAATTCTAAAATGGAAAATTACTAACACTTCATTTTTATAACAGTAATAATAAAATTACTATCATTACTAAAAGATTCTTCACTAAAATTTGAGTTTCTTACAGTCTTGTATTAGTTTTATGGCATCCACAAATCTGAACAATGCAGTGTTTTAAATATGTAGGACAAGCTGATGTGATTTCCTTGTTGGCTTGACATGCTGCAGGGAGCCAAGATCTGGAGCACAACAACTCCTTTTCCCTCTTTTTGCCCCTTGAGCACACCAAGCATCCAGCAAACAATGAAAAATCCAGCTGCCAACCTCAGCACACAGCAGTATAAATCTTGGGGTTGCCCTGGAAGTGAGTAGACATCATCCTTGAGAGAATTTACCAGGGCATGAGTGGGTGTTCCAGCCCTGCTCTGTCCTCCCAACACTTAATTTAAGAGATGTGGCACAGCCACAAGAGGTGGCTGTGAACAGTGGCCACAGAGTTCAGCCAGAGACTTCCAGGTCTGCCCCGGTATTTGAGCAAGGCTCATTCTGTGTGAGAACTGCTGACTCAAACATCTTTTAAAAAAATAAATAAAATAAAATCTGAGGACATGGCTCATTAAGTGCATTTTCAATTTGCACTGCAATATACATCTCTTTAATCAAGTCACTCAAAATTTGCATGAAGCCACAGCCCATAAATTGTTCTCCATAACTTTTCCAAAATCCTTCCAGAAGGTCCATCCCTGCATCTGAAATATTTCTGTTCCACTCCTATTACATTCAGTAGGATTGGAACACTTATGTCTGCAGAGAGTATGGCATTTATACTGTAATGAAACTCAGTATTTATAATGCCAGACTATTTATTTACTGCTACCCATAACTTATAATGGTGCTGGTTTTTATCTTGTATTTCTGATACACTCTCCATTATTGCTTATTTATGAAAATAACCTGTGCCATCAAGAGTTCTATTCCTCTTTAATAAAAGAGTCAGCAACTAAAATTACAACTATAGAGACAGACCAGACTTGCTGACCTGTGACAGAGTGCAATCATAGGGAAAATAAATACTAGTTTTGAATTATCATGAGCATGTGCAATGCAGACTAATATTTTTTATCCTTACTTTTTACACAGTCTATATGAATTTTCTTAAATGCATTTGAGCAGCACTTAGGGCCAGTTCTTATTAATCTCTAAGATAAAACAGCTGCATTATCAATTTCCTGGGACCTGAATACTGTACCAGGTGTACAACAGGGTCAACACTGGACCTACTGAAAAAGGATTATTTTACTTTTTGTCTTTCTCCACTATATTCTTATGAAGCTTAATGAAACTTGTGAGACTGACAGCCAGATGTTTTGACTATGGAATATCAATCCATTTTTCAGACAAAGAAAAGGACTGATGGGCCCTTAACCAGAAGAAGGGGTTATCTCTGCTGGGGAGTAACTGATGAACCAGGGATGATTTTAAACTAACAGCATAAAGGCAAGTAATAAAGGAAAAAATGAAAAACAGAAAAGGCCAAGATTTCATTAGAGTTCAGCCAAATGAGGAAAGAAAGACAAGCAACGCTTCAGTTATCACTGTATTAATGACAGGAATCTGCAAAACAAAGGAAAAGGAATTTGAAACTCACCAGTGGGAAGAAATTTCATATAATTAGCATTAGTGAGGCCAGATGGGATGGTTTGCAGCATCACTGAAATGCTAAAAATCCTGTTTGATAATGTGCTTTAGGGCAGAATGGGTGATAGAGGTGGAAGTGTATATTAAAGACATCATTACTTGTTTTATGGTTAGTGATTACTGTGGAGTGCCTGGGATGAATATGCAGCAGGGTTTCCAGCAGCAGAGCCACAGATGTGGCAAATGCAGCTGGGGAACAGGATGGGCATCTCCTCCAGCACTAACACAGGGCCACACAAAAGGTACTCGTGCCTCAGTGTAAAATTTGTGTGAGTTACTTCAAGTTACTCTTGAGAACAGGCATTGAAATAAACCAACAGGATTATTTAGCTTTATATACAGCCACCTCCAAAGCTAAAGCACAGGTTTAATCTTGGCACGAAAGCCTGAATTCATTTTGAGACAAGTGACTACAAAATATAATGCTTGATGCAAGCAAAGGTAGAAGAACATGGCAAAATACTAATTTAGAGGTCTGACATAGTCCAAATGAAAGGTGAGAAAACCAGTGGATCCTAGCATTATCCTCTCAAGATGGGAACAGTTTCAGGAAACAAGCCTACTCCTACAAGGTGTGCAGTCTCTAACACTGAAGCACTTGAAGCAAAATGGAATCAGTCATGCAATCATAGAATATCCTGAATTGGAAGAGAGCCACAAGGATCAAAACTCCAAAGTTCAGAGAGTTGTATAAAACAGACATCAGGTCTGAGACCCAGTGGACACAGCACTTTGCAGGTAACCCCTACAGAAAACAAGCATGGTCTTCCTAGATTAGTGCTTTCACCACAGTCACCCACATCACCCAGCTGAGCCCAGAGATCACCTCAGGAAATGGTTTTAGAGGCACAACCCAAATGCAAGAGCAGAGTCTAGAAAAATATTCCATTTGTTACCATGATACTGCATAGTCTAGCCTGATGTGTTCATATCAAAGTTTCTGTTACCATAAGTCCAAATTACACAGAATGCATCAACAGACAGCTGCAAGGTGTTCAGTCTCTCCAGTGTGTTTAATGACACATGTATTTGTGATTAGAACTGGAAAACTTCATTTACCCAGTAGCTTGTTTTAATAAAGGTGTCTCCCTATGATTAGGCAGCCTACATAGAATTTATAAGCAGGAAGAGTAGCTGATGAGAAAAGCTATAAGCTCTTACATACTGCCCTGAATTGTAAAACACCCCAAGAGAACTCACCAAGGAAAAATTACTATGCACTGTGAATAAGCACCCAACACAGCACTTGCTCTTTGCATTTCAGATTTGATAATCATCACTGGCAGTCTCAGCTTCACCAGAAAAAATGCATTCAGTTCTATAGTTCAAATATCTATGAGACCTGTTTGCTAAAACAAATACATTTTCAGCCTAGTTTTCCAATACAATCCCCACAAACTCAAATGTACCATTGCATAGAAATGTATTCTGTGCCTTTATCACATCAGTCCTAAAGCATGTTATTATTGATTTCTTCTGTTCAATAGAAGGAACTGAGTTACAGACTGAGTCTTAACTGGAAACCCTGATGTTAAGGTCATTACTTTCAAAACACCAGATATTACTGCCAAACCCACACAATTCTTAAGCACATAGCAAAAAGTCTATCTCCAAGGTTATTTTGGAATTCATTTAAAAGCAGCTGAAAACATCCTATGTCAATGTCAGAAAATATGATTGGGTACTTTGAAGGCAAGAACTGCTCACAGCCATCAAATTCTAGGATTTTTGCTCCTTTCAGTCCATCTGTTTGTTATCTCTCTAGTGCTAACAGGAATTCTGGGTTTTTCTTTGGGATGCTGTCTGACAAGAGAGGCTGCTCAATGAATCTTTCCTGCACAGCTAACTTTTTGTGATTATGATTTAAGTGACCAGGAAAAATTGTAACACAAAAAATTGAAAACGTCTGAATTTAGAAAAACATTTAATCTGCTTGACAGACTTTCTGTTTTACTCACATTTTCAAAGTTCTTAGAAAATAAAGTCCTTTTCATTGGAACAGAGGAGATCAAATACTAAAAAGGAACACTTGTTCTTAACTCAAACTACAAAGAGAGAATTTAGATAATGAGGAAATTAAATTACACAAGATGAGAGAAAATTCAGTGTTTTAGTAAGAAACTGTCATTTAAGGTTTTCCAGGTCCTGAGTTGGTGCTATAACTAAATTCCATCTGTAGGAGCTTCCTGATAAATACAGAGTCTGAAAGTGGATTAAAGCACTGGAGGTTATACTTAATGAACCAATCTGCTGAAGTTTTATACTACTACCATCTTAGATAAGGGAAATTAAGTGGAAATATAAGCATATTCAGATTTGCAAAGGGTACTTGATGAGATTCTAAGACTTAAGATTGCTTAGCAAATTGGGAACCACCAGGTTAATTAGGACAATTTTCTTGACAGGCAATGTCTCAAGAGCAGGAACTCATGCATTAGCAATTCAGAACAGTGGTAAGTACAGGAATCACTTGAAAAGTCTAGAAAGTAATAATAATAAAAAAGCCCTAACAGACCACATCATCTGAAGTGCCAAAGAATTGGCATGAGCTCACATGGATTGTAAGCATGAAAGGTTGAAGAGGAGAAAAAACCAGAAAATCGACATACTAGAGAAGTGATCAAAAATAAACTACACAGTTCACCAAAAACTTCAAACACATGACTACAGAGAAATGTGCATCTATAAAAGGTTGATGGGGAAGAGCTGCTTGCTCACAGTGTTTTGGAAAAGGATTAATCATGGATGATCAACAGCACTGATACCATTCCATTGCAAGATAAAGCTTTGCAGGAGTGTGCTCTACATCTTCATTACAGATTACAGGGAAGCAACAGCTCGAGCCACAGAAGGAAAACATTCAGGAAAATGGACAGTGTAATTGGGACATGAGAATCAATAGTCTGAAATACACTCTCATCACCAGTGCAATGGATGGTTCTTCATCCAAGATTTAAGAGGAGAAAATATATTATAGAAAACATCTTCCCATAAATGCACTTTCCCTGAGTCAGGCAGAGTGGCTCACACATCCTGCATGAGAAAGTTGCTCTTCCTTTCCTTACACACACCCCATGGAGAAAAACAGGCTTCTACACAGGGCATGGATAAGATTTTTCTAAGCTTTTACTCTGAAAAGCATTCAAAAAAAACTTTGCCTCCTTTCTGACTAACAGGACTTGGGAAGAAAAACTATCTAATCTAGGAAACCCTTGAATCTAAGCATTGTGGATAGTGCACTATGGCTCCACCTGCACCAACAGAACTCGTGCAAGTTTCACAGTAGTTAGTGCTAAGACCTTCACTATTCTAGAAATACAAAACTAAGTTTGACTGAAGTTAACCAGGAAAAATTAAAGCTGTGACAACAAGTAGAGGTAAAAAGGCATAACCCCCACTGCTGGAGAGCTCCTCCTAAACCTGCATGAACTCCTGGACAGCACAGACAAAGTGCTAAGAGCCAAAGAGATTATAAGTGCCCCAGTAAATTGTTCAACAGAAGGAGAACACAGTTCAGTGCCAATTAATTCAGAAGCAACCAACCAATCTGCCCATACCCTACCCAAAAAAGATTTGGAAGTCCTGGTTTATGAGAATGGTTTAGGGTTTGTGAGACACCATGTCTCTGACCAGTGGCAGAGAAAGATCCTGTTGCATTTTTGTAGAAGTTATGTGTTTTCAGCAGTGGGAGAGCAGCACATCTCTGGAACTTGGCATCCTGGACACACGTGAGTTTCTGGCTTGGTACATCTGACATCAAAACCTCACAGCCTCTGAAGAACATAAATGTGAACACTATCTCAAGGATCTAAAATATCCTTTAAAAGATGATTTCTTGTTGAGGGAAAATGAAAAGGCTGAGCTAGCCTAACATGAAAGATTTATTTAAACAGTAAAAAAAAAAATAAAATAGAAACCAGAGGTTAAAAGAAACAGTCAGATCATCAGATGGTGTCAGCTGGCAGAACTCCATTGGCTTTAAAAGTAACTGCACCAATTTCTGCTAGTTCAGGATGTTTTGGCCCTTATCATGCTCCATTAAAAGTATCTATTCTTAAAAAGAAAAAAGGAAAAACTTTTAGGTCAATATACCACATGCAGAGAAAGAATAAAAATTAAGAATACAACCAAAGCAAGAAAAATTTAAGATGTAACTTTCTGACTGTTGACCAATACTGTTAACAGCAGGAAGAGGAAAAAATGCATCCAAGAATATCAATATTGATAATAATGGTGCAGTAGAGCTACAAACATTTCCAAACCTAATTCAAACTAGAATTATTTAATATATTTCATTTCAAGTCAGCATATATAAAACTTCTCACTGCCATTTTACTGGTATTTTCAAATGTTCACAGTACCAGGTTTATCTTCCTTTTGCTAAGTTTTACAGCAAAATTTCTAGAGCCTCTAGTAGGAAGAGTTTATGCTAATCATATCTGGAAGGTACACTCCTGGCAGAGAAAACTGCTTGCTATGGATATTTCTCATTTAATGTTTGTCATCCCCTTCTGGGGCTCTGCTTTCTTCTGGGAAATGGGAACTGCAGGCCAAGATCTTCCTACGGATCCATTACAAACAAAACTCCATCACCTCAGCCTGCCTTGATGGATGGGATGACCCACTCTGGTAGGCAAAATAATGTAATTTTCTTCATTCTGTCTTTTCAAATAGAACAGATTTTTAAAGACTTGAAATATTCCAACCCAGCTACATAAGTCACTTCCCATTTGACCTCCTCGGGGCTTTTTTCCCCCTTTTTTAAATGAATCTTGATAAAAAGCTCTCACTTCTAGGTGGTCTTTTTACATAGAGAGATGCACTTTGTCCTGCCCACCAACAGAAAAGTACAACTATATTATATTTCAATCCACAGGACTTTACAAGCTGTACAAGACATTTGCTACCCTTTTCATGTAAGCTGAAGATGTTATTTGTCTTTTACAGCCAATTCCATTGAGAAACATCTATTTCCACACAAAACAGAACTCCTGTGTATCTGGAAGAAATAGGAAAGAGGAATATAATTGTGCTTTTGCAACCTCAGTGTCAATTCAGCATAAGAAAAACATCTCTCCATGGTAGGAAAGATTCCTGTGTCTGATTTTATTCTTTGTGCTCAGGAATATCCAAGACAGTAATCGTAACTATCTCTGTATGAGCTGACAGGCTGCAACAATATTTGCCTCAGTCGATTATTTAGGTGTGCCTTGGATCCTATTACCAGAGGCCCTGGCTCTGTTTGCCTGCCTCTCTTTTGAGAGTTTGAGACATTTGTTTGATTTCCCCTAAGACTCACACTCACCTTTAGGGTTTTGGTTCTGGTTTTGGGTTATGTTGTTGGGGCTTTTTTTAATAAGTCTGTCAGAGCCCCAGAGCAGACATGTCCAAAACAGACAGTGACAATTTGTTTTAGCACTGTGCTCCACAGACAAAAACTGCCAAGGTGTGGCTGTGATATGCTGGATACAACCACAGTTTAAGATCAAAAGGAGAATTGACAACAATCAAAACACACCTGTCTGACGTCAAGACAAACCAAACCAAATTATCACATGGCCTTGTGCTCTACTTTTGATGTTCTGCACAGAAGGACACAGAGATGACATTTTTGCTAGCATCTTTTTCATATAGTTCATGGCCTGATCTTCAAAAGGATAAGGAAAGGGTATTCTGAATTTAAAAGCCACACAAGCATTTTCTGTCAGGTTGTATCAATAAAAACTTGTCCCAGGTGAGAGATGTTGGCTGGAGATCAGGTGGGGGCTCTGTGTGGCCTCATTTCAGCTACTGCTCACCCCATCCTGAAAGCTGGCACCAGTTCCTCTTTGCTGAACCTTTGCACTGCTTCTTGCATGAATTTCAAAACACTTTTGTGTATCCTGTGTTACTTATTTGTCTACACTAGGATTGAATGAATCATTTATAATGAAAATTGCACCACTGGGATTTCAGCTCCCTTTCTGTTTGCAAATTGCCTGTGAACAAATTGCAGAAACCTCCAATGGATAACTCAAAAATATTGACAATTTTTCATAGAGTAATTAATTGGACTTACAAGCTGCCAGCAAATATTTCACTGAAGTAGTTGCACACTCCCTGCTCTGCTGGTTAGTTTTAAAAGTTATGTTGTACCAGCTCTACTCTTTTATTGAGTCTCTTCAGTGTGGTACACTCAACATCATATTGTTTTGAAGAGCCAGAAATTCTATGGAAGGCAAAGCAAAGTTCATGGTGCGAAAAACTGAACTTAGAACAGAATCTCAAAAAGTTACAGTAAAGAATTTTAGAAGGATGCACACCTTGCCTGGAAAACAGCTAGATTGTTATTCAAAGATTGTTGAAGATGAGCAGAGGAACAACAGAAAACACACACAAGGAATTTATATTCTGAAGCTTTAGAGTTTTTCCATATACACACCATGAAAGCCAAGTGGAAATTTCAATGTAGAATAATTTCAGCTATAGCCTTAGAGAAAAGCTTTTTTTTTTTTTTTTTTTTTTAATAGAAGCCAAAAAGTATTTTACTTCAGTCCAGAAAGCCCGCCTGTTATCTTTCGTCTTGATGTTGTGGTCCACATAGTCACCTTTGTGTTACTTGAAGTTATTCAAAACATAGAATAGAGAAGAGGAGAAATTCAGCTTTTATAGGTGTTGTTTTTCCAAAAGAAACCAGTTCAAGAGAGTGTTGAATGCTGAAGGCACTGCATTCTCCCTGAGAGCAAAGAGGGGCAAGGAGCTGAGAGGACAGGTGTTAACCCGTGTGCTGTGCCCTGCAGTGGCAGCAGCTCCCTGCAGAGAGCAGGGACACCCAGGCTGCCTCAGTGACCCCAGGGTGCCATCAGACAGGGGCTGCCTGCCCCCAGCAAAGCACAGTGGGGACACACCAACAGTGTAGAGGGTTGCTTTAGGCACTGGGGAACATCAGCAATTCAATTTTAAGGAGGACCTGAGCCCTTCTCTTTCCTTCCCAAGCAAATGCACTGGGGCCAATTAAAGGAGGGTTCTATGAAAACAGAGAATTTGAATTTCCCCTCTGCATTTGGATCAATGCCTGCAATTTCAAGAGGAGATGTGGAGTTAATATTTGGCTACTCAGGCTAGAGAGTCAAACTCTTTGTTGACTTTTGAGAGTAGTGAAGTCTTGACATTACCCTCATAAGCCAGGGTAACTCACTTCCAGGGTAGCTCTTACCTAGGTACATCCTGATTTTACATCAGTCAGAACTAAAAGCCTTGCAAGTAAATGATGATCAAAACCAAAACACACTCGGTACAAAAAGTTCAGTGTTAGAAGATAGCATACAAACATGGGAGGAAAAAAAAAGGCATTTCCATTAATTCATATCTCTAGCACTCAGCCAGATATTTTCCTCATATGAAGGAAAATAACATTTGTCCATTTTATTTCTGTGGTAACTATGTAGCAAAAAAATCTTTGCTAAATGGCATTTTTAAATCATTTAAGCCACCATTTTATTACTACCTGACAATTCAATATTAAGTTGCTTAGGGGATAGTATTTCAATTTACTCTCAGTATGCTGAATAGAGCTTTTAGAAAGCTTTCATTTCCCTATTGGTATTCATATTCTTTTGTGTTGATTTTCTTAGTGTTGATTTTTCCATAATAGAAAATTAATAAAAGATTATTCCTTTTCAATTATAGACTATACAGTAATGTGAAAATTGTAGACTTGGCATAGCAGAAAAAAAGCCTTCAGTAAAAGAAGGTTAAGTATTACCCTAGTGGGAGTAGATAATACACAATCTTTAGATGAAAAGGAAGCATCTTCATCAATTTGGACTGGCTAATAATTACATATCTAATGCATTCTCAAGACAAAAACTCCCACTGAAGATCTGCACCAATATTAGGTTAGACAGCAATATAATAAACATTAGGGGGAAAATGAGCCTCTTACAAGCCTGGATAGCAATTTTGTAGATAATTTCTGATTGTGTTTTTGGCTGCATGTTACTCCTGTTAAGCCAGGAGGAGGTTACCTTTTTTAGCTGGAAGTAAAATGAAATGGGTGTAGAGTTATATCATTGTAAGGATCAAGTTTTGTGAGACACACAAAGATTGTGTCAAGTAATAATACACCTAAGAACAGCAATCTTAACAAAACTGAGGTTTATAATATCACTTGTAAAAGCGTTTCATGTTTCTCTCCATGTGAGATAAAAACATTCTTTAAAATAACTTTAAAAAATACAATTTTTCACGAGGGCAGTGCAGGCACATCTGAAACTCACAGAGCCAAAAGGCAGGTTCAGAAACTGAGCAGGTCAGTGGGGTTCCATAGCTCTGCCCTGAAGCTGCTGACACAATTTGGACATCAGGATAGCAGTTTCTCCCCTGCCCACACCAGGAAAGGAAAGTGAATTTCTACAGCATAGAGACAGAAATGACTGCTTGGACTGATATGAGAAGTGATCAGAAAAATCAGCAATCAATTAAAGTACACATTTATATGAGTGCTAAGTCAGAAACTACTTCAGTGTCATTAGAAGGCACTGACCACTCATTTTTTCAGAAACACTGGCAATTTAAGATCGCTTATCTAGACCTAAACAATAACAAAAAAAAACTGTATTAAAATTTTATAGTATAGATTTGTTACTTTCATTTCCACAGTCAGATGCTGTCATGTGTACACATTATTCCCCTAGACAATAGAAGAAACAGATCTCAGTCCTATTGATTTCAAATCTGATGCAAATCCCACTGAAATAAAGACAGCAGCGAAATTACATAGATGATTTATTTGCATTAAATTAATGAAACTACATAATAGTCAAATTATATTTTCCTTAAAATATTTGATTATTACATCAATATTTTTTTTAACCTCACTTCATATAGATGGGTCAGTATTTATCTTCAAGATTTCCATCTTAATAAATAGCTATTACTGCATGCTACACAGATTTATTTTTTCTACTACAAAAGAATTACAGTAATTAACTTTGTACCAATTACCAGGGTGCATATTAATATTCATACATTTTTGCAGAAAGAATGATCTTGAAATCTCACAGCAGGGATAGTTAAAATGATTCATTAATGTTCTGCACAGGTTTCTTTTCTAATTCATTAAGAAAATATTAGCATAATCATGTGAAATTAATTTCCTTAAAAAGGTTGATATAAGTAAGGGATTAAGGGCACTGGTTCTAATATAAAAAACATGGCTTGCACCATGCTCTTGGTCTCCAGAGGCCAACTATCATATTTGAGGTATTACTTGCCACTGTACTTTAATAAGGAAGAAGAAATCAGAGATAGATGGAGGTAGTTGAGCTGAGGATTTCATTTTCACATAAATGAAGTCTCCTGCACCCTCTTCTCACAGAGACAGAGAAAAAACACATTACTCAACGTGAACAGGAGGCTGCAAGGAAATAAAATGAAGTGATAGGCTACAAATGAGAAGACCATCAAGAGAATGGAATGTATGATAACAGAGTGAAGAGAAAGTTCAGCAAAGACAAAAAAAAGTAATCCAAACAGAAAAAACTAGAGTGAAAATAAGTGTCCATAAAAAAAAAAAAAAAGTTTTTAGGAAAAAGAAAAAGCAAACTCAATTACAATTGGCAGTGAGAGTGTAAGAGACCTCATAGACTAGTGTAGAAACGCATAGGGAAAAGGACATTAAGATTTCTTGTGCTATAACCCGAACTGACTCTTGATAAATTAAACTCTGGTATATGCAGTTTAAAAAAAAAAAAAAGGGAATTGTGGAGACTACACTGAGTGAGAGTAAGTTCACTGAAACAAACCCAGGGAAGTGTGTGCTGTGAGCCAAGCCAGGTTTTTTGTCAATACCACATTATATCTGGCATTGCTGTTCCATTTTCCTGCTGGTGACTACACTTTCCAGTCAGCTTTTAGCTCCATGACAAAACCCAGTTCAATAACACTTTAATGTGCTCCAGAGACAGAGGAAAATTGGTCTTCTACAAAGAAAGTAAATGCAAAGGTTTTAATCTTCTTTGCAAGGACTCTATCAGAGGTGCTAGTTGAGGAGCTCATTATAAAGATAGATTTGGAAGCCCATTTTTTATATTTGTTTGTGGTTTTTATTTTCCTTATTCAGCCCAACAGGTTTTCATAACCTAAATGCTTGAGCTCCCTGTCTATGAACCTGCTACCCAGCATCCAGCTGTGCCAACCTCCTTACTCCTTTTCACAAAAGCATCTTATTTAATATTCCAATTATAGAAATTGATTAGAAAAATATTTTTTATCTAAGTTTTTTTTTGCCTAGGTCTCTGTACCAAAAAAGTGCACATAGACTTAACTCTTTAGCTTCAACATCCTGCAAATTAGTATTTCCTAGTGTTTTGTATCAGTGATGTAATAGTTAGAGCTTGCTACAATTTCCCAGTGCATTCCATTATTTATGAACTCTGCAATTATTATTCCATGGCACAGAGAGTCAAACCTTTCACCAGTAAATTATACACACATAAGTCCCCCTGATTTATGATGGACATCCATTAATTCTTATATGTGCTCATATTATTCCATCTATTGATGTGAAAGGGCAATATCTCACTTTAAGCATCAAATCCATACATCAGACAGGGAATGCAGCGGAGTGGGGACCTTGTAACGTGGCAGGGGCAGAGGGAAGGGCACTCTTGAGAGTGGGGCAAGGAATGGCCTGTGCAATTTATCTCTGCTCCACATTAATGCAACTTCAAAATATTTTACAAGTTTTTTTCTTCCCTTCTAATTGCTTTAAATCTACATTCTTTCACTTAAAAAAAATCTGCATTCTTACACTTGATAATGCATTTTATAATTTCTTGGAATTGCAACAAATTTGCCCTCCTCCCTCTTTAATTTTCACTTTTAATCATTTTCTGCTTAAAATTCATTAAACTAATATTTGTACCAATTCAGGCCTCCAGGTACTTCTCAAAAATTTTAAGTGTCTTTAAATTTTTTTGTAACTTTTATCCCCTCATGTTCTGGTTATATCTGCTAGTAAGCAAGATCTGTAAACTCAGTTATTTCAGTGCTTTCCAAAATGTTCTGCCATTTTAAGAAAAGAAAATGTTCTTTAACATAAAAAAATATTGTTTTCACAATTCATTTTTCCCAATTTGTCCTAATTTCAAAGGTTTCTTAAAAACCTCAAAATATTATTGTTTTTCAAAAGATGTTTTTCATCCAAATAAAAGTTCTGAAGGTTTTAGATCTTTGTGGATAATGTTCAGTTGAAGTATAAAACACAAGTCCTCATTCTTCTGTTGCCATCTTTGTCATCAATTCATCTCTGTCATCTGTTCCTGAATGAGGAAAGGGAATACACTCAAAAATGAACTCAAGGCCACACTTCCATCTTTTTCCTCACATGGTCTTTTCTTTGGTAATTTTTTTTTCTTGCAACCACTACCTGCTCAGTGGTAGGAAAGTGTTTTTTACTGACATGAAAAACTTCTTTGATAAAGGAATGTAAAACCACTTTCTGAAAGCTTTCAAGCTGCTACTGAAAGAGCATCAACAGGAAAAGCAATGCAGATTAACTTTCCTCATTAATAAAATATTTTTTAAAAACTACTTAGGAAAACATGGACATACTTCTCAAAGAGCTTCATAAAAACTCTTTTTAAAGAACATTAGCTTCTCCCAATTTTATTAGCATCCTATCATTTTTTGTCTCTGTTATAAAACTCAAGCTTTTAGCTTTACCTAATAACTCTGTTAACAGGATTTCCACCTCGATTTATGATTAATTCACTGTTATTGTATAGAGATTTATTTCAAATTGCTTTTGGACAACTAGACAGTTTAAGAGGGGGAAAAGGCCAAACCCTGTTACACATAGCAGAGGAGACATTTTCAAGCAGTCTTAGAGAATGAAGTTTAGACTCCACTGTTGTCCTGAGAAGTGGGTCAGGCAGCCACATATTTAATTTATTGTTCAGCCCTAAGCAGATCTAAACTTTTGTGCCATCTCTTTAAAGCCTCATGGACACTTTAATTATAGCCATTCTATAGATGAAACTGAAGCAAATCAAAGGAAGGATGTAGAGTGAAAGGAGGTTACACAGAAAAAACACACACTGCAAGACAACACCACAACAACAAGCACTTTAAAAAAAAAAAAAAAAAGGCTTTCACAGATGAAGGCAAACATCTATGGACAAGGAACAACCTGAGTGTCACACATTAAGCCAGGTCCTCCTGGATGCCATAGGTGGTTTATGCTCCACCCAACATCTGAGAGTTACTGCATCCTCACCTTACCAGTTTTGAGAACTAAGATCGGTTCCGTGATTCTGGGATTTGATTTTTTTTGGCTTTATAAAGGCAGAAAAAGGTGAGGAAGTTTGAATTTCTCTTTAAAAAAGTGAAAAAGTAAAAAAAAATGCATTTGTCAGAGTTCTCCACCATCTTTACTGCATGTCACAGTTTTGCACAAGTCCTAGCTGCCTAGGCGTTCACTGTGCTGCTGTTGCTGTAACATTTTGGGTTTATCTCAGATCTAAAGTTTTAAAATTACTGAAGTGCTGGCATGAAAACCAGGGTATTGAAACAATTCAATTAAATAATCCAGTCAGAGTTTCCTATAGCTCTTCTATCTACTCTGCTCGTTTTCCTCATTTATCAGCACCAACGCTTGAAAAATTGGGTTCTCTACCATTCATCAACACTTCTTTGACAACCTTTTAATCAATTCTCTGTTTGATCATCCTATTAAAACTGGCAAACCTGATTTCCATTTTTTATGTCAGATAGATCTATTCTCTTAACAGCCTGAACCATCTGTCTTCTCTAACTTGCTATCCAGGGTCAATGCTTTTTGTTCTGTAAGTCTGTGAGATGGCAGTACAGTGAGCCCTCACTCTCTCTGCAGGTTCTCTCTTTTGCTGCACTATTTTCTCCTTGCCTCTGTTTGCCAAGGGGTTTTTGGTTTTGGCTTTTTTAGGTTTTGTTTTAATAGCACATTTCATCCCACATCTCTTATCTGAACCAAGTTGGTATCAGCTGCAGACACAGCCTTCTAGAGATAGATGAAACATACATTACAAAGGAAAGATAAACATTAATTTTTTTTTCTGGGAAAAGCTGCACCTAACCTATGTAACATTTAATTAACCAGACTTTCATGGGCATGCAAAACCCATCCTGTTTCAGAATGAATCCAATCATTCCATTCTAACATCAAATATCACATGCATCAACCACCACACTTCATTTGTGAGATGATCTTCAGCCATTACAAAATGAAATAAATATAAAAGCATAGATACTTTAAAGTTAACCTCACCAAGATGCAAGGCAGTAGCAATAGGCTGACAATAATAAATTAAATCCAAAACACAAAAAGTAAAATTTTATCAATGAATCAGACATAGATTGATTGAAGAAATGCAAATTACTGCCTGACTTAAAATCTGTGGGGGAATCTTGCTTTAAAAACTGGAGATGTGCATTAAGCTTGCAGAAGGAATAAAAGACAAGTAAATTCAACTTGATAAAACTGAGGATGTGCACAGTAAGTTGACAAGCTTTCCTAAGAGCAGATCCAGGAGATTGGTGAAGGCTCACAGATATCATGATGCACATGAAGTGGATTACGTCAAACTCATCAAATCCATAATAGAATCACGATCCAGGAAATTACTTTCATGATTAAGTATTCCTCGAAATGATGCTAATGACAGAGGTATCTTAACACCCAGAAGTGTAGTAAAGGAACAATTTGACCATATGTCATTGCAGACAACCCAATTAAAATGCCTATTTGATGTTCAGTAAAAGAGGAAAAGTAGAGTTGCAAAATCCTATTGAAAATGAATAAAAATAGCCTAAAAATATAGAATTTTTAGTTAGTTTTCAGGTACACTGAACTGATGTCAGACTTTGACTGTCCTATTGCTAGAAACCCAGGACTGAAGAAGTTTCACCAGGTTAAAAATAAAACTAAAAAATAAATGCATTAGGGAAAAAAATGCAAGAATATTATTTGAACCTATTATTACAGGAGTTGTAAAGCACAAATCCAGAAGTAGGCACATCTCATTTTATGGGCATAATTGCTGTTTCCTTTAACACCCCCACCCCCTGCAGGCACTGATTTCTGCCTCTCCTTCCAATATTCATTCCCTCCCATTCATTCAGGACAACACCACATCTTCGCATTTCTAATGTACATCACTCCTATATAAAAGTTAACTATTATAAAGCACTTTTGTCACTCAGCTTCCAGCCTGGAGACTGTTAGAAATATTCAGTATGAGGTCCTGGGGACCCCCACATGCATTCCAAAGCTGCCTGGAAGGCACAGAGCTGCTGCCTATTGCAGCATCAATGGTATTCACTTCACCCCTCAAAAGTGGCCACTTCATGGGCACTCAGAACTATTTCTTTTTAAATGCAATAAAATATCTTGCAGCTGAATTCCTTCCCTCTTACAAGTTTTTAAACCACTTTGCATCTCAAAAGCAATAAGTACCCAAGCTTCAGGGTAGATTCAGGAAATCCAGATGCAAATTCACCCAATTGCAGTACTTCTGTTACCTCCTTCTCACTCAGCATTTTAAATGTTGCTATAACATCAAGTTGTGTGTTTGGTTGGGGTTATCTTTTGTATAACTCACAGTGGCAATCCAATCCACTAGAGACAAAAGTAAAGGAGAAGTTGAAATGATCTCATCCTATAAATGGGACTGGAACTAACAAGATAAAAAACTGTGATTCTAGAAACTGCAGCTCCTCATCAATGGCTACATGAGATGTCTCTGCCCAAAGTTACAGTTCTTTTATTTGGAGTCATCACCTTGAACAAATAAATGAAAACATGCAGAGGGGCAGGTGGCTGTGCAGCTGCAGATGTCACTGTGAAATAGATTTGATCAGGCTAAACTTAGTGATGACCCAGTAGGAAACAAATTAGAGATTATAAAAGGGACTGTGGGCATTTTAAACAACCTGAATTGCATTTAAATTAGGTAAAAACCCTTATGCAAATCTGTGCCATTTTGCAGCTTCATTGGAATCTATCTAAAATAATCTGAGAACGTGACATTACCACACTGTTTGTTCCCCTGCAGTGCAGGATGGTGTTGTGGTTTATAGCAAACCATTACAGATAACAGGGCACGATTGTGCTGCACGTTGTCATTATGGAGACTCTGGGTTTCACAGTGCAGTTACTCAGAATAATGTATATCAGCTCACCAGAAACAGCAGGACAGCAGCCATTCCTTGCTGCTGTTTTTCCTCCCTGTTTTCTCTCCTCACCATTTGTTATCAAGACACTTTTCAGCTGTTTACTTCTGAGCAGCTCATTCCTACAATATATGACACGGCAAATAATTCAAGTTCCCGTTGCATTATTACATCAGTGTGCAATAGGGGAGCGACACATGGCTCACTGTAGGGTTATTAAATCACAGGGCTATCTGCACAGCTGCCACAGGCATGCAAACAAACCTAACTTATTATTCCCCTCCTGTTTTTTCATTTACCCTCACACCTCCCCTCGTTTTGCTACCTCACTGTGCTCTGTGCTGCCTGTCCAACATAAATACACAAATAAATAACTCCAGAAGAACCTGTGTTATTCCTTATGGGTTGCATTCATCTAAAAGGAAATTAATGGCAAACTCCTCATTTACTTCAGAGGTGCCAAGGCAATTCCATTTGTCCTGCTAATGGACTGAGTGAACACAACATCACTGGAATTTCCAGCCTTCTCCAACCTCTCAAAATGAATTTGTATGCTTGTGATTGCATCTAACCATTAGTCCCTCTCCTTGGAGTGGCACTTAGTGTAAATCTGTGCAAATTGTTAAATGCAGTTCTAGGTTTCAGCTCCTGGCTGGATAAAATTATGTTTCTCTAGGAAAAAAGGACAAAGACTATCAACTCATCTCAAACACCAGCATTCTTTCAGGATATGTTACAAAAATAAAGATGTCTAAGAGAGTTCAATAATGAGGTTTTGGCACCAAAAGCAATACAGTAAACATTAGCCCTTCAACCTGCTAATTAGCCACCCTGAAAGTGAGGTAAATGAATTTAAGCAGGGCACTGGGAACTGGATCAGTTGCAAAATTTCTGTGTGGTTGTTGATAGTTGACGTCTGCTCCTTTGTAAAATCATTTCAGTTTTCATTGGGTTCCTATGGAGAAGTAGTCCCTGAAGCTCATTTTTGCCTTTAACCAGTTATGAAAAAACAGAGAAAAGGGTTGTTAATACATGCCTAGATAATCACACAGCTCAAATTCAGGCAGATCAATATGGGGACAGACTGTGGAGGGAAGTTTATTGTGGTTTTATGGTTTGGGTTTGTTAGCTTTCTTCTTTGTCTCCAATCCTTTAAAAGGTTTTGCTTCTTACACAAAACAGTGACCTACAATTTTCTGATATCAGTCTAAAACATACCACAAAATGAAACCCTCTGAAGAAAAGAGGCTGAACAAATGCACTACAAGTGCTGGGTCACAAAAACTTGACCAATTCTGACACACAGAAATTTTTATTCCTCTCTCTTACTAATCCTTTTCACCAGCAGGATCTTTTGGGCTAAAGGGATTAAATTCAGTACTTTTATAAAGGTCAGAAAGGACCATTTCTAAAATCTATTCAACTTTCTTCTTTGCTTCTTTTGAATGGTGCACCAGAGAGAGCAACTGTATGGGCTCAAGTTTCCATTTAACATATTTTTGACATTTTGCTCCTCTGGTGAAGGAATGAAGGGCAGTCAGTTAACTTTACCAGAGCTCACAAAGGAAGAGATGTCAACAGAGCTTATCCTATTTCTTTAGAGCTGACACAAGTCTTCAGAATGCCTGGGAGGAAGCCATATGAAGTATTTTGTCATAATTTTTTTTTTTATTATTTTATATTTCAAATCCTTTGGTGTTCCCTGGGATGGACCTAGGGTTCAGAATGCTCTATTTCAATTTATTTGATAAAGCTAACTCTCAGTGCTACTACAGATTATTTTAAAAGCTCCCTTAAAATATTAAGTAGCATCCTGGGTCTGCACAAGGAAAAAAAATTATCACCTAATCACAGCACTATTGAATAGCAGAAATTAGGGATGGAAGAGAGCATCCACTCTACCCCCATGCCAGTGAAGGATTGCCCTCTAGAGTACTTTTTCTGCTGCTTTTTCATGTCTAAATTTAAACTGTCTTAAGTGATGGGTCTTTCACCACTTCCTCCTCTCCTGCATTCTCAGTTTAGTGTCATGAAGCTTTATCATGGAATTGAGCCCACATTTTATTTTTCTTAATTTCCACCCATTATTCTCTGTTATACCCCTCTGTTCCTCTCCATAGTAATTTTTCACCTTCATTAGTCCTCACTGAACAAGTATTTCAAGATAGTTATCATGTCCCCTGCTTTATTTGCATATCCAGTCTAAATATACTGCACTCAGTTTTACCTGATAAATCAGATCCCTCTAGTCACTTAATCTTTCTGGTTGCTCCTCTATAACTTGCCCTCAAATTTTGCACATCCCCAGGGTGGCAACAGGAAAAACCCTCAATTTATCTTTCAAGGCTTCACTCAAAGCAAATCACCAAAGCAAATCTTGGTGTCATCCTGACAGTCTCCAAGAAAAATGCAACTTTTGGTGGCCTTGCTGCTCTGCATTTCTCCAGGTGTTTTAGCTGTGAGAGAGGATAGGATGGACAGCCTGCACAATTTTCACAGGATGGAAAGCAGCAATGCTTAAAAGATAACCATGAGAGGAATAGAATCCTTTACTACTACATTTGGGGATTCTTTTCATAGACAAGTTACTGGAGGAGCAACAAAATAACAAAATATGGGTTTTAACAGTTATTACCATAACAAGTAGTACCAGATTTTCCAAGCCATTACAGAAAAATAGCTGAAAAGAGAAACAGTTGTCGAGGGTGGAGGAAGAGCAGATCTTTGGGATCCCTCATAGGTGAGGCAGTAGCTGGTGAGCAGTGTAAGGACAATCCCCTCTGAATCATGGTTTTCTGCACCCTCAGGTTCTGATCTAATAAAACAAGGTCTGAAAGAGTATTTTTCACTTCTTGAAATATGAACTCTTGCACTGCCGTGCCCCTCCTAAAAGAACTTGCACTTGTTTTGTAGAAAAATATCCTGTTGGCTTTGCATAAGACATAAATTAAAATGCATTCTAGTCCTGAAGGACTGATTTTTTTGCAAGCTCTGTTCATAATTATGTTTTTGAGTGAATTAATTATTAACATTTTTAGCTAGAAAGAAGTTCACATCTGATGGTACCTACACACTTGCTCAAGTATGGGTTTCCTTTTCTCTTTTAAATAATTTTTATTATCATCATCTGGAGTCATTGTTCTTCAGGGTGAAAAAAATCTGATTTGTCTTAGTACATTCATATACATAGATTTTAATCTGAAAAAAAAATCTTGGATAAAAATGATCACAGGAGCTGCTTTGCAAAGAGGGTTGTACAGTCAGCAAGGTTATTAGGGTAAGAAAATTTAACAACTATAATTGAAACAAAGACAAAAATCAACTCCATGTACCAAAGCAGAAAACTCCAGTCTCAGGAAGTGTTGTTTTGTTTTGGTTTTGCTTTTAACTGGCTAAATACAGTCTTTCCACATAGCTGTGAACCCCAGTTCCCACTGAGATTAATAATATTAACATGATTTTGTTTTTAAAAAAATTACTAACCCTAACAGCACTTGTGGGCCAGTTTCACCAGTCAGCTTGGAAATCTCCAACTGTGCCTCAACACACCTCAGCCCTCAGCAATATGGGTAGAATATAGTCTGCTATCCTCCCTTTCCAAAATAAAAATTACTACATTCTTTTTTTCTTCTGGTATAATCAATTGTCTCAATATTAGTTGTCATACTCAATCCTTGCTCCTAAGGACACACATGGGAGATTCCCAATTTTCCCAACTTCTGCTTCTTTCTCCCAACATGCCATGGCAAATCAGTGAAATTTGTTGATCTCCATTTCAATCCAGCCCCTACTTCATGGAAAGGAAATAAACTTTTTTCCTACTACACATATATTTCCATTAATTATTCATATTTCATATATGAAAGTGTGAAAACTTCTCATCTGACAAGATTATGTAGTAAAACAAGAGTGAATTTCAATATTATCAGGTTCATATTCTTATTTTTTAAGCACAATCCCAGCACAGATGACTTCCTCTATAAATATTGTTCAAATTAGTGTGCAAATTTTAAAAACTACAAGCACCACCTCAGGGTGTTCAACAGCCCTTCTCCCTTATCTGTACTGATAAAAACATTTTGTAAAAGTCCAGGAACATCTCTCAGCTATTTAATGCATCTCGTCCCTAAACAATAACGATTGATTTTGTTTGGTCTGGAAAACACAATTTATCCTATAATCATTTTATCTTGCCAGCCATGCCTCCCTTGACATGCTTGCATTTTAAGAAGAAAATGCAGTGATTTTAATGAAAAATGGAAAAGGCTGGAGGCACACAAAAGACTTCTCTGCTTCTGGAAACACATCTACTATAATTGTCTACACAGACTAGACCTAGTTTTTCTGTGAAAACAAAATGAATTTAAAAATAAATGGGCACATTCCTTTTAAACTTGCCTTGCAACTACCCAGGGCTTCATTTCCACATTTTTCCTGCTTTATAACAAAACAGCATATACACAAGTGATGTTTCTCTCCTCTTTTAAATACTTTTTATGCCTTGAAAAGACAAATAGAACAAAATTCAAACCTTCAGATGTGTAAAAGAAGCTTTGATTGAGACAGCACAGTCAAGAGAAACAAGGATTGAGCTGGAACAAGATAGGCTGATGGCTAGAGACAGAAAGAAAAACAAAAATTCAACAGATTTTTGCTCAAGTGCGGCAAACAGGAGGCAAGAAAGTGCTGGGTTTTACCCATATGAGTTAATATGCCTACATGTCAGCATTTGAAACTTAGTTTTCTGTGCAGAATAACTGACAAGGGATACTGAAATCTCTGTGGAAGGCAGGCAGCCTGTCCTGAAATCATGGATATGGTCTTCTCAAAGTCCCGTGCTGAAAATATTGACATGGAAACAAAGTAGATTCCTTCCTTTTTTTTCATTCCAAAATTATTCTCCTAGTTTCACACAGCCTCACAGATAAACTATTTCTTGAGAAATATTTTTCAAGAATAACTTTCAGAAAATTCCACAGCTTTATTGCATTAATAGCAGCCTTAAAAAGGTTTTATAGTAATATTGCTTCTCACCTACATCTTCAGTCCCAACAGAATGATCCCTATTAAGGAAAGGGGAATTTCCAACACTTAACATTAAGTCCAGCTATAGTCTTACTAGATGTTGATACCTTTATGGTTCTCTAGTTTCCCATCAGCAAGATAACCCACACAGCACTTCTCTGAAACAACAGGAGGGATGTGTCTGCACTTACTGCTAGTAATATATCATATTTAAGAAGTTCAATCAAAAGCTGAGGTAGCCATTTACAAGGAATTATTGGATCTCAGCTCTCAAAGACCCCATAAGCTAGAAGGAAGAACAACTTTAAGAGCAATAAATCTATCTTTAATGCCAATACAAAACTCACTGCGGTGGTCAACAACATTTCAGAGGAGTTTTAGGATGTTCAGAAACAAAGCACTCCCTAAAAGTTCCACCAAATGTAGCTGCTGGGTCAAGTCAGCAGTTTCGAAATGCTCTATTTGCTAAAATAGCAAACAGCTATCACCCATTAAATTCTTCTATTGATTGAACCCAACAGTGGTCCAGCTGTGGCTTCAGCCAGCACATTTCAGCCAGAGTCCCTGCACTGTCCTTGTCCCCCCTCCCCAAGCACTTGGTTCCAGTCTCAGGGGAAACAAAGTCCCCACCACACACCCCCTTCAGCTGATAGAAACTTCAGCTTCTTAGAATATGCTGCCAGAGATTAAGGAAGAACAAATAACTGTTGAGGAAGGATAATTATATAGCTGCCACAAGCCTCAATGTAACAAGTCACCTGCAAAAAGAAAACTAGGAAATAATTCTTTTTTATTAAGGTTGTTTGGCTTTTCACTCCAATTTACTCCACACTTGACATAGATCCATCTTACCACCCAACTTTTTAAATAGCAGTGATTAAAGATCAAGAAGTAATTAGTTTCACTAATAAATATTCTTATGCACTGGGGACTCTCAGCTACAGATCTCCATCGGTATGCACACAGGCTTTGAGGCAGCAGGCAGGTTTCAATAAGGAACAGAAATAGCTCCAGTGATGCTGCTTTAATCAGTCCCCTACCTCCAGACTCAAGCCCCATGTCAGAACTCAAACTGGAGATCATTGGGTGGGAGGAATCCAAGTGCACTCAGACTCTCCATAGGGTACAATTAGATTTCTTTTAAGGTTGGAATAAAGTTGACAGCACAATTAATCTTGCACTACAATAGAAGCTCCAGAAGAAATTCATCCAAACAAAAACATTTTGGTTTTTTTTCCTTAAAGCTAAGGATCTTACTGCTCCTTTAATCATTTGTGTTAGTCTACTGAAATGAAGCCAGCTGATCCAAAACTCGTCTGTATTTTCATAAAATATTTGCTAAGTGGTTTTCCCCTGACAGGGTGAGATGATGAAACAAAAACACCTGTTTCATTTCATCCATTTCAGCCTGTAAGTGGCCCAAATTAAAGAAATAAGAAGGAAGAAAGTCTTTTCATTGAGTGGTTTTCATTCCTGCCAACAAAAATTATATGCCTCTCCTGGTTTGACAGGACACCCAGCCCACAACATGCCTCTCAGATGTTCACCCAGAATCGAGATCAAGCCCTGCCAGTAGAGCATGAAGCATCTGAGCAGTGTCTCACAAACCCAGGGACCTTCTGCCCTCCAAGCTCTTGTGCAAATCTACCATCAGCACGCTGCATTTCACAAGACCAGCCCATGGAAGACACCAAGTCTCTTATCAAGTGCAATGAAATTCCACCACCTGATCCAAAGCAAAATCAGCAAACTGAATTCCAAGGCTTGCCATCTCTCTGGAAGTAGTTCATTTATTTGCCCAAGAGCTCACCAGTATTAATTTTAAATCCCTCCCCTCCTCAGTCCAGCATAACAGGTAACAGGTAGCTCTTCCCTCTCACTGCCTGGAGGACTGAGCCCAATCTGAAATTAACTTTTATTTTTTTTTTCCTTGAGGGTCACAGCCCTTTCTCACTAAGGAAAAGCTGCAAATGGCAAGGCTGACTGGAAACCATCTTGATTTTTTGTCAGTGTAAATTTTGTCTCTGCAGGGGACTTGCCCACAATTTGAACTAATGAATGTCATCTGAGAGCCTGGCTTTAAACTGACAGCAGTCAGCTAAACTCTGGCAGGAGCAAACAGACAACAAGAGCTGCTGCTTAATAGGAAGCTGTTAGCAGCTGGACAGCATGGAAGTTTCAGATTTTGTGAATGAATGAGTATTAGAACTGTAATTTCTCCCCTGTAAGTAGCCGGAGTCTTTCCCCTTGCCCTGCACTTCTGTTATGAAGTCCCACAAGCTGCTCTGTTGAGGAACACCACAGGCACATTCTGTGTGTATCAAGCACTTCATTTACATTTATTAGGAACAAAATGGAAACAGATTGAAGCTCATTGCAGTCAAGCAGACACCTCCATTCCCTGAGCTTTTCAATCACCCCCAAGCAGCTCAGAGTCCAGCAAGGCAGAGCCCCCAGGCCCAACAACTGAATTCTCCACAATTTGCCCTGGAAGGCTCCAAATACAATCCTTCTCAGCAGTGCCCTTCCTAAAGATGACAAGGGGTATTTATATTTAGTCTTGCATGCTGCAAAATTATCAGTGCCCAGCAGAGGCATTGATAGGAATCTCTGCACTCCTGGAATGGGCACTGCATTTGCACAATGGCATCACAGCTCAGAAAGACCCTGTGGTTTCATGCCTCCACTATCTGATATTTGTCCTTTGACGAAAAATTGTGAATCTGTGAATGTTCCTCAGGGCACTGTTATCACAGATACAGAGGAAAATCAAAATGACCTGTGAATTCATAGCTACACAGTCATAAAAATCTGCAGGAAAATAAAAATTGTGAGGATATCAAGAACAATGTTGTACTTCTTGAAGAGACAGGCAGATATATCTTTAAAACCAAATTATCTGCTAGTCTGCCTCTGCAGTCTGCTATGTATGAGCTACTGCCTATCTTGGGATCTAAGCTAAATAAACATTCCCCACTTTCAAGCCAAAGAGCACAAACCCAGGGGGAAGGAGCTGACAGAGCTGAGGGCTGTGTCCCCAGCTGGGGGAGTTGCTGTTCTCACCTTTCCACCAGTGAGACACGGTCCTGTCACCTGGTGACAGAAAACCTGCTGTGATGCACAGCAAGACAAAGAAGAGGGACAAAATAAATCAACTAAACACTGACCCTCGAGTATGTGGCATAATGGATCTTCAATTCATCAAGCTAAAACACCACATTAAAAACAGGTCAGAAACATTCTACTCAGTAGTGTTGATTTATTTTAAATTCTGAAATAATGTAGGGCTTTCATTCTTATTTTCAAGTAAATTATCACATCTTGTTTAGATTTAAACTCAAGGACAGAGAGTGCCCATATTTCCCCACACTTATGCATCAAATGCAGACGTTGTTCCTTTTTAGTTTATGAAAGGGGTCAGGCTTTCAAGTAGAAGAAAATTAACAAATGCAACATTTGAAAAGGAACAGTCTCAAAACTAAAGAGGACAAGGGTACAGAGAAGAATCTGCTGCAATTCACAATAGTGTTCATCACTCTCTGCTCCCAAGGGTTTTGTACAAAAGAAAAAGTGGCAGAAGTAACAAGCAGAAGCCATTTCTGAGTATTGGTGATAATACAGAGGAACACACACCACCAAATCACATATTTTACAGAGTTATTCTAACGAACTGACAATAAAATGCAGTGAAATGTAGTGCTGGGACTGAATCCCATCTGCAAATGTAAATGCATTTTAGACATGTCAGCTGTTCACAGCATTCATATCATCACTTTGGTTTCCTCCAAACCAGCAGCAGCAACCCCTAGCATGGAAGAAAAGGCCATCAAGAGCTATTAAATGCAAAGATAGAATATAATCTCCAGCTCTGAAAGTCCCTAAACTGCAGACTGCCAGATGCTGGAAGAGCACAATCAGAGCTGCAGGATTGATTTATCCCCACACTCTTCCCCTGAAGCATCTGCTGCTGGCAGCTGCTGAGGGGACAGGGCAGGGCTTCCCTCACTCCCACTCTGCCTGGTGTCCCTTCCCAGGGAAAAAGGAAAGTTGAAGGTTCAGGTTCTCAGTGATATCCCCCAGGCACCCAGAACATCAATGGGGTGAGGAAAAGGATACTTTTACAAATGAAGCAAAGGGGCATCTCTTGTGGTCATGAAGTGTGGCATAGACAAAAAATACTAGGCAGGAAAATGAAACACAGGATTTTTAGTAAAATCCATGGGAGGAGATCTCAGCAAACTGTAATTCTTTCAAAGTAAGGGGTATTGATAGGAAAATACCAGTTGGGAGATACCAGAGGTATCTCTGATAAAGTTAATAGCCACATTAACATCACCTTTGGTTCCTCACAGGGCCAACAAAAGACAAACCTGTTTAATAAGATCATTAAACCAGAAAAAATTCTAATGAAGCTCTTATTGAGAGTGCAAATGGGAAGAGATTTATAGTGATCTTGCACAGTTGCTGTGGTCTTGCAGGAGCACACGGTTTTCAGAAGGATTTATGACATTCCAGCACATCTTTCTTAGCATAAAGAGTAATTTAGACTCTACAGAGAAAATAGCTAGGAGAAATAACCTGCACATAAAAGTTTGTCATAGCAAGGGTGACAGACAGGCATACTCAACTCTCAGCTTCTACAATTCCATCAAGTGCTCTCAGCAGAGCTCAAGAAAAATCCTTCAGTCTCTCACCAGTCATTGGATAAAGTCTTAAGAAGGATAAGGAAAAAGAAAAACTCTTCAATTCCCATCCCCAAGCATCTCTTCACAAGCGTGGAGATCACAGTACTTCAGTGCTATAAGTGAGCAAGAGCTTCTCCAAACCTGCCATGTCCATGAGGAACAGAAATCTGAAGGTTTCCATTAAACTGTCTCTTATTCTCCACTCAAATGCACATTTTCCACTTAAACTGCAGGTGCTGCTGGAGACAATATGCACTAGGGATGAAACATGTTTTCCCCTTCCAATGATGTACAAACCTGGATTCAATTATAATGACATCTCCCATGGGTACCAGGAAAAAGAAAATCTCCTGAACAAGGTATTCTGCTTAGTAATACTCCATAAAACTGCATACACAAAATACCTGAATTATTAGGATTTCCATTACTCAGGCCAGTAAGTATCCATAATTAACTGCTGACTTGAGTAATTGCTCACAAGAATCTCTGCTGCTGTGAGCAAAGTAGAACCCACCCTAAAGAAATAATACCACTGTTAACTGTAAGGTAAATAAAATTAGAAGTGTTAAAAAAAAATTAAAACAAACAATAGAACAGGATCAGATACTTAACATCAGTTCTCCTTTTTTTCTCACAATAATAAAATATACTACTACATCCAATGTGAAAGCACATTATTTCTTTCAGAAAATGCAGTGAAAATAGATCATCATGCACAGGAAAGAAAGTCCCACTAGGCAAATCCCTAGGTATTTCTAGGCCAGACCCAGTGTTAATAGACTTGCTCCCTCACAAAATAGCTGATACTGGAGATTGGGTTTTCTGCAGTCATGGGCTGCAAGTTCAGATCAAACCTGCTGCTAGCAAGGTGTAGGAAACATTTTATGTTTGAAAAAGACCTGTCTGACTGTGGAATACCAAAGCATCTCAGTATGGCTCTGTAGTCCTTCAGAGTAACTCAGCATGGTTTGAGTTATAGCCCTAGACAGCTACCCTAATTCAGGGACTCTTAATTACTGCTTACATTCCATGACTTCATTAATTCCCTGGAGAGGGTAAGAACAGCAGCAAAAAAACCCACTTGAGTCATTCAGCGCTGTGAAGGGCTAATGGTGCCCACAAATATGGAATTTGGGAAAAAAAAATGGAAAATCCTGTCCAATATAACTAAAGTAATGAATCACAACTACTGAATGGGAGAGGAGGAAGAAACTACAGCAGAAAGAAAGCAGCTGATAATGGTGCCTGTGCCCAGCCCATCCTCAGACAGCAGCAGCAGAAGGCCAACACTGATTCAGAAGACAGATAAAAGAACATCATACCACTGAGTGCTCAGAGGAAAAAATTATCTTTTCTCCAAATTCAGTCAATTGATGCTGAACCTCTATTGATCAGAGCAGCTGTGAAATGCTTCAAGTGCGGGGGCAAATACTGAGACATCCTGGTGACACACACTTCTAAAGAAATCCTCACAAAACTGCACCAAAATGCAGCCCTGTCCTGCAGAGGCACTGCAGGCAGGTCCTGGAGCAGCAGGTGACACAGGGACAGCCCAGTAGAGCAGGGGATGATCCTTTGTCTCTCTGGGGATACAGAATCACAGAACTGGAGAACCAGCCTGGCAAATCTGTACCAAAGCTCAGCAACCCACCCAGCTATAGAAAAGAGATTTGTCTTTAGCACAGTTTCTCTATGAGAATAAAAGCATTTCTAGAAAGCCTGTTGGCACAGCTCTGCTCTCCAGGTGAGGCACAGCCCGGTTATTTTATGCTGCCCAAACCACACCTGCTTTCCCTCTACTTGTATTTTCTCCACATGAAAACAGCAGAACAATCCACACCCCAGGTCTTAACTTAAAGCTGGGACATTTCCAAGGCACAGACTAGGAACTGGGAATTGAGAACCATCTCTGGGTCTCACACTTCAGCTTGTATTTGTTACTGGCCACCTGTTTACACACATACATGCAAAAACCCAACCCAAAACCATCCAAACTCAAGTCCAGCTTCTTGAGCAAGCACAGCTGATAACAGGGTACTCACACTCAAAAATGGCAGGTTTCTATCACAGGAGAGACTCAAGGCTGGTAGAAACACTAGAGCAAAGCTGACAATGTGACTGAATCAACCAAAGAAATCCCACTGAATATAAACACTCAGTTTTAAAGACAAGTGAAAAATTCTAGGCCAGAAACATATTTTCAACAAGTTATCCCATTATTCAGTCAAATTTCTAAATAATGAACACTCTTACATGCCTTCTGAACAAGTCCAAGCACTCCTGAGACAAAATAAACCAAGAGAATAATTGTATGGGTCATGGTCACTGTCCATGATAAATTTCCATTTCACACATTCTATGCAAATGTTGCTGTTTACAGCTTGGAGAATTTCATGCATCCTGAAAACCCAAAAAGTTTTTTACTGAGTGATTATCTCAAAAAGCACAGCTTGATCACTACAATCAAAACCTGAAAAATTCAATTATTGCTTAGTGAAGGCAATTGGTTCAATAAAATAGGATGATGTTTGTACCTTTGTTGCATTTCTTTAAAATCAAAACTTCCTTTGACTTAAATAGAAAAGCTGAAAAGAGAAACCATTCATAAACTGATTCAGATTTCAGTAGTTCCTCATCTCCAGATGGCTGAATGAACTTCTCTGGAGTCACAGTAACTCAGACAGACACTGAACTGATTTCCTATTTTCCAATATTTCAAAGGGTACAAAAAATATTCCTCAAACAGAGCCAGCAGCTAGAGAGCTACTGCACCACAGGTAATGGGGCACTGGGGATTCAAAGAGGCAACTGGGAAAAGAAAGCAGATGGAAAAAAAAGGCTTGTTTTTTCTAAACTGTAAATGTGAGAGAAATAGAAATAAATAGATGGAGAGGGTGCAAGGAAAACGATGGAGATTCTTCATTAGAGTTCTTTGAGTCAAAAGGAAGGTTTTAGGTATTAATCAAATTTTAGTTTCTCTTATGTGGTTCAATTCCGTGAAAGTTGCTACTTGTCCTTTTTTTGTGCAAAGAGATGCTAAATAATATCATTTTATCTGCAATTAACTTTGGGTTAGCCGCAAGGTTCCACTGACATTTGAGTTTTATTGTCCCTTAGAAAACCCAGTTTCTAATTTGCAAAAACTCACCATATTTTTTTTTTAAATAAAATTACTTTGGCCATTTCTGTTTAAAATGAGAGGAGACAATTTAATATCTCATGCTCTAAGCAGATTTGTATTTTTACAGCTATATCACAGCAATTTTTAATTTGTACCTGAGGAGTTTAACAGACACAGGGACACAAATTGGTTTAAGGGCAGTCTCATGATCTCTGGGACAAACACAGTGACAAAATTAAGTACAGTGATGGTGTAAGAACTAGGTTGAAACAGATATGGAAAAGGTCTGATATCAGGAGACATAAATGTCTTCAGGGAATAAGAAATTATGGACAGAAATAACATTAAAATATTTATGAAGATTTGTCTGCATTCACTGTAGAGTACACACATGTATTCTAGAATGGCACATACCACCAAAAAGAACCACAACAGTTAAGTTGAAGATAGCTGAAGATTTGCTGATGCACTATGTAAAGATATGAAACCCATATGTTATCCCTCTGCTGCCTTTACCTTTCAATATGAATGGGAAAGTAGAGCTCTTTGTTTTCAGCTGCTTATCTCATGTAATTTTTATTTTCCATTGATTTCCTGTTGTAACCATACTTTGTGTGAAATAGCATACAATGGAAAATAATATCTATGCCCATTTTACTGTCCCAAATTGGATTTCTGTGCCATTTCTTCTGATAGACCAGTTTTATTTCATCCCATCATTATTTTGCCTTATGTGCTCTCAGTCTTCATTTCATTTCAAGGAGAAATTCATCCTTATGCAGGAAAGCCAGCATATGAAATACCCAGCATTAAAAACTCGCTGAAGCTTTCTTTGGAGCACATAGTTCACAGCACACAGATGAATTTCACCCTCAATAAACACTGAGGATTTCTGGCCAAATGAGGGAGAATACAAGATGCCAGCATTCAACATATTTTCCTCAAAACAGAGTCAGTGCTTCGTTTCTGAAGTGATTTGTGGCCAGCTCCTGTTCCTGACTTTCAATATCCCCTTTGCATTTTCTAAAATGACAAAACAGCTCAGGTTATGATATTGTCTGTCAGCCAGCCCCTGACACAGAGCCAAAGGTATGGTCATGTAAATTTGACTCTTGATGACTATTGGACCCTTTCTGTTCAGGAAAATAAATAGATAGCTCTATTTATTTATTATTTTCTATAGAGTTCTATACCTCTAAACTCATGTCATGTAAATCAGGATGGAATTGCACACCCAATTGTTTATTCCCACAAAAACAAAATGCTTGCCTTTCACCCTGTGCCACCTTTCCACACTTAAACCCAGCCAATAAAACCGGCTCTAAATTTAAATTCTCTAGAGGAATCCAAGTTTTTCTTCTTTGTAATTTTCAATAAGATTTCTGTGTATAGGGGAATATCTAAATATCTACGTTTCTAAAAAGGAATACAATGAGGAGAGGAATGTGAAGAATATATGTGTTCCTTCAGCCTAAAGCAATTGGAGCAGAGCAGTAAACAAGCACATCCCAGAACATCTTCCATGTGGTCACAGGTGAAAGGAGAGGACTCACAACAGAAATTCCATTTTTCAAATTATTTGTTTGTGTTGATTACTAACTCAGGAATGAGGACAGCCACATAGATTGTCTTGGGGGATTAAAAATAGCATTGATTTCTAATGTTACCATGGCTGAGTGCTCATCACCCCTGGTCTGTCTGCCTCCTTGCTCAGAACTCCTGCATCTGTGGCTGTCACCTAAAGCCAGGAAGCAGCAAAGCTCTCAGCCCAAGAGTTTTCAACCCCATGGAATACTCGAGGCTCCCCATAGCTCTGCACCATTTCCCTAAGCTCTCCTGGAAAACACATTTTCCACTTCCCCTGGGATCTCCCAAGAGCTTCCTCAAAACATCAGGCTTGCCTTCCTTGAGGATTCCCCTTATGTTAAAAGGAGTTTTTCATGTGCAATGCTGAGCAGTATTTCCCAGCCTTGCCAAGCTGTTTGCTGTCTCTCCTCAATAAGAGGCAGCAGAGTGATATATGAACTGCAAACACAATCTACCATGACGAGCCTGTACTAAACTCCAGGCTCATTAAATAACTCCCTCCTCTAAAGTCACTTACATTCAACTGCAGATACATCTTCCTCAAGGCATTTTGGTTTCATTTACTGGTTACTTCTTTTCCTTTTTCCACTTTCTGTTTTAGTTTGACATCTTTTGTTATTCCCTTAGACCAGCAGGGGCATCTACAGACTTGAACAAACTGAATTTTATTAGACTCAACAGGGAAATGGTGCCATGGGATTCATCACAAGTTTGTATCAGTGACTAATTGACAGCAGACTAAAGGCATTACATGGTTCTGATTTCATGATTCCCACCACAGCTCTGCAACTGTTTTTTTTTTATTTTTTTCCCCTTGAAAAGCAGAAAATAGTTATCAAAAGCAACACCAAGTAGTCAAAAAGAAAAATAAAGAACTATGCATTTATATGAACAAATCTATTGCAAACATCTTTGGTAAAGCACAGTATCTTCATGAAATGAAATAATTACTAACATAGAAATTAGAAAAGAAGGGTTTATTTAGTATTTAAAAATGAATTACATAGTTTAGATTTAAAAGGGTGTAAATGTACCCAGGCCAAACTTATTAGCCATGTTCAAGCACTAATTTTAGTGGCAGAAAAATACTGAGATTTAATCTCAGACATTTGAGTCCAGTTTAGTTGGAAGTAGGAGATTAGGCAGAGTCACAGGAGTTTATTTTCTAAAATGGCCCATTTTCTTATCTCTGATCTGTCTGGTTTAGAAATAACACAATTTTCCATAAGTAAGTGCATTAGTTCCTCCTGAAATCCTCCCTGTTACACGTTCCACACGCAGAGGCAGAATCATCTAATGTGCAGTGACAGCTGCCAAACTGCTCTTTTCTCCCCAAAAGATGGGCCCTGTCTTCTATTTCAGTCTGTTAACATCACAGTCACAGCACTCCTAATTATCCACAAATTCTGGATTGTCTCTTACATCCCCCAGATGGAGCAGTCCCTTGGAACCTCAGCCCTCCCCTGTGCCTCTCAGCCATTCACTGCTCCCAGGAGTTTCTGATGTTTTGGGGCAGTTCCTGGGATGGGAGAGGAAAACAAGGTTTCTCTGTGGTGTTCTTTCACCTTTCCCTCAAAAAACGAACAAAAAAAACCCTCTTTCCTCACAGCAACAAAACCACTAATAGGCCAATTTCCTGCAGAGTTCAGGACATTCTCAACACCTCCAATTTTAAGGCAATTTAAACTCAGAAGAGTGTAGAAAGTATAGATTAGAAGCCATAGTGAATACAAGAACGTCATGCTATAATTAAGGTTTTATTTTAACCCAAGTAAACTGATAATTTGCCTACTTCCTATCCTTGTCACTAAATTGCATATAGTGACTGGTGTCTCAAAGTCTCTTCCTTTTCAAAACACTTCAGATCATTAGAAGTGCTTGTTGTTCCAAGAATATATTACAATCACAAACAATTCAAATTACCAAAACACTAAAGTCCCATGCCAATGAACTTTACTTTTTTTTTCCTGGTTTTCTTTGTTAGCAATGCAAATGATTTGCAATTATTTTATTTCGCATTAGCGCTACAAATCCAGGAAAGCTGATAAAATAATAAAATTCAAGCTGGGTAAAAATTTTTATAGATAAATGTAGGAAATGCACAATACTACTTCCTTTACTGTCCACAAAAACTATGTGTTATATAGAGGAAGGACATATTGTCCACAAAAATGCACAGAATAGTCACATAGCAAGATTAAATAGAAAGAATTAGGTTTTACAGAGCCCAGACCAATGAACCATCCTTAGGCTTCCAGAAGATCCTTGACTTTCACACTGATGGAGAATATTTCCTCAGCCTGCATCTGTGCTGTCCTGGGCTTGTTCTTACTCTCACAAACACCTCAGCAGACCCAAAACCTTTTGACAGTTTTTCTCTTAAAATGGTTCCCTAAATCACACCACTAAGGCTGTAATTGATAAGGCACTCTCACCCACATCAAGTGAGAAGTTGGTGGCACTTTCATGGAGGGACCTGGTCACAGAGACAGACAACAGAGTGTTAAATCACCTCACAACAAATCATGGCCTCTCAGGGATGACATTAAAAATGAGGAGCATTTGCTGTCAAGACAGTAAAAGCAATGACTTTAACCACACGTTGCACTGGTACTGTGTCACTGACTGCCAAGGGCAGAAAGCAGAAAAAATGCACATGCAAGAACTGTATATAATATTTAAAAGGCCAGGTAGCTTTTATCCAAAGCAACAAGTAGATTGTGAAGCACTGGAGAAACTTCAGTGTGAAATCTCCTTGAGGGAATGAAAGTGGAGCAGAACAATCATGCTGATTATTCTTATCCAGTCTTAAGAAATAAAATGTGCATAGGACTGCAAAAAAATTATGTAGGACTCTTTTTCTCTAACAATTTTTCTTTCTCTGCATCCATCATGAAGATGAATCTCACACTGGGGAGGACAACACAGAAATTGCTTTGAAGTTTTAGTGTTTCTCACTACCATGAAATATCAGCACCATTTATGAGCCTATCCTGGACTGAAGGGATGCAAGGGACTGTGAACAGCTTAACATATTTTATCTAGACAACAATTAAAAAAGCCCAGAGTTACAGAAATTCCATTCAAGGACTGAAAGGCTCCACATGAAATTGGAATTTTAGGTTGCTTCCTCTGTTGCAGAAATGAACAAGTGCTGCATCCAGGGAGCATTTCAGCAGTTGGCAAAACCAATCCTATTCTTCAAAACAGCTTCAACCTGTCCCAGAGAGAGTAAACCCAAAAAGGGCAACAACCAGTGAGCAGAGGAACACATGAGAAGATGAAATGTCCCCCTGTTTGTCCCTTAGGTGGAAGGGAACACACCCTTTCAAAGCAAGCTCTCCCCTCCACTCAGAGGAAGACAACTGATAACACCTTCATACCACCACCAGGTACAGTAACACATCCAAGCACCCAAGAACTAATGTGCCCAATTATTCAAAAAGTTAAATTTACTCTCAAGCTCCATTTTAACAATTATTTAACAAAACAACAATATAATCAGGAGCACCTGTGGCTGGCTACTCAATGTTTGATGGCTCTTGAAGGAGAAAAGCCAATAAATTGATTAAACAGTAGCAGTATAAAGTTGTTCAATTTTTCCCCACTATAGAGATGCTTCTAAGCCTTACAAACTTTAGTGTAAACTTGATTTGCCATATTCTTGTCCAATAAAGCAGGAATGCCAACCAGCAAACAGGACAGAGCAAGAAAGCATTAGTAGCATTTAATCTCAGCATTATCTTGACCTGGCCAAGTTAATTTCAAGGGTCAGGTATCTCATAGTATTAATGTATCACAGCAACCTTTTTTTAATACTTCACCTCTCAAACATAGTTGGCATAAAACACCAAATGAAAATTAATGTTTATCCTTCTCTGTTGCAGTGTGCATTTGATATACAGCCCTCAATCAGCATGGCTCTTCTTGTTTGGATCAGATTGAGCAAAACATTCCCTTTTGCAATTGGCTTAATCCAAAATTTGAGCTAAATACATCTCTTTGTCAAACAAGCAGTGACTGTGTGGGGAGATGCAACTGCAAATGTAGATGATGTGTATGTATTGTAGGTTGATTAGATGAGGCTTTTTGTGTGCTCTCAACTTGAATAGCCTCTCTTCAGAGATCTCTGCTCAAGCTATCTATTAGTCATGGTTAAATGAGCAACAATTTCAAATATACAGAAAACAGACACACTTAGTCATAGAAATTCAGTGTGCCATGCTCAACATTAAGCACAGCAACAGAGGTTATCCAGAGCCAACAAAGTGTGTCTGCAGCTGTGGAAGGAGAAAGGGATGCTCTCCTGCTCCAGACACAGAGCAGCAATCCCACCTTCCTGCCTGAGGTGCTGGGGCATTACAGCAGTGAGCATCAGATTCTGCAGATCATGCTTTGGAGGTAGATTTTGCACCACTGTGGTTTAATTGTAAGATTTAGCACACAGCATATATCTGCTGCAGGGATTTCTGGTCACAGAGCTTTATATTTACTCTTTGCTTCAGTGCTTTCAGAATATAATCAAACTCCTGGTTGACAAAATTCAAGAATTGAGGTCCCAGAACATCTGTGCAACCTTTCTACTCTGTGTCCCCTTTATCAAGCTGATCTTCCAAGCATGCTACTGATGCCACTCACCACATGAAACACCACAGAGCATTGCTTGACAGCTTCCAAACCCTCACTGTGGTCCTCAGAGTTTTCATGGTTCATAAAATAGAAAGGATGAGCAAGGAGTAATAAATGTGATGTACCAGGATAAGGAAAAAAAAAAAAAAATCACATGTGGAAATGCAGCACTGAGAATCATAAAAAACTACAGCTCTCCTTTTAAAGCAGGATTTCAATCTCTTTTTTTTATACTTGTACAGTTTTGGGGGAAAAAAATAATAACAGTGATTTATATTCCATGTGAATAAAAACAGTCCTCCACAGAAGCTTAAATGTCAAAGATATCCCAACTAGACATTCTAGGGAACCAGAGGGGCATTTTTCCATGTATTTTTCACATGAAAGAGCACAAAAAAGGAAAGATCAGTGAACATGCATAATGGTAATATGTATCTTTAATTCTAATAAGTAATGTAGCATTACCACATTTGTTTTCCCATCTTAGGGTGCTGGGAAAAGAAGTACCCACCTCCAAGAGAAAACTGGAGCTTAAACTTCACAGCACAGAGACTGAGCTCAAAGCCTCCCTGGGGGCTCATCCTAAGAAGCATCATCAAATTAGAACCAGTACCTGGTGAGCCAGACTGAGGGACCAGACATCTCTCCTCCCTCAAGTGACCTTTGTTAGCAGATTCTTAATCACGAACATGTTATTCCATCTGCCCCCTTCTTTCCAAGCCCTGGGCTTCCTTACACACAAAACTTTCAGCATTTTGATCGAGACTTCAGAACAAGATCAGTCTCTGAGACTGAGTGTAGGGACAGAAGTGGCCACGAGCAACCTGAGCCCTCCTTGCCCAGGCATAAGAGTCACCCTGCTCAGTCAGCTGTGCCTTCAGCAAGAGCTCTACACAGTGGGAGTTCCTCCAATACTGAAAAGAGAGATAGACACAAGTACAAGAATATCCTGAGAGTCAGATTCTCTCAACTGGCACTATACCTTTACTGATTTGAAAATGCTGGTGGTGATTTCACAGTTAAAGCAAAACTAAGCATTGGTTTGTTCTACCATGCTGCATAGAAATATTTTTTAAAAATACAATCAAAGAAGATTGTGGCATCAAGTGAAATGGCTAAGAGAGAGCAAGTGATGTTCTCCTGATCCTGCTTCCCAGAGCTAAATCAAACCCAGGCATTTGGCTTTGTCATTTGTCAGTATAAGCCAGAGCCAGCAAGGTGTGCTCAGAGCAAGTGGATATAAAACCAGTGCTGGTGTGTGGAGAGCTGTATGGTGGATAAATGCTCAGCCTTGATACTCCATGAGCACTCAGCACAGCCATGGCTCGGGAAGAGAACAAGGGCAGTGGTGCTCACAAACTGTGCAGCACCACAAGGCCCCAAAGCAGAGATTTAAAGAGCTGCTTGAAAGGAGAGCAGAAGGTACAATAATGAAACTGGAGACTGAGAAACTCATGGGGTCCAGGCTTTTCAGAAGCACAGTGTGATGTATGTTTACAGAGGCCTCAAGTGCCCTTTTCCATAACTCTGTTTATAGCTCATCTGTGTGCAGTAAGTCTTGACCAGAATTGGTCTTTGACACAGACTGTAAAATACAAACCTTAAAAGGGCCCAATGGAAAATAAAAGTCAGTATCATGACAAAATGGATGATTTCTGATGTAATCGCCTTCCATGTAAAGGAGACATGGAAAAGATGTTTCCTGCTAGAGAAATTAGGAATTCTGCTTCAGTAAAAACACATCTGGCTGTATGACATTGGAGTAAGAGCTTATTAGTATTATTGCTGCAATTATTACAGCTGCTCCCAAACAGGCAGCCCTCCTTCTTTGGAGGAAATCTTCCTCAGATGCCTTATTTGTCAAAGAGAGGGGCTGTTCTAAAAAGAGATGGCAGTGTCCTCCCAGTAATATATCAAATTATTTCCAAGAAAACAAGCTGAATGCAGCAAAGTTGTTGAAATATGTAGAGATAAAATACCTATTCATCTGTTCCAGATATTTTGACATTGACACAGCTCCGTGACAAAGACAAAAAAAAGTTTCTTCTACAGCTAACAACTTCTGTGACAAAGCTTGAACAGGGGAGGAAATAGAATCAATTTGTTTCCTTGGTTGTCAAGCCCTTTGTCTTGATCCAAAAACAAACCCATTGATCTACTTCAAAACACAAAGGAAGTGGTAACCATCATGACAGCATGACACAAACCAGATGTAAAAACAAAAAAGAGAAAAGTAAAAGCAGCTTGTTTACACTCAGAGTTGTGTGCTGTGGCATTGCTCCTCCACCTCATTCTGTGTAATCACATCTGTCCCACGTGCTGTGCTCTCTGGGTGTCACTCAGCATCCCCTCTGCCCTGTCCCATGGGCTCTCTGGCCTCAGCTTCCCCAAGGAAGAAAACAATGAGAAAATAGAACAGTGCAGCCTGTCATCTACCCAGACAGGGGAATTTCTCAGTCTGCTTTTCAGGAGGATACCTGGCCTGGGGTGGCAATGGCACAAGCTGTGAGCTCAGCCCTGCACCCCCACGAACAAGAGCTCTCACACACAAGCCACTCCTTTCCTGCTGGACATCTCCCAGAAACTGTGGGGTTTCCATCATTTCTCTGCACATCCACCTAATTCCCATCCCCCATCCCTCAGGCAGGGATAGCCACAGCTTCCATTTGAATCCAGATGTCTCTATCTGGTTCCCCTGTGACACAGAACAGGGTGGCCAATGTCTCCACATCACCTGTCAGGATTGCAGTTGAAGCCTCCTTAAACCATCTCCAAGCCCATCTTCCTGAAAAGTAGTCAAAAAAAATTAATATACAATGTGTTTTGGTACTTAAAATACCACCTTGCTTGAAGAAATACCAAAAGGTAAAACTAGGATTTCATGTAGCCTATCTGGTATTTTTCCTTTAAGAATGTTATTGGAAAAACAGTTAAATAAAAGAACACTTTTTCTGCAGTTGTTTTGATCAGTCCAAGTTCAGTATATCAGACACCCTGAAAAGTTTCTCACTGCAGTCTGACTTGACCCCCCCCATTTATTGCTTTGTCTGTAGAACAAAAATATATTTCCCAGCCATATTAATCAGATATTGAGGACATTCCATTATTACAGACAACTATACAGAGCTCTCAAGTCTTCTTTTAACAGAAATGAAGTTAAATCAATACTAAACAAATTTCCTAGAAGTCAAATTACAATGAAGAGGGATGAAGAAGAATTATACCAGCTAACACTGCAAAACATGAGGGCACCTGGGGCCAAAGGTCTGTCAGTAAGAGCTGCTCCTTTGAGGAGATGGACAACTGTACAATTCCTGCAACCTCACTGGTAAGCAGAGCACAAAAAGACGATAAAAGAGTTTATTTCCCCACCATCACCACGCAAAAATTTTGTCTGACACCAGTGGAAATACCTGGACTGATGGACTGTATGGGTAGTGATGTTCACTGTTATGTACCAGAATGAGTCTGTTATATTGACTGTATTTTAAAAAGACACCAAAGGGTATCCAGACACAGCCCCAGTGACAATGTTATATGTAGTACTCATAAATGTTGGTCTTGCTTTTACAGGAATACTTCCAAGAATATAATTTTTCACTAATCTTCAATTCATGCAGCACATAAAATTCTCCTCCCTCCAGAAAGGCATGCGAGTACATGCTAAAATTTAGTACTGGGGCACAAAATAAATACATTTTAAAATGCTGTTGCTAAATTCCAATTTAGCTTAACTATGCTAAGACCTGACTAATTTTTTCTTTAAAATTTAAAAACTGAAGTGGATTCAAATATAATCAGATGAGCATGAGTCCCTGCACACACACACAAAGATCGTTTTACTAAACAGATACAAACTGCATAGTAACATATGCAAAGTACATAAAAAATTAGCTAAGGGCTTCAGTATTTACTGTAGTGCAAAAGGCAAACTTTCTAATGCTAAATATAGACAGTGACAGGAATAACAAACAAAACAGATTACTCTTTTGTAGGAAAAAAGCAACCAATTTTCTTTCTGCAACCAATTTATGTTATGATGTTTATGTACGTCTCACTTTTAAAAAAGATCCACAACTACAGCAGATACTATTTAGTAAAAGTGGCAAACCAATCTTGGATATAAATCCCATTTCTAGATGTATGCAATTCTCATACATGGCTGCTTGTGTGGTCTGTGTCAGCAGCCTATGAGTAAAATGAATTTATTCCTTCCTTTTGGACAGCAGTCACACCTCCCAGGTTACTTTGCAGCTTGGGAAACATTTTTCCTTCATGGTGAAACCCTAATCTCTCAGCCACTACTTCTTCATGGACACTGAGGTCTGAAGTTCTGCTAGAATGGAATTCTAGATGACCTCTGGTATTACTTCTTAGGGAGCTATGCTGGTCATAGTTGGCCAAGTCCTAAATGTAAGGCCCAGAGAACCAACAGTGCAACCCCATGACAAATGTGCATCACAAACCAGAATTAATCCAACCATATTGCAGATACTGAATAAATTAGCACACAGGTCTATGTGAATTAGGGAAATGCAGATGTACATGGGGGGTTTACTTCTATGTTCAAGTATTTCTTGTCTGTAAGACTGACAGGGAGCACTAAAGAACTGAAACTAACC
This sequence comes from Catharus ustulatus, assembly GCF_009819885.2. Classification (NCBI taxonomy): domain Eukaryota; kingdom Metazoa; phylum Chordata; class Aves; order Passeriformes; family Turdidae; genus Catharus; species Catharus ustulatus. The sequence continues at coordinate 31,157,658 of NC_046227.1, read as the reverse complement.
TTTCTCTTCTATGCTTGGATGTGTCATGTAAAATTGGAAATATCTGAAACAGGGAAAATTGGAAGATGATTGGGTTTAAAAGGATTAAATGATTCATTCAATGGCATTTTTGCAGCCCTCTGTGTAATTGAACAGCCTTTCTTCCACCTTTCTCCTGAAAAAAAACCTTAATTGTAACCACTGAAAGGAAACAAGTTTCTGGCTATTTTTACAAAATATGTGTTATGTCTCAGCAAGCCGCTCCCATTTAACTCTGCAATACAGCTATAAAATGGTTTATTTGATTTAGTGCCTTACTTCCCAAGTACCTCACACACCACACGAGGCAGTGAACCACTGAAGAGATTCAGACTGCAGATAGAAATACAAAATCTTGAATAAATCCTCTGTAATGAGAAACTTCTGAGGGACTTTGCTGCTCTTATTTCAGGAAGAGGAGGCAAAGTCACCTAAGCCTGCAGAGAGCTTGAGATCACATCAGTCCAAAGTGCCATCAGCCACATTTCAGTAAACCATTCATGTATTACCAGGAAAAAAGAGGATTTTTTTTTTTTTACCTCTCAATCTGTCCCAAGGGATGGTATATCTTTCCAATTCCATCCCCTGGCATTATGTCATGGATATTATTCCCATCAGATTTCAGTCACCTGCCTGCTGGTTTGCAGTCTTCAGGAAGGCTCATCCCTGCCTCCCCCTCACCTAAACAGTGCTCTGCTGTCTCCCTGCATCCTTGCAGAGGGTGCCCTTCAGCCACAGAGCAAATAAAATCTGTTGGGCTACTCATTCTCACACATTGACTCAGTGCAAACAACCTCATGGCCCTGGTGCTCATTTACACTAAAGCAAATTAGCCTGAAATTTCATTTGCTCCAAACCCACAGTATCACCCTGGCAGCACTGAGGGGCTTTAAAATGAGTCACCATGTCATTCATTCCTCCTTTACAATGACAGAAGAGCTTAAAATGGACTAAGTGCAGGCAAGATCACAGCCAAATGACATCACTGATTTCATCAAAGCAGAATCTGACCCAATTTACCATTTATTGAATGGAGTGTAAAACCCAACCCAGTAGTGCTGGAAACCAGGTGTTAGGCCAGCTCAGACACTGGGACAGGCTGCAATTCAAATCCTTCTATTAACTCAATAGGTGGACACTAAAAAAACCCAGAGGGATTCATGAAGTCCAGTTGTTCCTGACCATAATTCCTAGGTTTTCAGCTACCATTATTTCACATGCAGTTTCATATCACATAACACTGTGATCTGCTCTGTCTCTTTTCACTCCCCCCTCTTCCTTCCCTGATAGTGGCTGGAGCATCAAGAGATCTTTGGCAAAGACAGTCACAGGTCTTTTCTCAATGTACATCTAAACCAGATCTGGGGTGTTCCAAGACACAAAGGGGTATCACACAGGAAAAAGTGGAGAGATCAGAAGATACCATCAGCCCTATTCTTTTCCAAAAGCCTCTTACTAAAAAGCAGTTTTTCCCAATTTTAGCTTGTGTCCACCTGTGGCCCTCAAAATTATCATTTGACTATTTTCTTCCACCCTAATTTTTTCACCTTACTTAGCAGGCCCATGGATGAAATAAGCATGAACTAGTCCAACATTCTCTTAGTTTTAACTCCCGAGGAGCAAGGTTGGTGAGTTGTGGGATGAAGCTTTTTGACAACTAAAGGCCATGAGCTCTGCCCATTTCTAACCACACAATTCTTTGCTGAACTTGCAGACCAATAATGTCCTGGTTCCTACTCTGTTCCCAAAAATCCAAAAGTGGATTTATTTAGCCAAAACAATACTTGTAGCCTAGGCATGGGCAGTTCTTGAGGCAAGACTAGAGCCACAAAACTAAAACTGGATCTGAAGTTCTCAGCTTGTTTCTGTTTCCTCAAAAAGACCCAAACCACCAATTTTCTCCAGTCTTGGTCAGAATCCTGTCTGTGATACTGATCTGATGTTGTAAAGGGAACTCAGCTCCAAAGCTCTGGATAGAAAATTGCTTGGAAATGCAAAGTACACATCATTGAGGTAAAGATATAATGTCACACACCATATCACTTGTCTCTCCCAGCTATTGTAGGTGGACAACAGCTCTTAGTGCTGAAGAAAAAAAATGTTTTCATGCATCAGTCCTGCAAACAGTTTAATGGGAAAAGCAGTGCTATCTTCATTTTCAGTGTGTATTTAAATCATTCCTCTTTCCTGTCCAGCTGCTGCAGCTGACATAACATGACTAATCACCACTCCCTTTTCTGCACAGAATAAGTGTGTGGCTTCTGACACTTCAACTAATTCACTTCAGCTTGATATTAGGGTTGAGCTAATATCAAGCTCAATTTCATTACAGGATTTGACATGTATATCCTCTAAAAATAGTAAGCGTCAGTCAAATGTGTACTACCTGCAAACTGAAATCAGTGTCTGAACTGCAGTTATTCAGAACACAGTAAGTCATGAAAAATAGCTAAGATTTTGTCTAATAGACAGAATCATATCACTTATTTAAGGAAAAAAACAAAACAAAAACACCCTCCTTCCCCCGCCTCTAAAAATCCCCAAACCAAACTCATCACAAATTTCCCTCCTTTTCAGAAGTTTTGGAAATAATTTATTTTATCTCTTTTCCAAAGGAAAAAGAACTGTTCATTCATTAGGAAGCATTCATTAGAAAATAAGTTTTCTACAATGAATTTAGCTAGAGACCTTGCTATTAAAAAAAAAAAAAAAAAAAGAAGAAAAGCATAGCTACACCTTCCAGCTGGTAAAATTAGCTTAAATGATTAGCAGTAGGAGTGTAGAACTGAGACCTGTCATATCTCTACAATACCTGAAGTAATCATCAACCCCAGCCATATAGGACATGTCTACTATGCTATTTTTTTCTGCAGCCATTTTTAAGCAGTTTCCTCATTACAGACATTTGGAAACAACACATTCTTCAGCTTTTTTTCACACAAACATTCCCATTAACAGCCCAATTAAGCACAAGCTATCTGCTACCTCACTTTATTGTTATTATTACAACTAGCACCACATAACTCCTTTACAACCTCCAGTTTCCTCTCCCCATACTCCTACTTGAGTGTATTTCAATAAACACTTTTCCAAATCTCATCCTGAAACCTGCCCACACACATTCCCAGCCTCTTTATAACCTTGTTCAGTGCCAACAGAACCCTTTAATTTAGGCACTCATGTTCGTTTATGATGTTTTAATCATATTCTACAAGCAGCAGTAAAATGTACAGTCAGGTACAAACAAAATTAGCCCAGTGCAGGTGTAATCTTGCAGCCTGCAAACCTGACTTGGCAGTGGCTGCCCAGAGCCACATCCTGCATTGTGTTCATGCAGAGGACCCACCAGGCATCAGAGCATCCCAAACCCTCACAGAATCACTGGCTGGAAGAGACTTTCAAGAACAGCTCCAAACCATGCCCTAACTCTTCAGCTAAACCCTACCACTAAGTGTCACATCCAATCTTTTTAAAAAGCACCCAGGGATGGTGACTCCATCGCCTCCCCAGGCAGACAGACCCAGTATTTGGTCACTCTTTCTGTAAAAAGCTTTTTCCTAATAGTCAACCTATGGAAATACCTCTCCTAACTGATCCTCCTGCTGCATCATCACCATCACACTGTGTCTACTGTGTTTCTGTTAGGGCTCCCAGCTTAGATCATCAAATATTCACCATTCCTTCAGTCAGCATGGCTCTGCCTTTTGGGCTGCTGAGTTGGATCCTGTTCTCACTGCACTCTATTCCAAGGTCATTAATTTCTTGTGTAGAGACCCTTTCTTGGTATTCAATAATTCGTTTTAGATTTGATTTCAGGAATTTTCTTCAACCTAAATTGTGGGCAGTTTTGGTGGTTGCCAAGTTTATTTCATTACCAAAGAAAAAGGAATATCGAAAAAAGATCATAGAATGGGTTGGGTTGGAAGGTGTGTTAAAGATCATTAAATTCCAATCCCTCTCCCAGGGAAGGGACACCTTTCACTAGATCAGATTGCTCAGAGCCCCATCCAACTTGCCTTGAACACTTCCAGGGATGGAGCATCCACAACTTCTCTGTACAACCTGTGCCAGTGGTGGAAATTCTCAGTGTGAGAATTTCTAACATCCAATCTAAACCTCTTCTCTTACAGTTTAAAGCCATTCCCCCTTATCCCTGTGCAAGCACAGATTTGATTTAGATGTTTATCACAGTTTTGTGTAAGAATCTGCTGAGCCCTGGCTTCCTGAGATCATTTAGGTGTTTATACAGACTAAGATAATTCCTGTTAGTACAGATGCAGCCCTTAAAAAGTTCGAAATACATCTCTTACACATACATTTAACTTAAGTAAAGGCTAAATTCTGGGGGATATCCCCACTACCTAAGAAACAAAATAATTAGTTGCCTCTCATTTCCAGAAACCCTCTCTATACAGTGTTAATAAAGGACAAATTACAAGGCATATTTTCCATATTGCCATTACATTTACACACGTGCCATTAAACTGGTAAGATTAAGTTTGCACAAAATGTAATTGCCTTTTGATGTGAATAAAGCACAAAAATCCCAATCAGACAGACACAGCACAATCTAATTTATGACACAACCTGAGAATCTTTTGGTGATTGGTGGCACAGCATCACAAGTCTGATATATTACAGTGTGAAGAGGTACACAGCCTTATCATAAATTATTCCACTTTTCGCTCCTGCGCATCTGAGGTGACAGGATGAAGGTAAATTTCTTCCTGACCATTTAGACAGCTCATTATTTCCCCAGAACTCTCCTGTGCCATCACTAATCTCTGCAATGTATCATCATTCATTAAAAACATCAATTTTCTGCAACCCATGCTTAAGAGCAGTTTTTTATTTTTCTAACTTTAAAATATTTTTGAGGACAACTTCCCAACCGAATTCTGCAAAGGCTGACAAACTCCAACTCCCAAAACCCTGATGGCAGGACACCTTTATGAACTGGTTTCTTACGTGATACAACTTGGATTTTCTCCATTGCATGTGTTACACCAGGGCTTTGATTGGTTCTCACAGTAACCAAGGGACACAAGAGGCAACTTTTACTTGGTTACAAGCTTAACAAACTACCAGCTTCTTCTTAGAAGATGTGAAAGGACTCCATCCAAAAGCATCTGCCTAATGAATGGTAATTCTTGCATTTATGTTGTGAGCATCAAATATGAGGTTCTGCAAACAAAGATACAGATATCAAATTGCATTGCAATGGAAAAGAAAAGCCAGATAAGAAAACAAAGCCTCAAAATAAGCTATTTCTGGAAGATTTCTTCCATTTTTCCCACTAGAAGGTAAACAGTGTCAGGTGGAATCATCAGATTCCTTCAAAGATAACCTCAAAAGTAAGTTTGTGAAGCAAAGGATGCAACAGGCAGCTGCACCCAGTTGTGAAGTTACATCATGGAAACAGGCATGGAAAAAAACTTCCCCCCATCCACTGCTGGAAGCAACTCAGGAGAATTGCAATGATGTTTAACCAGTAGGCAAATCACAAATATTCGGAAGTGTGCATTATTTAACATTTGTCTTTATCACTTGAAGAGCTGTGATTGCTGGGGAAGGGAGGCAGCAGGATTGGCACAGTACCTGGGAGGGAGACTGCAGAGGTGTATAAAATTTGTGTATCCAGCTAAGGGCTGAACTTTTACAGTTCCAGAGCCCTGAGTGGGTTTTGTAAACGTCATCTTCATTTCACACCCAGTTTATCTAAACTCCTCCCATCTCTCCTTTTCCTAAGAATCACTATTGTTCTTTGCAGTCCGAATTTCCTTGTCAGTTTGCAACCAAGAAGTTAGAGCTGATTTTCAATAAAGAGTAATGTCTATGTTGACAAAAGCCTGGAAGGAAGTGCTTAGCTTACTGAGCAACAGACACAGTTTGCCAGCAGGTATCAGCAAGCTCAGAGGAAGCAGCAGCAGCACAGGCTCAAGGGTTTCCACAAGGAGCAGCAGGAGCCCCCACTAGCAGAGCTGGGGAATAACTCACTTTAGCCATATCCCCAGCACTTTGTCAGTGAGTAAAGACCATTTAGTTCACAAAATCCTCTGTTTTCTTTCCTTCAGCTGGTGTATATCCCCAAAGACTGAACGTATGAAGTGCAGTAATCGGAAGCTGAAATTCTACCGAGAGTGCGGCTGAGCAACAGGCGAGAATTGGAGATCAATACTCCCCTGCAGGTGCCTTTTCCCAGGGAGAGCACGCATCAATCTGTGCCCAGCAAACCTGCCCATGGAGATGTGGTCAGAGATTGTAATTAGACCCATGACAGCTCAAAGGGGAAAAAAGAAAGAAAGCACAAAGCTCCAAAATTCAACTTCCAGCGCAGTTCACAGTCAGGTGCTCAGCTGGGACTGAGCAGACAGGTTTTAAATAAGCTCCCTGCAAAATTGAAACACTTGAACCATATTTCCTGTGATACTAAATCAGATGGGTGGTTTTTTTTTTACTTTAATAGGAGACTCAAATCTGCAGGATTGAGTCTTTAAATCCAGAGTTGGCACCTAATGGAGAGCAGCTCCCCTGCCAGGTCACAGACCAGCCCAGCAGCACAGACACCCCCCAGGAGCCATCCCTCTGTGCCAGAACAAGTGTCTACAGGCCACACAGCAGGGAGGACCAAGGCAAAAACACTGCACAGAGATGCAATTCTGCAAATGGAGCCCCACAATATAAAAATAAATTTATGGCACTTCAGTGCATCTGAAAGATAGCTGCAAAACAGACCCTCAGGAAAAATAGCAATAAGCGGAGCTGATACAAGATCCCCTAAGAAAAAATCATTACCTAAAGGCTGCTTTTAATCTACTAAAAGAGACTACATCTCCTGAGTACCTTACTATATAAGTCATATGCACAGCCTTTAACCAAGCCCACTGAGAAGAAATAGCAGTAGAAGAAATCAGAAAATAATGCTTCCACCAAACGGAGATAATTCAACAAAGATCAGAATGTAGTAAGAGCATTCCTAGATAGAAGTATTAGGGAAGAAATTGTGTTCAAGTCAGCGCTGAAGTTGCCAGAAAGTCACAGAAATCCGAGTTATTTCTTGTTATTTCTTCTCTAGCACCTTAGTATTTGGTAGAATACAGCTCCTGTACTTACAACTACCAGTAACAGCAGCTTTCAGCATTAGCAATTTCTATTGCAATAAATCTTGGAAGATCCAGTTACAACAAAAGTCTTTAGTTAAAGCAAAGGTGAGATAGCTGTAGGGGGAAAAAAAAGGCAGAAGTCTACCCTCAATTATTTTATAGTTTGTACAAACAGAAGCAGGAACTCCTGTGGGAGAACATAAAGTAATTTAGAAGGTGTAATGTTTTTATTTTGTCCAAAATAGTTTTATTAGTTTTGCTATTGAGGTGAAAGGAACAAATGAATCAATGTAATAATTCTGAAAGAAGAATCAAGTCTGATAACAAGCAGCTGCAATATATGACCTGTTACAAGAGAGGCCTTCAAGATGATAGTTCTGTGCCAGCTTTTCAAAAGACATGGCTAGAAGATTATACAGTGCATTTTATACTGGTTTCTGCTAAATGGTCACAGTGAAATTGTGTTCTTCCCCCTTGTCTCTCCAGCATGCCACTACCTGAAAATGATTTTTAAGTTACTTTACTGTGCTAAAAAAAAAAAATGTACCTGCAGAAACACCAGCTCCTCCAATACTTCTAATTACAGAAACAGTAACTCAAACAATGCTAATTAAGGCAAGGCAAAACCAACAACTGTTCACACAAGGAAGATACTGGACTGAATACAATGAAACACAAGTTAGCAGAAGAGTTTAAGTGGTATTTCTATAGGCCAAATGATAAAATCAGCCCCCCTTATTTCACTTAATTCCTTGCTCTACCTTGGTCACTTGATGTGTAAACACTTCTGATCAAGGCAACAGAGTACAGGACACAGGAAAAGAGGAGGGGACACACGCTAAGACTGTCTCAACATTGTCACTCAAAAGGCACAACAATTCACAAAGGAATTCCCACATTTGTTTAGATGAGTCCAAAGATAACTTTCCTTACAGAATCCTGACCCCATGGTACAGCAGAGCCCTTCAGCCCCTGGTTGAGCAGTTTCCTCCACAGCTCACTGGTGCACTATGCACACTCAGCTGTTCCAGCACCCTGCTAAATCCTTCAGTCCCAGCAAATTAAACTTTGTGTCTCATTTGTCCCTGCTTGAGGGTGTGCTCTCCTTAGATAGGCTCTGCATGATCTTATGATTCAACCACTAACACACAACCTACTTTATTCCACCTCTGAGCTCCAGAAATGGGAATAAACACTGAGACAGACGTTGTACAAATAGACAAGGTGCCTCCACAGCAGCTTGTGGCATCCAGCAGAAGATACATCCCTTACCTTGCAGCAGACAGCTCAACCAGCAGCATCCTTTAATACACCTTATTAATACAGATTATTGCAAAATCGTCCTTGGAGAGCACTGTAGGTCTACTCACACCTCAGATGCTATTGATCTAAACCCAACCCTTGATTCTGCACCCCTGCCTCCAAATCTCCCTTTCTGTAACGAGCCTTGGTCACCTGCTCCATCCCACCCTCCCTGTGATGCAGCTCAAACCAATTTTCCAAGGCATTTGCCTTGAGGGGCTCCAGCTGTCCCTGGGGCTGACACAAGAGCCTACTCACATGCATTTAATCTGTAAGATTATAATCTCTGCCTCATGGTGGTGCACCCAGCAGCATTGTGTCATAAATAACGTGAAGCCTCATAGCAACCACTCATGAGGATGCAAAGATTTGCCATTGTGCTTAAGAGAAGTTTAAATTGAACTTTCACAGCAGGTGAAGGGCAGAAGTCCTTTGCTCTGTTCTCTGTGTGCTTGGAATTGATATCACTTAATTTCACGCATTTGGGGAAGAAAATTATGCAATTAGTAGTCTGTAGACAGTTTGTATTTTTGAGGTTTTAATACGCCTAGGGGAGCAGCATTGGCTATTCTTGTTGAACAAGCACCACTCACTCAGCTATCCTGAGCAATGCACCAGGGTCGCCAGCTCAAAGAATTTAGCAATCCTGAGCTGGAAGCCTCAGAACCATGAGATTTCAATTAAAAATTGCAATTTTTACTCTTTGCCTTCTGATTAATTTTTCTTTTTCATCTTCAAGGTTCAGTCAATACCTATTTGCAAGTTTCTTCACAAACCCAAGAGCTTAACAGAAGCTGAAATTCTCATATTAATTGCCAAGAACTGGAAACTGATACCTTAAGCAGGACAGTAAATACTGTAACAAAGGCAGAAGTTGTGAAGTCTGAGCAATTCATATTTCCAAAACAGGCTTATGACTAGACTTGTGGAAGTTCTTACCTTTCTTAATTCACCATTATTAACACAGGAGACTCAAAGCTACTCCAAGGGTTATCAGAATTTCTGCAGGTTTTGAGATCCTCACCGAATATAATTGGCAGTGCATATGATGACTTTGGTGGAGCTGTGTGGATGGACACCAGGAGGTGATCTCAAACTTTACCAAAAAGAAGTTATGTTCAGTAAAACTTCTGTTCAGAGTTAAAAAGAATCTTGGAAATGCCATCGTTACCCATAAAGCAATCTAAACACATCTGCACCTTGACTATGCTTGTCTTGAAATATTTGAGCTTTCTTTGATAATATCAAGTTCCAGAAATACCTTTACCAGTCCTTCTGGTTTTCTGCTGTGGTGACCAGCTTTTTCCTTTGATCTCCATGTAAGAGTTTTCTCCTGCATGCTCTTTGCTCCCACCTTTTCTGGTCTACTTCCAAGAACTGAACATTTTTAGTTCTCCCACTAGCTTTTAACTTTTGTGCCTTTTGCTTTATTGGAACTGGCAACATGGAGCTGTTTGAACAGAGCTCCATCTGTCAGAGTCAACTCCTGCAGGTAGGGTGTCATGTTTGATTTCATGTCATCATTTGTTGTGTAGTCAGAGCTAAAGAAAAGAAATGTTTACTATAAAACAGTTACTTTCATAAAGTCCTTTGAGAGCTCTTTCACTGTTGTTGTGGGACCTGCTTGTGTCCTTATGAACACAGCCCCTTCTGCACTGCCAGGGAGAAAAGAGAAGGGATGTGCTCAGCTGTACTTTGCTCCTTGTATTTCCTTCCCTCTTCTGCTTTCCATGTGTCCTGAGCACGTGTGTGAATGGGAATGGCAGTGTTACAGCTGATGGAAAACACTGCAGGCTTAAAAGAAAGCTGACATTTTAGAGACTGAGTTTTCAGATTTGAGAAGGAATCTACTTTGCCCAGCTTCAGACGTGCTGCCTGGTATGAGGTTACATCTGACACTGAAAGAAGAGATATGGTTGACTTTCATCCCAGCAGGACAAGAATTGTACTTCACAGTCAGGGCTTCCCAGCCAGAAGGGGACTGGATGGGAAACAATGCTTAACAAAAACTTCATTTCTTGGAGCCTTTCTGACACACATATCAAATAGGTCTCAGGAACACAATTATTTCCTTTGCATTCTCCTAGACCGCTTCCCCTCTTTCTTTTTCTTCTCTAAAAGTCATAACCTCATAAACAGCAAAAATATGATGTTGAGTATAGTCCAGAGACACCACAGAATATCTAGGAACCTCTGAAACTCATAAGAGTGCTTTTCTTTTCACAAACAATATGCACATCTTACCTTGCAGGTCTCGGTGATAGCACATTTTCTTGGGAAAAGGATTTAACAAAAGCTTTAATTTTGCTTCATCTTGGACACTACATCAACGTTGGCATTTTTTAAGCCAGATAGAGGGGGCTATTCAGGTGTAGGAGCTTTCCTGAATTCCCTTTTTTCCCCTAAACCTTTCACAGTTGTTTTTTTTTTTTTAATTCCGAAGAACAGCATGAGTGCTTCTAGCCTGATATTTCTTAAGGCAGACCTGCAGTACTCACCATGTACAGCCACACCAAAGCAGTGGGGTCCAAAGAGCATGACCAGCATTGAAAGTGTTCTCCTGCTTGGAGGGACACCGTGATCCAGTGCTGACAGCCAATCCATGTTTCAACAGTGAGAGATCCAGCTCTTCCCAAAGGACTGATGTGTGTGTCCTGTCAATATTTAGGAGGAACTTGAGGCTGTCCCCTCATGGAGGACCTGGCAGTGAGTGGCACTAAGAGGGGTGAGCTGTGCAGAGGCAGAGCAGCTTTCCTGCCATGAGGACCCAGCAGACCCGAGGGGTCAGAGGGGCTGGAAGTGTAAACACAGGGAGGTGGGATGCAGGTGGAGGGCTGGGTGCAGCCTCACAGATGGCCCTGCTGTCACCAGCACCTGCCTCAGCCACAGGAGCCTGGCATGACTGTGCACTTGGAAAAACAAACAGCTGGGGAAAGGCCACGTCTTAAACAATCAAAGCTCCTCTGCTCTGTAAATGTGAGGCATAAATCTTAGGGCTTACATTGACATCAGCACAGCTGACCCAGTGCTATGCTGCTATCACAGGATCTGTGCTTTTAGTGCAAATAAAATACTGTGTCAGGGGCAAGAATCAGCTAAGCTCTCTGCTATTAGCTCTGCTGTCATTGTAAGCACTTTTCCAGAAAGTACTGCTGGAAGCAGCTATTTCAATTCACCCACAATTTGTTCCAAAGCCAATACAAGCAGATTCTCCAGACTGCTGGAATTTAAACCATGTCAGTGGATGCAGAGTGTCCAGAACTTAGGATACACACACAGACTCTCATCAAAAGTTGTAGTGAGCTGGGTGTTTGGAGAGCCCTGGTGCGCTGGACACTGTGCAAACAGCACAAAGAAATCATGTGCACCGTATAAAACTGGAAACAAAATTGCAAATGGATAGCTGCAATTTAAACCAGAACAGGACAATCCAAGCCCTGAACTAATTCATTAGAGTACATTAACATTGCCTTTACTGAGGAAGGCTGCTGGGATTCTTAGGACTCTGCTTTCTGCTGCAGTAAATTTATCCAGGGCTATCTTCCCTCTCAGATATTTAGTGGCAGTCCTGCACACGTGGAGGGAAGTGGGGACAGCTGAAAAGCCCTTACTCTGCAGCAAGCAGCCCCCAGAACCTCACTGCTCACAGCCTGCAAGCGCCCCAGAGCCTGAGCCTGGCCTTCAGGGTTCCTGTTTCTAAACAAAAGGAGACAAGAGCAAACTCTGGATCATGTGCAGCTCATGCAGCTCAGGCCCTGAAGCCGATAGTACAACACTGGAATTAAAGAGATCTTTCATTTGCCTTCCTTGTATTTACAGCTGCAAACATCAAAGGCTGGCTCACTGCACAGACCATCAAGTACATTAAGTACCAGGCTCTGCAGAACAGCTGCTGCCTGACCAGGAGAGCCACCCTTCAGGGCCATCATCATTAACAATTCTGTAATTTATACTGATGGCAGTGCAGGGAAACAAAAACAACTGTTCAGGCACTAGAAATCCTCTGCTGGACAGCCTGTGTCTCTCCAAGAGTTGTGTATAGCCTGTTCCACTTTAGGGAAGGATGGAAAAATGGAAGATGCTGCTGGTCACAGACATGTTCCAAATACCAATCCTTGGGGACAGCAGAGCAAATGTAATCACCAAGGCTGCACCAGCATCAACCAGACTCTTTTTAGTAGTATTAGAAGTTTGAGCTCCTCTTTTGTTTGCTTTTAAAGAACATGGGTGACAAGCAGATCAGATTTATGTGCAGTGATGTGTGACCTGCTTGTCCCCACATCAAGCTGACATGACTGATGTCACTCAAGGAGGCTGTGACACATTTGGGATTTGACACCAAGTAGCCTAAGCACCTTCACCACCGTGATTCTGACAGCTACAGACCATGACTTCCCACCAGGGCACTAACTCCCCACAGGGATTGTACCAAAGCAAGCAGAGGTTTCCCTTTAAGGATTGTTTTCTGATTGTGATCCACACCTTTCTTGCTTCTGTTTCTCTGTACATCACCTTTTCCCATATTGGTATTTATAGTTTCTAATTCTCCAGACAATTCTGTTTCCAGGCAGTGATGAGCTCCTCCTCACAAGTATATTTTGTCTCCTCTTTGTCTGCTTTCCACACTGTGCTGCTTAACCAACTCAGGACTAAAATAACCAGAAAAGCATTAGCATTTTTAATTGCACAGACAACTCTGGGAGAACTTCAAATGCCCTGTGATTAATGTATAGATTCTGAACAATTTAAGGCTCCTTCCCAGCTTTTGAGACAAAAGAAGCTACAGCTCATCCATTTCTCAGTTTGGAGAGGACAGAGGTGAGGTGCCCAGTCTATAGGTAACACAGATGTAAGTAGCTCTGTGGGACAATGGATATAATTCTAATTTTAGATAAAAGCAGCCGACAGATGAGATACAGCTCCTTCCTGCTCTACAGACATTTTCCTTCCAGATCCCGCTCTGTATCTAACCTGATAATTTTCTCTGCATCAAGGCAGAGGAGATTGCTTTGGTAATGATGCACATTCTTTTAATCCTATATTTTCTTCCTTTCTCACACAGAAAGTTTTTCCCTTTTTCTTTTTTTTTTTTCCATACAAATGTGCCTAAATCCAACCATGTCAGACTGCATTGCTGTTGGACACAGTAACAGTGAATTTTCATTTCTGCTCAGGGCTTATTGTTCACTAATTCTTTGATTTTCAGTTAAACTTCCTGCCTCAAATTTTAGCCATATTCCCCCAGACCCTCAAGACAGAGCACCTTGAAACAATTAGTCATTGAAAATAAAATCATGATTAGGAGTGGAAAAGCTAATTAAAATGGAGGGATGAGTTGGCTGCTTCCATGTGGAACCTATTCAATAGTCAATACCTGTGCATGTCATGACTTGCTGTCTGTGCTTCAAACACAGGAGCACAGGGTCAGAGTTAGAGATAAAGTCAGAAGTTATCCTCAGAAAGGGAATGGGGAGGAAAAAGAAAAATGTTCACTGAGTATGGGGAGGTGCTTCTGAAGTTTCCTCCTGAGATCTGTATAGTTAGACCTCTGATCTCATCGTGCAGTAAAAACCTGTTCCCCTGAAATACACACATTTTTAATGTAAACAAAAGTCAGGAGGGTATCTCAGACCTGAAGCTGATTTCCAACTGAACAGTAGTGTGTTGATAGCATTTTTCTAACCCTGAAAGAAAAACTTAATGATGAGGCAGAAAATGTGGAAGCTTTTCACAAATTGTATCAAGTTACACAAACTCAGCTGTTTGTTCTGTACAGGAAAAAGCACACAATGACTGACATCATGTCCACAAAATAAATTAGCTGGGCACTAAATCCTTCAATCAGTTCCATGGGAACCCTCTCCCTCCCACTCCTCCTGTTACAGGAATGACTCTCTAGCTACTGATAATAGGTGCAGTGGATGCAGAGCATAATTCCAGCACATTTTATCAGGTAACCCATGGTGAAAGTGGGCTGTGCTCTGACAAGAGGCAGCTTGCAATGCACGAATGGGTAACGCTTCAGGAGGAAAAATGAACCTGAGTGAAGCTTTTTTTCTCTGAGAGTCTTTCTGGAGAACTGTAAATTACAAAACTTCAGGTGCAGCAGGACTGTAGAGTAGCATGCAAATCTTACTCACTCTCTCTGAAGCAGAGGAACAGCCCTGCTTTTATTTTTCTGTCTGCCTTGTGGGTCTATTCTCTACTGGTTAAATAATAGCAAGTGGGATGTGTCATTAATCGTGCCCTGAAATCTTAGAATTTTTTTAAGACAGTAAATTACTATCTAGTATAGGATTATTATTATTATTATTATTATTGGCATTTTTGCTGTTATTATTATTTCTTTTTTTATGAATTCTGATTTGCCCATCAGCCAGAAGTATGGAGAGATTTTTGGTTTCCTTTCAAATAAGTGTTTTGCAACTCTCAGGAGAAAGAATCTTTCAGAATACACTAAAATTTTCTTTAAAAAAGGAAAGGGAGAGGATTAAGACAATATCTGATGAAGCAGAAACCACAAAAACCATTGCTCATACAAAAAGCCTAGTTTCTTCCATTACTAGGAAAATGTTAGCAGTACTTTAAATGCTCCAGATGTCATAATTAGAGGTGTTCATAAATGAACAATAATAACTTCCTACAAAAACCTGAACTGAGGCAATGATGAAAAGCTGGAAACATTTTTGAAAATAATGACATCAATAAAGGTAAAGCCAAATTCATTTAGAGCAATGGCATGACTGTGATGTGAAGCCTGAATGTGAGTGGAGAATTCCCATTATTGCAACTGTTCACTCACGTGTTCACTTCATTAACTGTGCTGAACACCCAGAAATCACACTGCCACAGCAGAAGTGCCTGACTTAGATATTCCACCCATCAATTTTACAAGTTAAAAATGAAACTTTTTCTCTTTCTGCACCAGGGTTTGTGCTTGGAGCAGCAGTGGTTGGCTGGTACCAGAAGAGAAGGTGAGTGGGACCTGGGGACAGCAGGGCAGGGGGGTAGAGGGAGCTGGATGGGCAGAAGGAGGGACACTGAGATGGAAGTGTGGGATCTGGACCAGAGGCACTGATCAGGGTCTGGCTCAGTCCCACTGGGGAAGTCCAGAGGGACAAAGCAGGTCCAAGGTCAAGCCAGGAAGCCAAGCCAAGGCTGAAAGCTCTCAGGCTGTGCTAACACATTTACACCACACACTGATCAACACTAAACCACTTAAACATGTTATCCATTATTTTAGGACTATATTTGTTTATATTCTGTTTGTTATTTCAGAGGAGAATAAATTCTTAACTAAATTTACACTGATATTGCAAAAAAAAAAAAAAAAAAAGAAAGAAAGAAAGAAAGGAGAAGTCAGCACCATACTTTGAGAGCAGATTGTGCTTCCTGAGTGCGTTAGACAAGAACCACAGAGCTCTTGAATATTCATGTGCATCACAGATATATTAAACAGAAAAGAGAAATCTCAGACTCCTTGAGAATCCAGTGTGAGGACTATTGGCTGGGCTGTAAGAAGTCCAGGATTAACTCCCTACTGAGCCATTCTTCCACTTCCCAGAGGTAAATGCCTTAGCTCAGAACATCATGACTGCTCTAGGGGACATCACTCAACTTCAGAAACCTTCTGTCCTGAGAACACTGTCCCAAAACAAGATTACCTAAACTTTTACCTTCAGGAAGAGCTTCCATTTCCAGATATTTTTACTTTCAACAAATCAGGGATGTTATGAGGGGCAGTAGGAGACAGTTTTTAAGAAATCAAACATCTCAAAAGAAAAAGATTCTGATGCAACTCTAATTCTTACACAACAAAACTCTCAGCCTAAATGGGCAAGGACAATGAGAATAGTAGAAAAATAATCATTCCTTCAGAGGAGGGGAACAGAGAGGTAAAGTGGCTTGTCCAGAATAAATCTTCTGGGTAACCATTTATTAGCACCTTACTCACAAGGCCATTTCAGATATTTAAAATGCATCCCTCTTACTTTCTGTCCCATATAACAAACACCAGACAGATGCTTGTATTCTCGTAAGTGTGAATCTTTAATTCTTCTTCTATCATCTGTTTTAAACAACAGAGTCTGATCTTCCTGTGATAAAGTTGTGGAATCACAATACATAAATCTGTTTGTGATTTGTAAATGTCAGTACACATGGTACTTGGGCATTTGATTACTGGCTGCCTCAAGCATATAAACTAGCATATTAAAGTCTTGGCATTCTTGTCAGAATTAACTCGTCTTAAAGCTTCTGAAAACATCTCTCCCATGAAGAAGTAATTCTCCTTCAAGGTTTTTCAAATATGCTTTTATTTAAGTTACTCTACTTGTCCTTGTAAATGGCAGAATTTGCTTCAAAGAGATCCAGTTGACAACAAACTCACAGGGTCACATGCACAAAGTAACTCCTTTAATTTTGTGGGACAAATATGAAACAAGCAGAAGCCGAAAAGTTTTCAAAATAATCCCAGTCAAAGTCATACACCAGCACTGTATGCAGCTCCCACAGCTGTGACTATAAATAGGTATTCAGGCCAAAGCTGTGAAGCAAAAACAAGTTTAAAAAAAAGGTCCTTTCTTTCATCTGATAAAATTTCAAATATTCACAAAAATGTAACAAATGCCACCATCTCTCTGCTGACAAAAGAACCGATCTCTCCTCTGTTATCCATCTCTTGCTCCTCCTGTCATTTGATGGAGCCCCCTCATCTTTCTTACTCAGATTCTTCTCAGTGGAATTCACTTTTGCCTTCTTGTTGCTATCACAAGCCAATCTCTTTTTGGTCCAGTACAGATGAAAAATAAACATCATCTTCAGCTCCACAAGCTTGTAAATTAAAGCAACCTCCATGTACCTTGTTTTACTTTCTCTGTGCTCACAGAATGTCACTTCAGGAGCCATGCACTGCCACAAAGAGATGCAGGGTAGCTCGAGTTTCAGTGCCTCCACTGCACAAAGGTCCAAAGAGAGAGGGACAGATAAAGCACCTTCCTTATAAAGCACCTGCTCTGCTCCATCTGTTCCAGCCTGTTCTGTCCTTACACTGCTCAAAGACACATTTATAACATTACACAGCAATGTAATACACAGGTATGCAGCATATTGTTAAACAAAAGACTTGATCTCTCTTGTCTAATCAAGACTACATTTACATGTTAGAGTTTAATCCTATTTTTCTTGAAGTTAATTCAGCAGTATGAAGATTAAGCACTAACTGATGAGGGTGAAAACTTACTTAGAACCTAAATGATGCACTATGTCCCGTGGATGATTGCAAAAGTATTATGCAAAAATTTGTATTAAAAAGCCTGGGGGAAAAGCCCTATAACTTCCAGGAAGTTACTCATTGTTTTATTTGGTGGGATGAGTTTTCTCTTGTTCCTGAGCTTTAATTTTGAGCCACAGCAAAGCACCCCCATTTTCCATTTAATTTAGAAGTGGCAGCATGACACACCTCCAGAGAATCCTGTCTACTGAAAATTCTTGGATTTTATGTTCAGGGTTCATTTTTTTCCAAATGAAAGTGAGGGATAATTAACAGTAAAAGAAAGTGTTAACCATTTGTCTAAAATTCAGCAATTTGTGGAAGCCTCTCTGTGTCTCAGAAGACAATGGCAACAGTTCCTTCTATTCACTTTCAATTAAACGGAAAAGCCAAAGGAACCCTACTGTTCTGCCATGGGATAGTGAAAGGCTTCCATGGTCAGTGCAGCATGCAATTAGTGAAACCATTACTTTGGAGTACATTGCCAGCACCCTGCAGGGAGAACTAGATGTTCACAGCTGCCACTGTACCTAATTTTTCACAAACTGCATGGAAAGTTTCCTGCACTGAGGATCGAGACTGAACAATGAACAGAGTGACTTTACTTGTGCGTATTTTATTCTGTTTTTGTGGTTAAATTAGAAGCAGGAATTGCAGTGTGATGCAATAATAATGGGTACATCCATGTAGATGTTTAACTGGCTTACAGAAGTGTGTTATTTCTTTGAAAACAAAGCACAGGAACATTAGAGCAATATCTAAGGATTCAAGAGGTACAGACATATCTCTCCAGCCATGTACTGGATTTTCCACAGGAGGCTAAGGAATTAAATATCTATTGTAGATGGGTTTGGCTCTCGCCACTTTGTGTGTTTCAGATCTGCATCCATAAATTGTGAAGTCTACAAGGGCTCCTGAACATTGCAGTGTCCTCGTAGGGAGAGACAAAACGTTCATACCCATCAGAGAGCTCCAGCCACTGAGAACTCTGAACACTCCCACACCAAACTCCTGTAGCATCTCCCTGCCTTGGTTGTCACAGCAAAGGGCACAAAATTCGGACAAACTACTTAGAAGGAGGGAGTGGGAAGATGAAGTGTGAGTCAGAGGTGGCTGCTCTGAAATCCTGGAGCATTGCAGTCAGCCAGTATAAGCAGTGATACTGCAGTTCCCTCATGCACACAGTCAGTGCGTGGTACGGCCAAGCTTTGTAGGCCCCTTGAAATAAGGATCTGCATCAAGTACCCAAGCAAGAGATTTAAATCACAAAAAAGCTTCAGAAATAAAGCAAAGTATCTCCAAATTCCTGCTTGAGCTCCCAAGGGATGCAGCACAGGGAGTCACATACGAAGTAGCTGGCTGTGTGCTAAATCCCTGCATGGAAGAGAGCACAACACTTGTAAGGACAAGTACTAAATATCCATAGAGACTTGGATTCAGTTCTGGTGCAGGGACAGGTTTTTTTGCACCCGAAAGGAATACTGAATCCCTGCACAAGAAAAGGACAAGGGCTGAGTTTCTGTAACCCAGATGCTTTTGGTAATGCAAAACTGACTGACTGGGTCCAGCAGACAGTCTTGTTCTATTTTCAAGGAAGTGCTGATTATTTTGCTTCCCTTTTTTGTTGCTAGAGCTGAGACAGCCCTAGACAAAAACATGCTGGGATGAAATAGCCACAGAAATTTTCTAAAATCCATAAGGATTATTTAAAAACAAAGTTCTCAGGTAGCATGACATACTTGAGAACTCTGAGAACTGTGCTTCTCTGAAAAGTAAATAAATATGATTGAAAGCAAAGAAACACATTTCCACTTGATTACTATTTGTTCAATACCTACTTATGACATATTTGTCTTTAGGAAATTTAATTGTTCAACCTCACCAATGAAATTCTACACTTGTGAATCTGTGATTATAGCAATCTCAAATTAATAACCCACTGATTCCTGATTATTAAAGTTTAATAGGTCTGTGATTAGCATTGTCAATTAAGCAATACAATTCATGGAGCTGGTTGAGACAGCAGCACTCTGTTGTGCACAAGCTTGATCTACAAGTTATCACTTGTAACTCTTCAGGAGGAGGGACACAATCAGGAATTAGCCACACACTGATAAATTAAGCCATGACTTTTCAGTGGGGACTTTTTAAATTGTCACAGATTTATAATATATGGATCCCTAGTTATTACAGGTTGATGCACATTAAGCACAAAAAAAGCTATAGACACAGCAACTCAAAGAAAGGACTCATAACTGAAGATCACTGCTTAGCCAAAATTTTAAATCCCTTAAAATCCAAACAGCCTCAGGAGGCTGGATCTAGTCTGCTTGTATTATTTCATGTTACATATTCTTTTCATTAAGAGATAACTTACACTGTGCTTCCAACAATAAATCTGGGGAAGTAATCCCTACTTCCTGTAAGCTTGAAAGATTGCAACTTCTCTTTAAACATCACAGGCAGGAAAATTCCCAAGAGAGAAAATAGCTCTTATTTCAGTACTGAGGACTCAATTTCTAGGACTTCACAAATCTGTGATTCCTACTGTATGTGCTATCAATTTGTATATATTTTTACTTCTCTTATACTATATCAAAGTAAAGTTTTTGGTGACATGTATGCCATGAACTTCCATTGGGCTATGGAAAGATAATTTGATTATATCAATCAACCATTTTTATAGACAGCCAACACTAAGCAAACAAATACCATGAGTTTCCTGCACCAGACAGAGACTGGTCAATAAAGCACATGGTACATTGAAAAAACCCTGTAGAACTTTCAGGGAGGAACTCTAATCAAATAAAGCTCATTATTAGAGGTCAGATATTTCAGATGTCATCAATGATCCTTCTGTGCTTACCTAAGACTTTACTGACCCCTTACTTGCACCATGACTCAGTAGCAGTGAGGTCCATTCACATGGAATTACCATTTTAACATAAGTGCTGGGAATATTCACAGAGATATTGATCTTTGATTTAGCCCTGCCCCCATGTGGTCTCTTATGTAGTTTTCTTTTACTAAAACCACTGCTGCCAAATACTTAGTAAAGTTGACATATTTCTTGCCACCTTCTATTCTTATTTTTTGTTTTCTCCATCCACTTGTTCTACAATTTCATCTTGTTCTACCAACTGTCTTCACTCCTTCCCACTTCTCATTCTCTTTCAAGTCTTTCTAACGAAGACTGGCCATTTTTAAGTAAGTCCACACAAATCTTCCCATGATCATGATCCACACCTAGGTATAGTGAGCAACTGAGTCACTGCATGTTGACATGATTCATATTGGTTGAGCAAGATATCTGAGCAAAATTCAGAAGGAATTGCAATTCACAGTTGTTATACTGGACAGGAACAAGAAGAGGGACAAATTCTCAGGTGCGTTTCTGTGGATGAGCTCTGTTCTCAGGAGTCTGTTTCCTTCCCCATAACAATATAAAGTAGTGTAACGATAATCTCATCAGCCTAGGAAATTCTGAGTAATACTGGTCAGCAGTTTATTTGCATTTAAAACTCAAGGCAAGACTATTCAAAGCTTGCTCTTGCAGTGGAATTTATAGACTTTCAAGTTACAGGTGGGCATTTTCAGAAGAAATGAAAGGAAATTGGGACAAGGAAGCATTATTAACAGTTAGCAACATTTTCCTTTCCTCCCAAATTTTCCACTTCCAGGACTGAGTTGGCACTGTGAACTTCATTTTATCATAGAATGCTTTTTTTATCTTTGCAGAATGGATGACTGGTTAGACTGAAGTTTAACAAAGAAGGATTCTGCTGATATACCCTAGTTGTGTTCTTTTCTTCACAAACTCATCTGGCAAAATACTGTATGATCTTACTCAACTGCAGTTCAGTGAAACTCCAGAAGTTCAGTAAGGTTCCCTGCATTCAAAGACTGCATTCAGACTTCTCTAAACCATTTTAAAGGCTTTTGATGTCATCATCTCTGGAGATACCATCCAGTCATACACCAGCTGTATCTGTAATGGTAAAACATGCTCATCCAAGAAACTTTTCTTTCTCAGAATATGCACAACCTTTTTCCAGACACCAGCCTGGAAACACATTCCTGCCTTGTCCTCTATTGTCCTCTTGACATCAGTTCTAAAAACACAAACCTAGAAATGAAAATGCTGCCTGAGAATTTTGCTGCTCTCCTACCCTGATCAGCAGAGGACATTCTTTCCTTTTTGCTAGAGACACACTCCATTCCATCAGGAACATGAAACCTTTGTGTTGACTTGAAACAAGCCAAACAGAAAACATTCCCATAAGAAACTGAGTGTATTCCATTTCCCCAGGCTATGTAATGCCCTGTGTAACCCCAGTACCAGTCAGAAATAGTTATAAATAAGTACTTATGACTACATAAGCTGACTTCTGGTGATAAACTACTTAATCAAGAGCTAATGGCTCTCTTACAGTCAGTTCTTCCAGTGCCAGAGTCTGCTGGCTCAAGTTGCCCTGTATGCCCTTGTGTTAATTACTTTGACTAACTACAAGAGCGACTTATT
Source organism: Catharus ustulatus (assembly GCF_009819885.2). Classification (NCBI taxonomy): domain Eukaryota; kingdom Metazoa; phylum Chordata; class Aves; order Passeriformes; family Turdidae; genus Catharus; species Catharus ustulatus. The sequence goes on along the minus strand of NC_046227.1, from coordinate 31,135,442 downwards.
AAATTTACTGATTGCCCTGTCTATAAACCAATATTTTTCAATTCTTCTGCATTCATAACCAGAGCAATGCTCTGTTTAGCACTGATAATTTTTCATTGGCCTAAGTTGCTTTTGTAGAAATTCAGTGAAATTTCCCTCTGTTTACAGGGCCAGCACAGCACACTTAGATTCAGTGATTAAGTTGTTTTGTTATAGCCCTCTCTAAGAGGCAATTTTTCTTCCAATACCAAGGTTTTAACATTTAGCAATCAGTAAAATAGACAAATATCATATGCCTTTGATGTTAAGATATATGGGACCTCATTCCATTTACATCTTCTTCCAATGCTGCTGAACTATTCTTGCAATTTGCAGAGATGCTGTAGCACTTCAGGCATTATTAGCAGTGCCATTTTCAATTTCTTTCAAGAGCAAGTTAATGTCGTTATCATCACTATGTGTCAGTGCCCCACCTGAGCTGACAATTATGAAAGGAAGAACACCACTGGAAAAAGTCAGAGACTTCCTCAGAATTACTAATTGTAATGCCAGGGTGCCTGTTAGTCTGCATATACGTATCAGGGAATAAATTATTTCAGTCTATTGTTACATTTTCCATCCTCTCCCATCAGCTAACTGGTTTCTGAAATTCCTGCTTGTTTTGGTCTTCCAAGACCACAAATTTAAATAACTTTGCTTAGTGTGTCTTGAAGCAGACTGAAAAGGTCACCCTTCTGCTAGGTGCATTAAACTTGGGTCTCTCAGGTGCAGAGTTGGTGAGTACTCGTTCCCCTCTCAATTAGAATAATTATAATAACTTATCTCTGTGCTTCACTAGTGACTGCTGGCAGAATCCAGAGCAGGCAGTGATACAGGACTGCCTCTGTTACTGCAGGGTAACAATGGCAAGGTCTCACATTTCTCTGAGACAACCTGGAGAGGAGCAGGACTGTAATTTCTGGTGTCTCTAATGCATTGCCTTCCACACGTGCAATTCCCTTTAGTTTCTCACCGTCACCTGCATGCAGAGGTCGTGTGGCAGCCCAGCAGAGGCTGCTCAGCACAGGACAATTAAGGGTCATTAAGCACCTTGGTACCTTCTGGGGGGAATGCAGCTTAATTAGGATGAGGACCCAAGGCTTTCCAAGGTAGAATATCTTCCCTAAACTGTTTGACGGCATTTCAGTATTGCCTAGAATTTCAGTAGAACGGGGGTTTTTTGCAATTCCCTTCATGCAGCATTCCACATACTTTGCAAAGGAAATTTCAGAAGGCAGCACCTGATTATACCTAAGAAAACAGAATATTTTCATGGTCAAGTGGCAGACTCCTAGGAGTCATTTGCCTTTATTTGGAGTAAGGAACGTAAAGAAGAGACAGCCAATGAGGATTTTGGACCTTTCTCAGCACAATAAAAACCACAATACATTTCAAAAAGTATTATTTATATTAATACATTATTTATATTAAAAATATTTATATTGTACTGCAACCATGGGAGGCGTTATAGAATAATAAAACCAAGGAGCAATTTAATTCATTGCAGTTTTGTCACTGAGCTGCTATTTTACCAGGCATTAGAATTTATTAGTTACCTTGTATCATCATAAAGCACAAAGTTTTGTGAATCCATGCTGTTCTGGAAGTAAGCCAGGCAATGAAATAATGAGGGATTTGGACATGAGTCAGAGATAAATGAGTCTGAATATTAAAGAAGTTTAAAAAAAAAAAAATATATATATATATATATAATTGACCACAACAGAATAAAAATCACAGTGTTTTAGAAATCATTGGTCATTTTTTTAATGCTGTAGCCAGGAAGATAGTGAAGAACTTAAACCCAAATGGCTTTCTTTTCAGAGATTCTGAGTACTCTTTCATGCAGCTGGAATGGTTTCTGCTCACTTTCAATGCAATTTCTTTCTAAAAGAAGTAATTTCCCACACTAGGCTGTCACCTTTCACAGTGTTATGACTACAAGCAGTCAAAACCTTATGATGACACAGACTTCTGTTGAAAAAGGACAATTAGTTCTAAAGAAAATTTTGTTTCATTGTGATGGCTCAGATTTGCAAATTTTATAAAGCTTTTCTGCTGGAAACCTGGGTCAGGCTTTTCAACTTTGGAGTACATTCAACTTGGAAACATTTAAAATATTGCTCCCAAGGAACCAGAAGTATTATGAATCTCACTTTGAATCAAAGAATTCAGGGTCAAGGCAGTGCTTGGAATTTCACAGATCTAGTTTCTCTGTCACAAAATTTTGACCTTAAAAATTACAAGCTTCCTGTTCCAAGATGAGGGTATTCAATAAAAAAATCAAAACCCATATTTGCAAGTGTGTAGTCGTAAGATCAAAATATTCAGCAGCCCAGGTGCTTTTTGGAAAGTGAGGTTTCACCTAAAATGAGAAGATTTACATAGCTTTTGGTTCTAATCTCTTGGAGATCACAGAGAACACATTTCATTTCACAAAATGAAACTTGTGTGTCATTTATAATCCTTTTTTCTCATTTTTTCTGAATTGCAGCTCTGGACCAGAAATAAACGAAATATTTTTAAAAGTGTGGAAGGTTAAGACTCACAGCCAGCTTTAGACAGTGAGATCCCCAAGGACCATTGTTTCTTTATATTTCTATAGAGTTCCTTGGGACCTCTTACTAGAATGTATAAACATAATCATTAAAATGGCAGAGTTAGAGAGGTCCCAAGACATGTATGTGAGCTGATTTGTAAAGAGCAGAAGATAACTATTTGTGACTTTTTATTTATTTTTTCACCACAAAGAGAAATCACCTTTTTATCAATCCCCACTTCAAGCAGTAAACTATGTGTTTTGGAAATTGTTGATAAATATACATTCATATTCTTCAAGTAAGAATGGGGGGAAAAAATTTCTCTTGATACAAGGCACAAAGGATTGAGGGACTTCAGAACCACCTATGAGGAAAAAACTCAGAAAAGTTGATTCCTCTTCCCCTAATCTACAGTAATTTCACGATTATAAGCCGCACCTGATTATAAGCGCACATTACAATACAGAGTGCGATAAAAGTTATCTGTTCTATCACCATCTGTTGAGGGTGGGGACAGTGATCCTTATCTCCACGGCAGATATTCTGCTAATGGGCCATCCATTGAAACCAGGCAGGGCATTGTTCTTTATCTTTTCACAACCCATCCTTCCTCCAGCCAGTCATTTTCTGCTCATGGCCCATTGAGTCCCACTGTGGGACTGATAAAATTACTGCATCCCATTGGGAGTTGCTCCAGCCAGGGGGAAGAGCCCAACATTTCTTACCAAGATAAAAACAGAGGTTTTGGGACACTAAGGGAGCCCCTTTCTCCACTGGACTCCAGAGGAAAACCGGATTTCTCCACATCACCACTGGAGCTCCAGAGGGAAACTGCACCTTGTACAGGAGCACTGCTCCAACTGAGCCACATCTGTCACTGCAGGAGGATGCAACCACCATGGGATGGGACTGCTGCCAACACCCTGCCTGATGGGTGTCAGGTTGTACTCTGACTGTGTCAGGGTTTGGAGTTTGTTTCTTTGTAGTACTGTATTTCTATTTTAATTTCCCTAGTAAAGAACTGTTATTCCTAATTCCCATATCTTTGCCTGAAAGCCCCTTGATTTCAAAATTATAATAATTTGGAGGGAGGGGGTTTACATTCTCCGTTTCAAAGAGAAGCTCCTGCCTTTCTCAGCAGACATCTGTCCTCCAAACTAAAACAGCAACTTTTCATTCTTTGTCCATATATGAGCCGCACCTGATTATAAGCCGCACTTTGGGTTTGGACCAAAATTTTAGTCAAAATGGTGCAGCTTATAATCGTGAAATTACTGTACTTTGCCCAAAAAGAATGAAAGGCCCACACCCTAAGTTCTCTTCCAGGCATTTTCTAAAGCTTGCTCTACTTTACCTCCTCAACTGTTTGAACAGACCTATTTGCTCCAAAAAAAAAAAAAAAGGTTATTAACTTCTAAAACCTTCTCTCTACAGATGGATCGGTAAAGCCTCCAATGGAAAAGCAGCTCATATCTCACTGCCATCGCTGCATTTGCACTTACATCCACTGAGAGTGACAGACATGGGTCCTGCTGATCTCCTGAACTTCCCAGGATGTGTGCCACAGGGAATTGTGTGTGGATGGATGCCTGAACATCAGACACTACCAAAAACACAACATTAAAAAATTAGCTAATACATAGCCAACATAAGAGAAAACAATGCCTTTCACGCAAATTTTGTTAAGAAGTCCTGATGATTCTTTTCTGTAAAGGGTTTCATATCTTATCTGTGGATTTCTCTTTGCCTGCTTCTCAGTAATCAGCATTGATTGGCTGGGCTGTGTACAGGGTTGTGCATGCAAACTAGGTACAAAATTGTTTGCACTGAAAAATCACCTGCCTTTAAGCTGCACTCTGTGGATGCAAATTTAGCCTGCTCATAAATGGAAAGCTTGAGAGGGGTACAGAATGCCCCTACAGCTACAGCTCAGAATATTAATCAGTTTGAAATATATTTAGACTGCATGAGCTGGGATTAATAACATCTCAGAGATAATAGATCTTTCTTCTTTAGATAATCGATCCAGGTTCTACTTTATTACTGTTTTACAGCAGCATGATGGCCCCTGTGAAACAAATGGGAGGTTCTGAAGTTTCCTGGTGAACAGCTTTGCCCACATGTCAAGGTCTTTCATCTCAAGCAGTATTTGTGGTCCTAGATGAAAAGTGAAAGCCTGAGTGAGCAAAAGGTAGCCCAGGGTGGGATTTTCAAAGGCTGGATCACAGCACTGTCTCAGATTTTCTTCCTTTTCTTCCCCCTCCCCACCTCAGGGTTAGAGAGCTCATCACTGATGGAGAGGGTTGCTCTTCATCCCCACCTCAGCCCTGCCAAATTCTCCACTGTACATCAACATAGCTTCAGCAGGGAAGGCTAAGAGGGAGGATACCTCTGAAATCCAGTGGTTACAGTGTTCTCCTGGGAAGAGGAGGACACATTAAACATTCCTTCAATGCAAAGGGAGATCTGCTAAGCCACATTTCCTGGTGTGTACAGCTTGTGCATGGGGTCACAGGACTACTGCCCTCTCTTTCTCCTTGACTGGAAAGTGAGGTCACATAGTAAGAGCAGGCACCGGGTGATAAAAACACAGTGCAGCACTGCAGCTGTGCTGGCTCCTGTGAGTAAATCTGGACTGCAGCATTCCTGTCTCAGTGTTGAAATCCATCTCCCCCTGTATTTTAGCCATGTGCTTCTCACACACCCTGCTCTGACACTGGCCTTGTCCTACAGAAAGCCAGTGCAGCTCCCTAAGCAGGAATGCTGTTCAGAAGACACATTTTGAACTGAGACATTGTCTTAGCAATGAAAACTCTTATGAAACTCTTCCCCAAATCCTTTTTTAGGTCTAAGTCCAAGACTAAAACACCCAGATTCTGTGTCCATCTAGGTCAGGCAGCACTTGAAACAGCTTGCCTTATGGTCCCCTTTTACTGTGTTTAACTCAGCATTGCTGGACCTCCTGCAGGCGCTGGGATATCCATATTAGCACAAGCTTTGCCATACCTGCCTCTCAATACTCTACAGGTATTTACATGGGTGCCTCCCACTGTTTTCAGCTGAGTCAGAGGCTTAAACACCTCTGAAAATGACATCCTGCAAGTCCTTTTTTCCTAGCCTCAGCCCATCATTTGTTCCCTATGCTAGGAACTATCATTTTTGGTTACAAAAGGCTTACAGTCAGACCTTACTGGTGACCTAAATACAGGACTTCAATTTCTGAGAAGTGATTTTGAAATATGAGATAAATATGCCACAGCTCTTATGCAGCATGGTTTCCAACTTATTTTACTGCTGACTATCAGCCTAAAATGAGATTTTATACAACCCAACCTAAAAATGGAAGTTTATCATAGAACTGCTGATGGACTCTCTGTAATATGATATATGGCAATGCTTTTAAAATTCCTTACCTACAATTTAATTTTAAGAAAAGGAGGAAAGAATGAAACCTCATCACTAATACAGTCTTTTCACTCTGAAAAGATCTTAGGGTATTTCCATGCTTTACCCAAGGGTAATTCACCTTTCAGTTGCTAGCAAAAAACTGCTATCTCCACAGAAAGTATTGCCTCGAGGAATTTGACAAAACTTGAACTATCCCATTAATGAGATTTTAATGAGCTACCCAGTAAAGATAAGCGAATTTCACAAGGGTTTTTTTTTCCTGTTCCACAACTACAGTTGCATCACAGTAGACTAAACACATCTCCCCAAAAACATCTGTCATTCTTCCAAATTATACAGTAGGGCTAAATTAGACCTAATACTTCTTGTGTTTCAGTTCGGTAGTGCTAGTCACAAAAACACCTTTATGCTTTCCTCTCAGCAGCAGAAACCTTGTTATTCCAAACACTGAAAGCTGACAAACTGGATGCAACTTCCAGGCCATGTTTTGCTAGTCTTGGAAAAATAATCTCAATGCAGAATTTCCTTCTTCTAACATTGCATTTAGTTACAACACTTCAGCCTTTAGTCCCAGAAACAGAAAGGGATCAAGTCTTATCTCAGAAATTTCAGATAATACTCGTGATCTAGATTTTTCTGATGTTACCTTCAGGTCATTATCAGTATGTTGGGTATTTCTTTATGCATGAACTCCTCTGGATGTTTATTCTGCACCATGCAGATCCCCTTTCCATAGAATCCTACTTTCCAGTTGCATGTCAACTGCTGTTGTACATCATCCTGCTTTCCAGTTGTATGTCATCCTCTCCCCCTATTCTCTGCACCCCCTGCACCCAGGAAGGAAGATGGGATTGTGTGGGTTTGGACAGCTGTGGGCATTTCCCAACACAATAACACAAAGATCTTACTTATCAGCTATTACACTCCCCTTAAAAATACAATGGGAATCTGAACAGTCATCTCATTTGCAGTATGGAAATAAATAATTTTTATAATATATTAAAATCAATGCAAAGGGAGAAATAAACTCTTCTTGAATCTAAGCTATTTTTGACAGTTACAGCTTTTACAATCCCAGATCCTGTCATCTCCAGCCATAACAATTTTTTTTAAGCAAATAAATAAACGTTACCACAGAAGCAGAAGAGTGCCACATACTAATTACACTCATAATTTTTGAGGAAATTAAATTGTTGTGATCACTGACAGGGAAAACAATACACAATATGGTATTTGTTCAGAACAAATATAAAAGTAAAAGCCAAAACCAAGCAAGAGTAATATTTCTCTTTGAACTCCTTAATTGTTTGTTTCAATTAGAAACTACCAGGCAGACACAACAGAAGCTGACCACCTCAGAGAGATCAGAAAGGATTTCTTCAGATCTCCTCAGAGAACATTTGCAATTGCAAATCAGATCATGGAACAAGCACAGAGCAGTAACAGAATGAATTTAATCCAGCTCTGTTACTCTGTTACCTAATAAGCCATTTAGGTATCCTGGTTTAATAACCTCTTTTACAATAAAAACAACAATAAAGAAGGTTTAGCTACTAATTTTTATGAAGTATATTAATATTTAGTTTCCAGATAAGTTTAGAAATTGGGCACATGTAATTTCCTTCATTTCACCAAAGGTTACAGACAAGAGCAGCAGTGCTGCCCCAGGTCAGGAGCAGAGCTGGAACAGCAGAGCTCAGCTCAGTGATATTCCATGGTCCCCTGGTCCAGAAGGCAACCAGAAAATCAGGCACCACTGCCCCCTGATCACCAGTTCGTCCAGAGGTGCTGTTTGTACTCTGGAAGCACTCCTGACCAGCTCATCTGGAGGGCACACAGTGAGGAGCCAGAATCAAGAAGCGTGTTTAAAGTTCTGATCCTGAGCACCAAAGAAAACCAGAAACCTCTTTCACTCTATGTCCATTTTCCTCTTACATTAATCTAGAGATGCAGCCTCTTCACCCTTCACCTCAATCAGTGTATATGCACTACTCAAAAAGTCCCACTAAAATCCAAATGTGGTTATAATTTTCCATAATCTGTACAAAATCAGCTCCTTTTAGAGATGACACTTAGTTTCAGTGTTTGGTTTCACCACTCCCACACACATTTCAGATAGCCTAAAATGGCACAGGGACTCTTGAGCATGATTTATTGCCTTGATTTATTGAAGTGAGCAATGACAGAGCTCCCACTTGACAAGTTTTCATTTCTTCATGGCAAGTAATTAGCCTTCATATTGCCAAAGGGCCCTTCAGCTGCCCTGTCAATGCTGCCCCAACCTAATGAAAATACATCATCTTATCATGGTAAGGCATTTACATTATTCACACGCTGCTTTCCAGTAGCCTCTCATTAGCTCCAGCCTAACTGCTTAACTTTGCTGGTTTGTTTGTTGCAGCAAAACAAAAAATATGAAGCTCAAAGAGGAAGGGAATCACCCAGCTGCAACTCTGCCTCTCTGCTGGGTTAAAATGAAGTCTTCTGACACCCCCATGCCAATGATTTTGAAGAGAGAATGTGAGGATACACACCCCAGCACACATTCCTGGCTATATATTTTCTTTTTGGCCTTCACAGAGCTGCATCCTGTCATTAGGCACAGTCACAAATAACAGGTAGTGTTATAATCCACACTTCATCACAGTCATAATCCCTCTCCTACCTCTTCCTCCTGACAGGTGCTTTACAGCTTTCTGATCCTGATACCGACCTCATCTCCTGCCAAGCTGCCAGGGCTCTAGCAGCAAACAAAATCTATAACCACATCCCTGCCTCTTCCCTAACTGCCTAGGGGGAGGATAAATGTCAGTTCAACAGCCCTGCTAACTCTTTCAGGCTGGGACCAAGCCCTGCAGGCAGACATTCCAGCTGGGGAGGAAGAGGAGCAGTGAGGGCAGGTGCCCAAGCCACAGTGCTGCCAGGTTTACACTGAGGAACGTGGTCTGCTGGGCAATCCCATAAAATCACCCAGTGTTCCCCCTGGAGATTTGCAAAGTACCTCAGCACCTTAGCACACATCACACACTGACCTACCCAAATAACTTTAATACAGCCAGTGCAGCTGCCAAGAGCAATTCTGCCCAGCAGCAAGATCTTCAAGGCTGTGCCAGACCACCTTGGACCCCTGGTTAGGAAGACGGTCAGATTGTGCAAGAAAAATCACCTGGTGAGAGTGAACAGAAAGCTGCCAAAAAAATATAAATTCAGCCAGACTTTCTTATAAGCAAATCATGATAGTTCTTTCCAGAACTCTTTTAGCATTCCAATACACAGATTAAGATTTTAAGGTACTTTCTCCACCTTGTAATAATTTTGTTCCTGTTTTTGGGACAAGGAACTCTTCCACATCCACATGGAACTGGTCTGTCTCTTGATTGGGAGTCTGGACTGTCAGAGAGAGAAATTAGAAAGCAAGGCATCATTATGAAGAAAATCTAATTTCTTCATCTGGAATGGATGATGAAGAAAGATGAATTTTACCTTGCAGACTTCAAAGCTATCAGTGAACTGCTTAAGCTATAGCAAGCATTTTCAGTCTGCCACCAGCAAGTATTGAAAAGAGGGATGAATCCTACTAGGAGACAAGCACCTGGCAAAGATATTTCTACAGAAAACTGTTTTCTTCAGAAGCTACCTAATGGCCAGTGGAGTATTTGGAGAGTTTACATTCAAGAAGAAGCCAACTTCCATCTGGGCTGCCAGAGCCTTGCTTTGGTTATGCCAAAGTCTAACCCTTGGTGGATACAAAAGGGTAAAATAGGGAATAAACCCCCTCCAGCTCTACTAATCTGTGCCTTGTGGCTTTCCTCAGACCTTGCCTTCTCCAGGAGACATAAAAGAGGGAAAAGCAAATCTGCTTAATCCTAACAGACAAGGATAGTGAGGAAAAGGTGAAGCATGTTCTCAGTCTCTGCAGTCCCACTGGATTGCACACCTGAGAAATACAACTGGAAATATTCATGAACTGGGCGTATTGCTCCCAGCAAGTGAGAGATAACAGATAAAAACAGTGTCCTCTAAATCCCACATTCTTCCCTACAGATCCATTGGGAGATGATAAAGACACATGTAACTCCAAGTTCCAGCTTTCTGCTTCTGCTTTTTACTGTCCATAGAAGGAATGCTTCATCATCTGTCTGCTACTTACTCTTTTGTTTTATTTCAGCTTTCAGGACAAAAAATTCCCTGATGTAAAACACTGCCCAGTAGAGCAAAGCCCAAAATGGATGTGGTTTTCTGTTTGCTTGTGTTTATTTTTGCTGGTATTGCCTTTGATACTAACACTGTATCTTTCTTTCAGTCTTCAAAGAACTTGGAACACTTTCTACTGCCCATTTAAGAAATATGAGATACTCATAAAACATTACTTGGGAGTAACAGAAATTGAGCTGTCCTACAGCCATGTATTCTGACAAAAAAAATTTTAAAAAATAAAAAAGAAGTTTGATTAAATTCATGCTATACAGTTTAAGTGTTATTCCAACTGTGAGCAACTAGATACTTCATCTTGAGCTTGCTTTTCAAGGCAATGCCTTGGGAGGGTCTTTAGTCATAGTTCCTTGCTCATTTCAGAAGTTTCCCCATGACAGTGCTATTATGCATAAGCATCCTTGGAAACTGTGGCAGAAAGAAGATATTGGGCTTCTGCTATTAAGGCCAAAGGCTGCAGATAAATAAGGTTGTGGGGACCCAAGGGAACACGCTGTATTTCTTCTAATTGCTTTTTTCGTTTCCAATCTGAATGTACAGTGACAAAAGCCTACTGAAATTCAGAGTAGGGGAAGAAAGAAGGGTGAGAACAGAAAAGTAATCACTTTTTCAAGTTTCCTTAAGCCCTAAGGGACATTCAGTGTGAAATCTTGAAAGTCAAAAAGTAGGTTCTGCTTTTCCATCCGAGTGATCAGAAAAAATGAAGTATGTTACATTTGCCTGATAATTAAATCCTAAATGTAAAACTGAAAAAAGCAAAAGCTGAGAGTTGGGAGAAAACTAAAGTACATTTGTAAGTATTTTAATGACAAAATAAAATCCACCTTCTTTTCTTTCCTTTGACCTACTTATTATCAATTTCACTGAAATCTTGCTGAGGGTCATGTAAGCTCCAATGCCTCCCCTTTAAGCAGTAGGGAGCTTTCTTGTAGGTTGAAGGTTGTATGGCAGATAAAAAAGGCTCCCCAAGATGTGGGGGCTTTTCAATCTCATTGAAATTTACTCTCCCTGTTCTGCATTTCCTTATGAGGCTTTGTTATATTTCTGCCAATTCTGGAACTCTCATTCCTACACCTTTTTTGTGTTTTTTTCACTGGCATTCTTATTTCCTTTCTCTTTTCTTTTATGAGAAATCTCCCTAATATTTCACTACTTCCCCTTTGGTCACATTTTCCTTCCTTGATTTCCTCTGTTGAGGGGATGCTGTCATTCCCTGTTGCATGCAACCCATCCAGGCAATGCTGGCATTTCTCTTCTCAAAGTACATTCCACTGCACAGCTCAAAACCAGAGCTGTTGGCAGCAGCCCTGCATCTGGTTTGTTCACAGAACTCCCAAGCCCTGCTTAACTGCAAAGAGCTGTCCTCAGAGATGACAATTCACATGCAGACAGCTCATCTCTGAAAAGCTTCTTGCACTCACCTTGAAGAAGAGCTGGTGGAAGCAGGAGATAAAGCTGTGTATCAGGGACTTCTTTCCTGGTTTGAATATTGTTCAGCAGCTCTGAAACGACAAAGTTTGCAAAGGTGGGGTGCAGCCAAGATGGGAAGTGCAGGTACAGATGGCAGCTGGAAGGCAGTGGCAGGGCAGAAGATGATCTATTGTTAGATCCTGACAAGCTGGCACCAAGTCCTACAAGCTGCTGAGTTAATGAGTCAGGAGAACCGGACTGGAACAAAGACATCCCTCAGGATAAAACTGATGTCCTTCAGGGACTGAACCAGAGGCCTTGGAGAGAGGCTGGGTCAAGAGGAATTGCAGTTAATCAGTATCAGCACTTCTTGCTGCAAAGCAGCCACAAATCCCTTTCATTGTGAGCTCCTGTGTACCTCAGAGACATTTACACAACACCTTTCTCAAGCATCCTCAAGCAAAACAGGTTCCTCCATGGAGCCCTTAACTACAATTTTCAGCTCATCAGTGTGTTACAGTCCTTTGTGTAACTCATGTGAGTCAAAGTAACACAGAGATTCTGCTTGCAGCAACAAACACTAAATCTCCTTTTTAATTCATGTAAAGCCCATAGGTTTTTATAGCATTGCCAAATAACCAAATATTCTGCTTTTCCCTGCTTCTCTTGGTCTTGCTGAGTTCCTCCTCTTTATGTGAACTGTGAAGACTAAACTAGACACAACTGAGGGTTAAAAAAATCACCAATGTTTTAAACTGTTTTAAGCAGTGGTTTTCAACATTTTTCTTATTTTTTTCCTGTTTAAAATTTCCAAAAGAAAAGAGTTTAAAAAAAAAGAGTGGGGTTGGAGGGTGGTGATGTCACAAACATGATCCAAAACCCAGTGGCTTAGATACTCTTGAGATGCACACTTCTCTAGTCCATGCACCCCAGTGAAGGAGTCTCCCAAAATGCAATAGAAAGGATTTTGCTTTCCATTCCTGCATTCTTACACAGAGGGACAACCCAAGAACTCTGAAAAACAGAACAAAACCAGAATGGAACATTATAAGGGCTTCAGGATATTACTTCTCATCACGTTGTCACATCTAGATTAGATGGCCAGCATGTAAGAAGTTGCAGAAGCTACATACAACAAAGATTTTTTCATATGCTGAGAGATAGCAAGAAGACTGCCAAATATCATATCAAATATCATATATACAAGATGACATTTCTTGTAGCACTAAAATAATTATTATGAGATTAAGAAATTTGGGCTATAACCTACCTTCTTTTTTTTTCAATATATTTGTTCAATGACAGAAATTCCATTAGAAAACAAGAAAACCGATGTGAAGATGCTTCTCAGCAGTGCTTGTGTCACAAAGTAGGAAAACTATGATAACATGTCAGGCCTTTTTTAAAAAACAAGATATTAGAGATATCATCACAGAGTTTATATAAAGTGTACAAGGCATAGTGCAGCCAATTAATGCATCTAATCTGCATGGATAATATCCATTTAATGTATTTGCTAAGATTCCCTGTTTGAATGGCTGATATGAAATCCTTACAAGAGTTAACCCAGAAGTTTCTGTGCCTGAACCTCCATGCAGAGTGGGAGTTAATCACAGTTAAAACAAAGCTGGGTGAAAGTGGAAATTACTGGCCCACACACCAGACAGGATGACAGAAAGGGGGCTTAAGTACCACTCTTAAAAGTCTAAAAGTTCTGCTATGCAAGAGAAAGACACAACCCCAGTGTGCCTCTAAACCCTGAGGTCAGTATTCCTCCCAGAAGCACAAAAGGCAGAAAAATGCTCCCTGGTGCACTCTGAGCACTGTGATCTGTTATATGTAAACCCTGGCTGAGCTGTTTTTACAGCTCATCAATCCTCATATCCAACTTAGAATTTTGGCATTACAGATGCCAGCCCAACATTTAGGAAGAGGAAAAAGATACACTAATAATACAGCACCCAATAAGAGTATTTTAAATGGTTTTTTAATTTCCAAAAGATCAGCTAAAGTTGTTCACACCTTCTAATAAGAGTCCCCTATGTATTCAAAGAATATAAATTGAATTAGAGGAGATACACAGTTTTTATATAATTTATTAAAATAAATCATAATTAGTATAACATCATCTGTTGATTCTTGCTATCTGTTACAACAAATAAAAAAGGTATTTGCATTAGATGTTTCTTCATGATAATATTCTTATCAGTGCTCATTTCTTAACAAATGCAAGGCAACCATGTCATTTTAGGAAACAAGCCTGGGAAATAATTACATCCTTAAATAAAATTCAAAAAACTCCTTATCCTTTTCTTGTTGCTGGAAGGTAAGAAAACATAAAAATTGCACAAAGGTGCAGCTGCTCCATTGCAGCCCCAAAGACTCCTTTTTGCAGGTCATTTTAACAAATTTATGTGTCAAATCTAAAATGTCAATGCTTTGAAGTGCCAAGAGGGAAGGGAGAAGTAATACTGGAAGTAAAAAAAGTCAGGGCTCCTAGGGACATGTCAATTTATTATTTATACTAAGCAAATTTGATAAGGACTGATAAGGACTTCAGCTATGAACTTTGGTGAGTCATTTTAAGACACATCTGAAGAAAGACCTTGGTTCCACAGTCCTGCCTAATTTCCATCTGAGCGATGCAAATTCAAGTTACAGTCCCCAGAATCACTCTGCAGGTGACACTCCAGACTCTTCACCTTTCTTTCCCTGTCCTGTGTGCTCACTTCTCCACCTGCTGAGCTCTGCAAGGAAGTGTCTGGCTTCCCCCACACCTTTGATGGGGACAGTGGATGTCTGGTTTAGCTTAGGTCACAATGAAGTGATGAGCTGTAATTTTAAAGCCAGTACAACTCCAAAAGTTTGCTCAAAAAGCAAAGCTAAGCTAAACTGTTAGGCCAGCACTGTTGGGACCCACACTTTAGGAACAAAATTCCAGGCTGATGCAAACACAGAGCCATCATTAGAGAAGGAAGATCTGGAAACGGAAGGACTACTGGAATGTGACCTCTAGACATTGATGGGCCCTGAAAACATCCAGTGAGGGTGTTAAGAGAGTGATTGCTGTTGTTGTGATGGCATTCTCCATTCTCCAGTGGCCATTCTCCATTCTCCATTCTCTTACTTCCCCAAACTTTGAGAAGTAATGAATGTGTAAAGGAAGAAACTGCTGTTTTATTGCCACACTCCATGTAGAAATTCATGCAGAGACAAACACTGCCTTATTGACCTCAGTAGCCACAGGACAGCTTAACACACTGAAGAAAAGTTTTAGAAAAGCAGAAGCAATGGGTCCAGAGGGAAAAGGGGTTGAAATACAATCCTCAGGTTTTGCTCAACTACCCCTTGAAGATAATAGATAATCTTCAAGGGATTGAACACAAAAATTCCCACTAATATAGTAGGAGCCATTAATAAGGAGCATGAAAAATGGAAATAGTGTAGAGAAAGAAGAAAAGATTCAGAAGAAAGAATACAGACACATTAATCCATGCTCAGTCTGTAACAAACAGAAGGAACCCCATCAAAAAAAGTTTAACTTCAGTGGGGAAAACAACCCAAAACCAACCAACTTTAAATAAAAGTTTAAAAAGGAGGAAGCAGAAAAGAAATGGCAATTTCACCTTCAGGTAAAAGCTACTAAGAGAAAAAGAAAGTACAGAATGTGAAAGAGTATTTTCTTTAAAAAAATATTTTACATATCTCAATTCTCGTGTTCCCCTTGGGGTTTGCATATTTCAGTCACACATTTATCCAATTAAAATGAAAACTCTGCATTATCCTTTAGGCAAGGACATCTGCCAGCTGCTAAGTTTTATAAAGTCTTTAATCTTGTCCATAAATATTTAACAAGAATTGGTTGGTACACAAGCCAAAGTAAAGTAAGAAATCAAAGGCATGAGCTCTGCAATAACCTCTGTATTGTCTGAATGGAGATGAACTACTTGAACAAAATTATGACTTTTCCCTTTTTATGCTAAAATTATTATTAAAATGTATTCGGGCAACTTTTCTGATCATTTTCCCATTTTCTCCTCCTCATGTAATGTAAGAGAGAGAGACGAAGAACCAAATATTTCAAAACTGAGATAAATCTCTCTTTTCCAGAGAGAGTTTACAGCACAGCAAAGTGCCAAACTCTGCCATTTTATCCCATATGCTTTAGGGGTTAATTAGTTGCTTCTCAAGCACGGCTTTGAATAAAGGGTAACATCTTCCCATGATGCAGGTGCAATGAGTCTGCAGGTGTAGCCCACACAGCTCTTTCCACCAGCAGCACCAGCACACCCTGGCACATGGGATGCTGAGTAAAGCCCACAGCAGCAGTGCTCACAGCCCTCTCATTTCCACTGACATTTTCCAGTTTGGCTGGTAGCCTAAGTCACAGCCAGGAGTGAGGAGGAGCCCTGTGATCTCTGTGTTTCCATGGATTACTGCACAGGAGGGTACCTGGGAGGAGGGAGCCTCCAGAGGCACATGTTTGAGGAAAACAGTGATGCAGCAGCCCCATGCCAAGCCAGGGAACATTGGCAGCTCCTGCTTGGACATAGAATATTCCAACAAGTGCTGAGCTGAGGGACTTGTACATTTACATTTTTAAGGCTTCATGCCTTACATAGCCTCATTTTCCCAAGAAGCAGAGGAATATTCCTGTTGGCTGCAATGAAATGGTATCCAGTGCTCCCAGGCAGGCCCAGGCCACCAAACCTCATTGCCATGGCCTGGACTATCAGCTCCCCAGAATTTTACACCTATGGCACTAGGGAGAACAGGCAACATAAGGAACGAGGATTAAACAGCTCCTTCCAATCCTCTCTACCAGTCATGGACAATCCATGCCCAAGACAGAGAATTACAGATGCTGACTCACACTTGTAGATCTCTTTTTTCCAAATATTTGCAAACATATAACATATTTTTGTGTCTAAGGAGATTTAGCCTGATTTCACCTTCACCTCGAGGAATTATTGTAGTTTAATTTTTCCTTGGATTAAATATATACTGCTAAGTATAATCAAACTGAGAAAAGGCCATTTACCACAACCCTCAGAAAATAACCATTAGAGTGAGGGACCAATTTCTTGCCCATTCAGTTGTTCTGAGTAGAAACTCAGAACTGAGAAACAGCACAGTGAGGAGTGTCAGCCTAACACAAAATATACAACAGCAAGCAGTGCTCCTAATCCTATTGGTTTGAGAGCAGCTCTTCAAATATCACAGTATTTCAATGGGCAGAATATTGAAAACTGTAAGCACAAGCTCTCCAAGCACAGGTTCCTGAAGAAGAAGATCACCCAGAGGACCTTATGACTCTATCTCTGTGCCAAAAGTAGGTGTCTGTCAGCTGTACCCAGCTCAGGTGAGTCAGAGAGATGCTCTTAAACTTATTGAGTTTTACTAAGGCAGCTGCAGTAGATATGAAAAAAAAAATTAATTTTAATTTCCATAAAGACTGCATCACTTATAAAAAAATCAAATAAACCTCTGTGTCAGAAAGTCAGCCTTGATGTAAACAGTTAGATATTGGAACTGCACTCAGAAAACCACAGCTGCATATGCTATAAATTGGTTATAAGGCACTCCCTGGCACAGTGGAGCAAAGCATGCACTAGAGCTTAATCCTCTTGCTTTCAGAATCAATAGGAATATTCTTCTCAATTTAGCAGGATGGGATGAAAACAATAGAACCAGCTTCACAGAACTGGCAGACTGAATTGTGAGGAATACTGGAGATGAAATTAAATGAAAAGGGTCATTTCCAGGAGCTTTGTGAATGACAGGTGCTTTTCAGAACTTTGCATTTTCAATTTTAGTCTCAAACCTGAAAATAAAGAAGCCTGACTTTTCAAAACAAGATCTTTGACCATGTTGTTTAGGTGGGAGGCTGGGAGGAAGAAAGGCAAGAGCAGAGGGTTTTTGTGAGATTTCTGGAAATAAAGCCTTGATATATTCAAAATCAACAGCCATTAACGAGAAAATATGACTCATTCTCCCATCTCTGTCACTGATGAGTCAAGAAAGCTTGAAAAATTATGGTTGGAAGTACAGGTGACTGCAAGTCTCTCTGAAGTTAATGAAAGCTGCAGAGACTGAGCACAGTGGGAAAAGTCAGGTTATTAATATCCCTGCACCAAAATTTCACATATTTAGGAGTAATTTTGAGGCAGTACTGACTTAGCTTCTTCAAGTAATTAAAATAAGGCCTTCAAAACACATCCATGAAAAAAAGTGCTTTAATTCTTCTGAAAACAGACACAAAGTACAAAGCTTATGGCATATCCCACCCAACCTGTGATTAAAATGCTTTTGAACCTTTGAGTTCTTCACAGGACTGTGAATAATTGAACAAAGGAATTCACTGCTATGGTCAAGGTGAGCAGAACTTGATAAATATTTTCATGGAAAAACTTATCCTCATAAGAAAATTTCATAGCAGAGATTCATTTCTGACACGTATTAATTATAGATGAGTGAGCTCAGTGCAAAGATAAGCTAGGCTGAGGAAAGACTCAGAAAATTTGCACTTAGCCTATTGAGCAAACCCACTTTGGTCAATGCAGAGCTCCTCAGGCTCACAGGCCCTTAGGGCAGAGCTAATTATAAAGTTCAGACAGAGCAGCAAGAAGTGATGAGCTTGACAATTCCTCTGATGGAGAAAACAATCCAGGGGATACCCGTGGAAGGCTGAACATAATAAACCTGAGGTGAAACGTATCAAAACTGAGGCAGGTCATATGAAAATCATTGATATCTGGGTGAATAGAGCTGGGGTAAGCAGGAGACAGCCCCATACTTGGCAGTGAGGGGCAGACAAAAGCAGGTAGTTTTTTCTTTTTTTCTATTCAATGAAAATTTTTCTTCAGCAGAAGCACAGTTAGTGTGCTGAATGGCAGTGTGACTAACTGAGCCTGAATTCGCTGTGCAGAGCAATAAACACTGCTGGGTGAAGCCATGGCTCTGACAGCAAAGCTGTGAGTGGATGAAGACGTGCACTTCAGCTGTAGAGGCTGCCAGGGACACAGGGTGGATACAATCTGAAATGTGCCCACAGTTACTGAGGGATAGGGAGGAGAGGGAGCATTTCCCCTCCAAGGTGCTGAACTGCTCAGCAGGGAAATACTTGTCTGCCAGAAGAGAGGAGCATACATCCCTCTCCCATTTTGGATCTCCCCTATAGATAGTGCAGATAAGGCCTTGTACAAGACATAACTTGAAGTGCAGGAAATATTGGAATTCTATTTTTACCTGATGCTACATCAGAAAAGATTGCAATTAAGCAAATAGGAACCTCCACAGCAGCACCAACTGCCTTTAACTGACACTATTATTTTAACTGATTCCTTCAGCAAATAGCCAGCAATTGCCTTGATTTTTCAGCTTCCTTCCCCACAACAGTAATCGAATCCTTGTTAACAATTTTCAGGAGGAAATCTGAACAAACTAATCTCCACTAAAGCGCCTCTGCTCACAGCTGTGCAAACTGCAGAGAGAGAGAGACATATTAAGCCTTGAAATTCTTCCATTTACTAGCCTCATGCCAATGAGAAAATGGAACATTTTAATTGACTTTTGAAAGAGTGTTTTCAAACTGCTGATCTAGAAGGAAAGCCCTGCAAATCATTTGCCATAGATTTCTTACACGACTAGTGAGAAATCTGTCAGAAAGCAAAACAGCCACAGCCACAGCAAGTGAGTAGTGCATAAAGATCAAGGTAAACACTGTTTTTCATAAGCTTCAGCCAGAGCTAAATGTGGCTTTGATTCAGCAGCAACTGAAGAATTTTGCACTACAGTGTCATGCACACCATTTAAGCTTTCCTTGAAAAGGGAAAACCCAGGAAAATCCAGCGAAAGAGGAAAATATAAACAGATACAGATGATCTAGTTTATAGTATTTGCCTCTCAGGTAGAAATTCAGGTTGCTTAAGCAACTATGTGCTTGTTCACTAATTTGAAGGAACTTTACACAAATTATCATAAAACTTAAGAATTAAGGGGTCACTCTCATCTCATTCTGATAAGAATTGATTCAGCATGATTCAATTGCCTCAAACAGACCACTGCCACACAGCACCATTAGGCAGCACACACAGATCTGCTCTAATGTGAACTTTCTGTAATAAATGATTTGGATTTCATTCTAAAACTACATTTCTGATAATGAAATGGGCTGCCAAGCCCAGAGATGCTTAAAGCTGCAGAGGAACATGCACCAGAGTGACCAGTAAAGAAAAGCATGGAATGATACAAGCCACACTCTCGCACTTCCAGACCAGGATTGCAATGCTTTATATTTTGGGCAGAGCATACTTGTGACTTATAGTGATGGTTCCCTTCTACTCAGCCCCAATGAGACACATTTGGAGTCCTATGTCCAGCTCTGGATTCTCCAGACACAGGCATGTGATGCTCTGAATCTGTGATAGGGTGATCCAGCAATTATCACAAAGACTGCTAAGGGATTTTAGGTAAAAGTAGAAGCTGAGAGAGCTGAGGCTATTCAGGCTGGAGAAAGGAATGCTCAGGATGGTCTCAGCAATCATAATAATTCCTGATGGGAGAGTAAAAAAATGGACTCAGACTCTTCTCAGCAGTGCCCAATGATCAGACAAGAGGCAATGGCCACAAACTGAAATGCAAATATATGTATAAATAATAGAAAGCTTTTTCACTCAGACAGTTCTCCTACTCTGGAACAGGTTTCCCAGAGAGACTGCAAAGTATCCATCCTTGGAGCTATTCCAAACCTGACTGGACAGGATCCTAAGCAATCTCCTTTAGCTGCCTCTGCTTTCAGAAAGGCAGCTGGATTGGATTATTTCCTGAGTTGCCTTCCACCATCAACCATTCTGCGATTATGGAATTTACCATTTTGGTTAATTGTCTACATATCTTTCAGCGAGGTAGTCCCACAAAATTGTGAGATGTCTATTATTTAATTTAAGAAATGTGTGTATGCCACTAGGCAGGACACATTTGATGCTGTGTTTGACAGCTGCAGTCAGGGAAATGGTTTTGAAGTATATTTTATATTGCAGTGCATTAGTGTGACTGCTCCTACTGTCTAGGGACTGTTATTAGACAGAAGTACCTGAAAAAATGGATGCCATTGCTCTTTCCAAAGCAATGTGTCTATGAAAGAGTTCAGCCTCTTTGGTAATGCACAAAGAAACTGTAACTCATATTTTATATATTTTAAAGCTTCCATAATTCAAAGGTACCAGCACTTACATGTTATTGATTACACTTACAGCTGCTAAGTTCTAGGACTTGTTTCTCAGAGCTAAGGATCACCTTTTTTTCCCCTCTAATACATCTATATTTTTCATTGAAGAGCTGCTTTACCCACAGGCAAACACTTGTATTCAGTTGCTGCTTAACAACAACCATTGCCTCTCTGTTTTTTCTCTTAGCTTTAGTGTGATCTCAACAGCAATTCTGTACTGATTGATCTTACTTAAATACGGTGTATACATGTCTCAAATAGCAAAAATATTGAATCACAAAATCCCACCCTCCATTCTTGTATTTCTCTGCCTTGGTTTCCTTTCTGAATCTGCTAGTCTCATCTATAAACTTTTTTGGATCAAGAAGCATTCCAACTAAAGCACGCAGGTGGACAGAAATAGTAGGAAATATGAACAATAAATTTCTCACTGCATGATGAAAGAAGGTCTTGGCTTCTCTCTGCATGTGCATCTTCAGAAAATAGATTGAGATGATTGAACACAGGAAGATTTTGCCATGGTGAGGAGGGAATATAATCAGGTAGGACTTGAATAAATATATTAAAGAACAAACTAAAATGAAACAAAGTCCCATTTTCTCTAGAAAATTCAATATCATGACTAGCCTTCTCCATCGATCTCCTCCCTGTCAGAAGTATTAAATACTGATATGGTGCCAAATTATCTGGTCAATAGTGAGTGGCTGGGCTAGGGCTTGGTGTGGTCTCATCAGCATTCAGCAGAACTACAGCATTCTGCAGCAGGGACAAGACAGGAACAGGGAGGGAGAGGACAATGAAAGGAAAAAAGGATCAGGACAAATATTATTTCTTACATTACACAGAAGGTTTTCATGTTAATGGATATCCCCTTGCAGACTTCATGCTAAGTAAAGAAATTGGCTTAGAAAATACCAAAGACACAGCATGATTATTTTTGGTGATTATGTTTTGGCAGGAATTTTGGCAGCCTTATTCCACACAGGGATGTAAACATATCCTTCACTCTAAACAAGCCTCCATTACAGCCAGAACAACTTCTACTATTGTTCTCTTCTCTCTCTGCTCCTCAGACAACACCAGCTTTTCTTGAGCAAAGAACAAAATCCAAGGTCTTAACAGCACCCCAGAGCCAGACCTTGTTTTTTAGTGCTATCAGATCTTTTATATAAATTTGTATTATGTATTTTCTAAGGGTTATATGTATTCATTTTCTCCCTTAAAGCTTTTTCAGCTAGGCCCAAAATTTGGTAGTTTATGCCTTTAATGAAACACTAATATTTTCAAACAAAAATCCACCTTGCTTAGCACAGCACCTGGATTGAATCCCATATAGAACTGTCAACCTATTTCCTTCTGCTCTTCTGGCTTTCCTGTTATCTGGAGCCTTCCCAGCCCCACCCTAACCAGCTGTGCTGCCTGCTGGGGTAGAATGCAGTCACAATCCTAGTTTCACCTCCACAGACTCACACGAAATTTGGTAGGTGGGATTAGCAGTACAATTTCTTCTTAAGGATTTATGGGAAGCGCATTCACTGCAGAAGAAAGCAGAGAGATGGAAGTGTGATGAAGATACAGGTTTAGATAAAGTTCCAATTGGTAGTTTTACATGGTGTTACTGTGAAAATAAAAATCATTTCCATGTAAGCCTCCTCTCTCATTAATATTTCTGGATATATCAAGAGACTTCACTTTCAGATTTTGTCACTTAGCAATTTATAGACACATCTACAGCTGGTTCTGATTGATTACTTCTACCTCTTTCAAACACCCTATCTGAAATTTTATAAAATATAATGCCAGAAGTTTATTGCAGATCAATTAAAAGATGTCATAGATTTCTGATTCCTATTTGTATTGAAAATCAATAACTAGGCATAAGACAAGAGATTTGTTACTAAAATGGAAAGTCAGGTGCCCACAAATCTAGGTTATATTTCTGGGTTGAGTCTAGGTGCAGTGGGTCCAAGTATATAATTTCATTTTTTTGTATCTAACTGCCTTTATAAAATGAAGAAATTAATTTGCAGAAGGCTTGCAAAGGTAATGTATCATTTATAAAGGTCCTGAAGTCTTCAGGTGGAAGGGCAGTCTGGTGTCACCAGACTAACAATAGGTGGCTGATAAATTGAATAAAAAACAAGTGAAATGGGAAATATTAGGAACAAAGTTAGGCACAAGGCAATTAGTCAAGGCCAGTTCAGTTGCCCTGATGCCTTTCCCTTTTGAACACTGAATAAGACAGGTACTGCAGAGAAATAAAATAGGATGTTATAACTGAAGATAGTTAATGTTGCATGGACAACAATAAACCTGACAATTTTCAGCCTCAAAATACTTGATATTGCAGCCTAAGCAACTGTCTCAATGAACTTCATTGCTCTAAAAGTAGACTGATAACATAGACAAGCTTCATTTTGAAATGGGAATAAATTTAAATAACATAATTTTTATTTCATCTTTACCTGTCCCAATCTTACATCCCCAAAGTCATTTGCTAGCCATTCTGTGGACAGGGCTCCTAATCCCACAGTCCCATGCCAAGGGGGTCTGCCTGTGTTTGCCTGAAGCTACTTCTGAAAGAAGAAGGTATCACTGAGCCCCGAAAGACTCCCAACCCATGGGTTACAAAGCATTTACCAAAGACATAAAGTGGATATAACACCTCTTTATCTCCCCCACATTCTGCCTTTGTGTCATCCCTGACCTTGCCTCTCCCTGAGAAACACCAATCCTGGCATCCACATCCTATGCCACAGCCCAGCCATTAGCACCTGGAAAAATCCCAGAGATTGCATTTAATTCTTCTTTGAACTGAACCACACCTTTCTGTGAAAGAATAATCTTGCAGTGTAGAAAGGCAGAGAGATGTAAAGCTTACACTGGGTTGCTCTTTCTTGCACCACACTCTCATCAAGGGGGAGGCTGTGGAGGTCGCAGGAGGTGCTGGTTTCCCTGGTATAACACCCTGGCTGTCACTGTATTTGCACAGCTGTGACTTAGCAAATGGGTCTGATGCTAAAGAGAGACTAGGAAAGAAGTGTTTTTCTTTGTGGTATTGGCTGAGCAAACTTCACAGGCATTGTGCTAACAGTGAAAAATCATTCTGAGGTGTCTCTTGTCATGCTAGCCAGTGAGTATTACTCTGAGTGCAGCCTAGTTGAGAAGGAAGAGGCAATCATTACACAGATACTTTTTGATCTACAGTGCATTTTAAGGTAGAAGTATGTATTTGAAAGTGAGAACACAAAGACCAGAAAAGAAATGCTGCTTTGTCTGGAATGAAACCAGCAATGGCAAAAGAGACAAGACTATCATGAAATACTTCCTTTTGCAGCATGAACAACCAGCTTCAGCACATCTTTCACAAAGCTTTGATGGCTGACCCAGACCCTACAGAAATGAACAGCAGATTTCCATACAGAATGTTGCTGGTTTCATCCTACTGTGACTGCAGGATAAATTTATACATTTCTTGCAAAAGACACAGCATTTTGTACCTGCTGACAATCAGCCACTGTCATTACCCAGCCTGTGGGAGGCTGACTGCCTTCCATTATATATGCAAAATACGTAGAACTAACTAGGCTGTGATCTGGCTGCTTTCACCTACTTGTTTATCCTTGTGGAAGTGCTGTATGATTGACAGAAGACAAGCAACAGTATAGGATCCTTCCTAAGAGTACTTTTTGCCAGGTCTCCTCATTACAATGGTGCATCTGGACTACATATGGCCCACAGAAAAATGTATATATGAATGCCTCCATAGCATAGCTCTCCAGAATGGGCCATACCCAACCTTGTCTCTCAGATTCACTCCTAGATGTTAAAATAAGCATTTCAGCTTATTCTGAAAAGTTGCAGCAATCAGACAGGTGTCCCTCCTGAAGCAGCAGGAGTGAGTGGCACAAAGCCTTTTTAACCTCTGTTGGCATTATATACATTCTGTCTAGAATAAAATGTAGGAACAGAATAAATGGCTGGAAAAGTACAGCTGCAGTGAGTAGAACAGATGGACCTTCATTTCCCACAGTTGTGTCCCCAGTCCAGCCCTGCTTCATCTCCCCAGACAAACAGAGCACCGGAATTTCTATCTGTAAGGTGCAATTTTGCAGTGTACCAAAAGCAGATATACAGACAGCACACACAATGTGTGGAAAGATACCACCAGCTGCTAATTCAGTTCATAGCTGCATTAGGAGTTTGCAGAGTTTTGCCTCCAAAAACCTGGCATATTTTGAAGTTGCCTCTAGAAATATAGAGGTAGAGCAGAATCATAGTGAGAAAAAAAGGCAATTTCAGCCACTAAAAACAAAAAAATGGGAATTCAAAAAGCAGATTCAACACTAAAATGGACTGAAAATTTTTGCAATTTTTAACATGATTTGTGCAAAAAAGGACAGTAATTTCACGATTATAAGCCACACCATTTTGACTAAAATTTTGGTCTGAACCTGGAAGTGTGGCTTATAATCAGGTGCAGCTTATATATGGACAAAGAATGAAAAGTTGCTGTTTTAGTTTGGAGGACAGGTATCTGCTGAGAAAGGCAGGAGCTTCTCTTTGAAATGGAGAATGTAAACACCCTCCCTCCAAATTATTATAATTTTGAAATCAAGGGGCTTTCAGGCAAAGATATGGGAATTAGGAATAACAGTTCTTTACTAGGGAAATTAAAATAGAAATACAGTACTACAAAGAAACAAACTCCAAACACTGACACAGTCAGAGTACAACCTGACACCCGTCAGGCAGGGTGTTGGCAGCAGTCCCATTCCATGGTGGCTGCATCCTCCTGCAGTGACAGATGTGGCTCAGTTGGAGCAGTGTTCCTGTACAAGGTGCAGTTTCCCTCTAAAGCTCCAGTGGTGATGTGGAGAAATCCGGTTTTCCTGTGGAGTCCAGTGGAGAAAGGGGCTCCCTTAGTGTCCCAAAACCTCTGTTTTATCTTGGTAAGAAATGTTGGGCTCTTCCCCCTGGCTGGAGCAACTCCCAATGGGATGCAGTAATTTTATCAGTCCCACAGTGGGGCTCAATGGCCATGAGCAGAAAATGACTGGCTGGAGGGAGGATGGGTTGTGAAAAGATAAAGAACACTGCCCTGCCTGGTTTCAATGGATGGCTCATTAGCAGAATATCTGCCATGGAGATAAGGATCACTGCCCCCACCCTCAACAGATGGTGATAGAATAGATACCTTTTATCAAACTCTGTACTGTAACCCAAGACAGTTGCCGACACCCAGAAGTGCGGCTTATAATAATGAAATTACTGCACTATTTAATCCTTCTTTTTTTTTTTTTTTAACAAGAAGCAATTGATATGTAACAAAATTTCCATGCCAATAAATGGAGAATTTCATTTGTCATTTCAGTGCCTTCATTGTGGGGTTTAAGCTCGTGGCACTTCAATGAAACTTACTCCTTTACAATGCAAATACTGCTGTCAGATGGACACTCATCAATCAACTAGCTCCTTTCTATAGAAAGTCTGAGTCATTCCTTTTTATATCAGAACTGAGCTACAGGAAAGTGGCTGTGTCAGCTGTCCCACTCTAAGAAAATGTTTGATTTATTACAAAAAATACTTGAAATGATGAGAACCCACTGTCCATGACAGGTAGGTGAAGGATGAAGGCACAGCAAGGGGAGAGATGCACTCTGCTGTGCCCCGTGCTGAGATGCAGTGGGAGCTTTCTGACTGTACAGTAAAAATCTGTGGGGGTGCTCAGGCTGCCTCTGCAGAGTCTTTAGGGTCTAAGTCAAAAATCACTTCTTAAGCTTGTTGCTGCAAATACAGACAAATCTAAGGGGGATCAACAGACTACTTGCTTGAGAAATTGTCTTTTTTTCTATTAAAAAGCAATGCATATTCAACATAAATATGAAGCCAGAGGGGGCTCCTTTTATTTACACCATTCTGGTTGAGGTTGGTTTCTATGGCAGCAGAAAGGAAGGGGTTTTATTTTTCCCATATATACCCTCCCAGATGAATTACTCAACTATTGAATTTAGGAAGAGTTATTTAGCCTATTAATTTTTTTTTTTATTCTTTGATACTATGCAAAAAGTGATAAAAGATCAGCAACTTGTTATCATAACCCACTTTTAACATTTCCTTCAATGTGTCTGCATCTGTACTTTCTTATTGCTGTTCTGTGTTCCAAAAGAGGTGTTTGGAAATACAGCAAAGACATTTGATTCTCCAGCACCAGCCTTGGACACAAAATCACACTGAATAATGATACTAAGCTGAGGAGATTCACAAAATTAATTATAATTTACATCAGACCTTCAGAAGGAGACAGCTCTAGGTTGACAAGAATTACATTAGAGTTTGGATAAGCAGCTATATAGCTGAAGATAATTTCTCCAATTAAAAGTGTACACATTTACAATTTCTACTTTTGTGTCAGATAGCAACAGCTATAATCACCAAATTATGTTGCAGATAAGGAAAGTTACATTCTAACTTGCTCAGATTAGGTAAAAGGTCGCAGACAAAAGAAACAGAGTCCACTTTAATTTTCCACCTTACATTCAGGCATTAGTGGGCAAGTTCAAAGGCTCAAAGACTGTGATCTCTTTACATTAGAAGAGCAATATATTCTCTCATGGTACAATATGTAGATCCATGGTCAGAAAAGAAATACAGCCTGGCAATCAGCAGTGGTGAAATACAAGGGCAGGTTTAGGATAGCAGCTCAGGATTATTCAGTTAGGCACTTGGAGATTGATCTCATTTCCACTGAAGTGAACAATTATGTTTCTCTTCACATCCATGGTGGAGATTTGACACTTTGACTAAATAGTTTCCCTGTTGTTTGACAGTCTTTTACAATAAAATGTGTCAAGCTGCACAGCTTCCCAACACCAGAGGTGTGTCTATTTATAAGCAACACCTGCTCAGACTTGTGCTCAGTCCAAACCACTACTGTGTCCACATTGCGTGGACACCATTTGGGTTTGAATCTGTATAATCCCTTGATGTGTACTGAAAGAAGACAGTGGGGAAAACTGGATCCCTGGTGTCCCTTAGCACAAGTCCAGCTGCATCAATATCCAGTGTTGATAGCACAGATATGCCACATTTGAGCTGTCTGCTGGCACATATCTTGCTTACCTTGTCTGCTGGCACATATCCTGCTTACCTTTGGAGCAGTGGCTGAGCTCAAGAAGATTTCTCATCTACAACGTCTTTTCTGAGACCCTTTTGTGTGCACAAATAATGCAAGGACTCCTGCAAGTGCAGGCTGTAGGCAACAATCCACACACAGACCATATGCACAGCTCAATGTTTACCTTCCTCTCACGGCAGAAACCCTTAAATTCACAGGAGAAGCAGCTTTGATGCAGTGAAGATCATCTATGCATATTCATCCCATGCTTTGCAGGACCTCTTCCCCTTCTCAGCAACACCAGACTAACATCTGGAACAGAACAAGTAAATAAAGGCTTCATAATATCTTTGGTGTTTTCAGGGGGACTGAGTCACATGAAAATATTAGCATTAGAATAGTCTTGAGTGAACACTGTTACATGGACTTTACACCCTGTATTCATAATTCTTTGCAAACCAGGCCTTAAAACCTTCAATTCTGATGCCACAAATATTTGCACAGATAAGGAGTTTTTGTGATAAAAGAGTTTTGCTCACTAGCAAACATTTGAAACACAGTTCAGCTATCTGTACATCTGTGTGAAAAGTGCTGCTCAATTTGGAGCACTGCCTTTACCACACCAATGCACTAAAAACATAACATTTCCTTTTATTCCAGGATGCCAGATTGTTGAGATGTGCTCTGAGAAACTCTACTGGACAAACATCCTGTGAAGCCTTTCAGTTCTGCAACTGCTTTATTGCAAGGCTCTCCAGGCACAAAGAAGAGTGGCATCTCATCCCATTGACTGCACTGTGAATTACACTTCATTCCTTTACAAACCTCTCTCCTCTCCCTCTGAGATGGAAACTGTTCAATTTATTTTGGAAAGAGAAGGAAAAAAACTGGATTAAAAAGGTAGCAAATTGTATGGTGATTTGCCTGTCTACTGAGCACTGTCCCAGAGAAATTCTCCTAAAGTCAGATGAAACAGAATAATATATTTTAATATCACTGAAGGCTAAGTTTGACCTTTAAATATTAATATTTAAATATTAATGAAATAGCAGGAGAAAGCAGACTGACAGGTGTAATACAAGTCAGACAAAATAGCACCGTAAAATGATATCATGCATTGAAATTCTCATTAGTGATAATGAGAAATGCACCTATAATCCATGATCTGAAAATGTACTCCAGAAAATTCTAGTAGAATAAATGATCAGAAAAATTTGCTTGAAGTAATTATTCCTATTTTATAACTTAGGGGGAAATTCTGAAAGAGAGGAAAAGTTAGAAACCTGTACTTATCCATGTAAGTGGACTTTCTCTTTAAATTGGACCCGACTGGATTTTTTTCCTGAAATATTTTACTCAAGGGTCTATTTCCATTCCAATAGCATAGGAAAATCTTAATCTTTCTACAGTTCTTCACATTAGTTCACTAGACTGTTCTTTACTGATGAAAGTGTATCTCTCAAACACACTGAGTACTGCTTATATCACTAAAGCTGTCTGAGAATAGCAGCAAATTACATGCTGATATTATAAACATTTTCCCATTAAGTGCAATATGACAAGAGGGAGGCAGAATTCTGAAATAGGATCAGTTCTTCATTCTGCACTTTGACTGCTACATGGAAAGGCAAAATCAGAGAAGCCAGATGGAGACACTGGGAGCTTTCAAGTCACATTTGAAATTGTGTGTGTTAATCTACTAGATGATTTGAGTATGAAACTCAAAGAATCTGTATTAAAATCAATGAAAACACACAATGATAATGAGGGAAATATTAACAGATTCACAGGTGCTGGTGTCTCTGCTAAAGCTGCGCTGTTTAAAAGAAAGATAATATGATGTTGGAAATTATGTAATTAAAAATTATTTACAATTAGTTTGTTTATACTTCTTAAAGATAGTTAGCTATCTAGAAGGTGTAAAGTTGCAGAAGGTGTAAATGTGTAGAGTGCACATGGAGGTGAGGTTTAACTTCCCTGGAGGAAGCAAATATTCTGCACTAAAGTCAGGCTGGCCAGGGAATTCAATTTGATACATCCCCAGTGTCTCCCAGCATCACCTCCCATGCCAGACCTATTCAATGTTTTACCTTCTGTCAGAACAAAAATGTAACACTATTTCTGTGGCACAAACACAAATGTCTTTACTTTTGCCGATAAATTCTTATCCCAAGTAATCAGACTCTGGAGAAAGCCTCATGGTGACCAACAAATAGCTGTACAACATCAGCCAGAGTCAGAGTACTGCAAAATTATGTACATAGAATACAAATGAAAATGGACTTTTCAAAGGGGATGTCTATTCTGAGGAGTCCAAGATCTGCATGTAGCCTAAGTCTAAACTGCCAAAACTGCCCTGAGAGGCCAAGGCTTAGCAGAGGCCATGGGAAACCCTCCAGACCATGTCACTAACAGTGTCCAGGATTCCCTACATGCTCTGGACTCCAGTCAAGGATTGATAATTTTATGGATAAGCAAGCACAATGGTTACTGAACTCTATCCAAACAGCAAGAGTGGCACTCCAGGGCAGTACAGCATTTCAACTCAGCCAGGTAAAAGTCACAACCTACAAACCCAGATAAACACCCAGAATGATTTCCCAAACTGCACAGAAGGACTTTTCAGAGCTGTTCACTCTGTACTCCCACCAGCCAATGAAGACAGGCACCACAGTGGGGCTCGTGTGACACTGGAACTGCTTGAAGTGAAGGCTGTAACACAGGGTCTCTGATACTGTCCACAGTTAGATGGCAGGAATGAGACCATGAATGATTTATTCCAATCATGCAGGATGTCTGTGGCAAAGGTAGAACTCTACATGTATTTTCTGACTTCCAGTCCTGCAGCCAAATAATTTGGTTATATTATTAATGTTGTTTCTTTACACCTATCAATTTACTTAAGAATGTTTGGAGCTGTCAGAGAATGGGGAATGTAGAATCTAGGCTTGTACCATGTCTTTCTTCTTTGATTCATGCATAATTTCTCCAATAAGGCTCTGTAATTCTAATACCTGGTGTGCTCTTGCATACCCAGTAAATGACCTGTGTTTTACCACTATGAAAGTAAAGATAGAACATCTCTCTTTGAATGACTCAATGATTTAATAACCATTAATGAGACATTATGCTTTTAAACATTTCTGGGGAATAATTAAGCTAAATGTTTGACATGGCTTTTAGAGGCCTGTAGCATGATGCTGCCTAGCAACTGAAATGTCATATACTCCTTCTGATATTTTGTGATGCAGATAAAATAACAAACTTTGGTAAATACACTCCGTGGCATTCATACATCAAGGAGTATTGCTATACTAAACAGTTTTACACTTTCAATGTATCCAAATTTTCAGTATTACAAACCTCTACCCAGATACTCTTTGCCATGTACACAATCCTCACCTGCAGAATCTTGGCAACTCCAGACATTTGTGTTCTAGATGTGACCAGATCATCCTCCTGCATGCCAAGTTAAAAACAGAGTTCTGCTGGGAGAACCAGACATCTGCAGGATTTCTACAGTCATGGATGCTCAGGAAAACAGTGCCAAGACATTGACTAACATGCACTAAACTGAAGGGGAGTTGCAGAAGAAAGGTTAAAGACCTTTACACAAAAACATGACCTGGAGGTCTGTTATCACTAACTTGAAAAACCAAAACCTTCCCCTTACACTACTGACAAATATGATGAGGAAGAATATAGCTGGACATCTGGAGCAATGTATTGTTTTCCCTCTGCTTGGTTCTGCAACAAGTTCAGGTAGCAATTAGAATACTTACTAAACATCAGCTAACTCCTGTATCTGCTCCCCTTATTTAACAGTCTAAAAAAATGTACTCGTTTTACTATTGCTAGTATTTCTATTAGTCAGTTAGGTGTTGTTTAAGAGAAATTGAACTACTTTTAAAGTGCAAAGTGAGAATTTACCCCAATGAAAGACAAAATGTTGGTTCAAACCATGTATGGGCCTGATGTGGTTATGAATAATAACTGCTCCTGGTCTTCCCACACTTGCCACTCCCATGCATCTTATTGCAGTTTAAGGGAAGCAGTGGCAGTGCTGAGAGGCAGCTTTGGGAGTCCAAAGGCCATGATGACTGGGGAGATACAAGATTATTAGTTTGTTAGAATTAAATCTATCACAGGTTCTAGTAAATAATTGAAGGCAGATCATGGTTTTCCTAAGCTCTGTTTGAGTTGCACTGTGTCAATAAAGACAAAGACTTAATTTAAGCCACGTTTGTGCTCTCCTGTGCCACTTTCTGGTGCTTACTCTACAGAAAAATATATAGAAAGGTAAGAAGTTTCTGTTCATTCTTGCAGCCAACAGCTCAAAATAAGCTGGTATCTAATCCTGCCATGATGTAATTATTTCTCCAGTAAGAACAGACAATCACACACCAGGACTGAGTTATGTCACTGGGTTATAAACAGATGTGACACTGCCTTTTGCCACATTACATAACAGACATCAAAAGCACCACAGCCACTTAAAACTATCTTGATCCCCTGAGGAGACACTGAGTTGTCCAAGAATGGTGACACATAAATTGAGGGACAAGTTAACATTGAGACAGAGTAGGTCACACAGTCTCTGGGTTACTACGCTTTGGCTGATTAAACATACATGAATGAATTGAGTTTAGTTTCTAAGCTGTTTTCTGAGAAATGGCCTGCCTTCAGATCAGGACACAGTCTCAGGAAGATTGGCTTCTCCTCTGTGTTGCAGAGAGCAGAGAACTGTAATTCAGGTATGTTGAAAAAGCCAGGTAAGAAAACTGCACTGAACCACAGTCCCCCCTGGATTTACATGACAGCTCAATATTTAACAACTGAAAGAAAAGCCTCTGGAAGATACCAGAGCATGCAATGGTTTCCTCTGCCAATAAGACAAGAAATGTGGCCCTTTCTTCTCCTCATTTTAAATTTTTTGCCTATCCTGGCGCACAAGAACAGAAATTGTAGTCACCAACAGATTAAACCATGATCCATTAAGAAAGACTGCCATCTCCTGGTTTCTTCCACAACACTCTTCCTTGGGAAAAAAAAGAGTCGGTTTAGTTAAAGCTTATGGTTGATCATAAAGTCATGCTTGCTCTGAACCTTTAAGGGAAAATGTCACAGTTAATAAAGGACAGGCAAGTGAAAGCTGGAAAGGCTAATGCATTATTACTGCACGATATAGGTTAAGCCAACGTGTGCAATAATTGTAACTATCACAGCTTGACACAGTTTATAAAGGCCTGGACCGTAAAAGCTCGGAGCCCAGTAATACAAGCTACTTAAACATTCCCTTCTGGAGTGCTGACTCTCCAGTCTTCTGCTGACTTTCAATCACAAAAAGCAATATTACATAATGGTTGATAAGAACCAACCATTCTCATTCTCAGGGATGTTAAATCTCCTTTAAATGCCAATTTGAAAGGGACTTACAAGTAGAAGTGACTTACACTGGGTGTAAGGACATGCAGAACTATGCAAAGCAGAAGACTACTGTAAAACAATGGATGTAGGAGCATAAAAATTATATTGGCCTAGGGAGGGGTGAGCCACTCCAAGGAAAATGTGAAAATGAACTCTTCTGATATTTTCCTGAAGGTGTTGAAGAATGGGCTAAAATGACAGCCAGCTGGAGGTACCACAGATGACTTGACATGGTCTCTGTTCCCTATTTAGTTTTCACCTCTGTTCAGGTAAATGAGAATTTATTCCTGCTAGATGTATACTTTGCAATAAAGTAGTAATTTACCATCACTTGTATATTTAAATTTTGGTGGTTAAGAATAATACACTTTTGTTTGATCAATATTACTATAGTGCCCAGAGCTCCTTGATACGCATGGGCCTTCTCTATCCAATACAGACTCATTTTAGGTCCCATGCAAATACTGTTTTTTAAATAGTTGTTTCTTCAAGGCCTTGCAATCTAAACACAAGCAGGCAGTGGGAGTGGAGAAGTATGGCTATCCTCACCTTACTGATGAAGATATTCCCACTGTGTGGGTGACATAAATGAAATAAGAATGACCACTTAAAGTAACAGGGGCATCTGCAACTTAACAAGATATTGAGGTCTGTCCTCACAAGTCCTACACTTGGGATGTCTTCAAGGAAACAAATATCTAAAGCATAAATGTCATTTTAAACATAGGCATGCTGTCTGCATTTCTGAATTCAGAGGTCTGAGCTCAGGGAGTTAAATTATAACTAGAAGAATGTTAATACCATTGTTTAATCAATGTTTTGTTTAATTCAAGATTTTAAGCCCCTTCTTCCTCAAAAGAAGAATTCTGTATTGTTTAGAATAAAGGTAAAGGGAATTTCAAACTGTTACATAACAGAAAATATCACTCTTCAGTACAACAAGGTTTACAGAGTTTAGGAAGAAATGTGATAATTCAGCTCATGACGTTATCTGAAAGTTTTTCACAATGCTTACCATTCCATCCTTCCATAAGCTTTAAGACTTCCAGGTAAATTAATGAAAATTAATGTTACTGAAGAAAACTAGAAATATATGGCACTTTGTTTTCCATCATCTTTTTACCAACAGTATAAGAAACATAGGGTTACTACTCAAGGAAATAAAATCTGATTCCAAATTTCAGAACCTACTTTTAAAAAGCAAATAAAAAACTGATAAGTGGTATGAGAGAATTTCCTTATAAATCCTCAGCAAGGTAGAGAAAATTTTGCAGTGAAACAGTGTTCCAGGACACGTAAATGAAAAAAAAAAAAAAAAAGGTAACCTCAATCCTTCATTCTCTTTCCTCTTCAGCTAAAGGCATTTGTGTGCTGGAGCTCTCTCACAGCGAGGGTGACATCTTGTGTTCATTCCAGCCACCAACTGCCCCTAATCAGCCTCCATCCAGCTGCTATGCACCCAGAATAATCCTCCCCTTCAAATTTTGACTTCAAAAAAGCTGCAAGGAATTTTAGCTGACCCTATATATTTCCATTACTGTATCAGATTTCATACTCTCTTTGAGTTTAATCATGACTTCATGTCATTTGAACAGAGCTATTTTAAAGGAAGATCTGTAAGTGATAAACCAATATAAAAGGCACGCTTCTTCTGAATAGGAGACAGTAACATATTTACTAGGATTCTTTAAATTAGTGAGGGCACTGTAAAATGAATGCCTTTTATGCCTGAGAAAATTATTATTTTAAGGGTTATGAACCTGTCAGTCTGTAAGTTATAAACCAGTTGCTATACTTGCAGTTTGATTAATCTGCTAATAAATCACTTGATCCTAATCGTAGCCTTTGCAGCATTTTGAGAAACCTTCACTAAGTTTTTTCAAAACAGAAAAACATTAAAAATTGGTTCTTTGTAGGTAAAAAAAGAATATTGTGAATTTACATGCTGTCTTAATTAAAGTGGCTGTAGCTTACTGTCATGTGCAAAAAGGCTATTTATCAACACCTGCTAGAGTCTGTGGAACAGGAGAAGCAAACAGCTGTAAACAGCCTCTTAAAATAGAACAGAAAATGTTTTTTTATTATATAATCTGATTCAGAAAAACAGCTTCTGAGGACCCCAAAAATATTTTGTAAGTTTAAATTGCAAATGTCAGAAAAAAATTCTAAATAAAAATAAAATTAAATAAATAAAAAATAGAATCTAAACTCTTCAGCTGTGTTCCATGCATAATTTTGCACTCCAGTTATCCTCACGGTACCCTCCTGCCTGCCAATGATACATTACAAACCGTGCACTTCTCTTGCATTATGTATTTTTTGTTCTCTCATTGCCTCTGTGAGGATAAAAATGTGTATAGCACCTTGTTTTCCTGAAGATTTTTTGTTTGCAGTGTGTAGGTGATAAACATAAAATAATCTCCTACTGCAAGGAAGAACTCCAGCATTTCATACAAGGTGGCATTTCCTGGACTTTGGTCCTCTGTATGTCAGAGGAGATCATGCCTCAGAACGCTTGCAATGGCTTCAGTTCCAGCTGTAAAATGTGGGCTGAATGAGAAACTTCCTAAAAAACTCACAGATATGATTTGAATCCAGCTCTATTGTCATGTCCACAAAGTGCTGCTGATGTCAGTTATAACTGAGACCAGACTTCCAGACTTTATAACCGAGAGTAGACATTATCTGAAAGCAGTATGGAACAAAAGCCCTAAAAAGATGTGATGGTGATAGCCTACCTTGCTTTTTCCAAACATGGATACCTTACTCTCCTTATAAGCCATACTTTGAATTCCCTCACAGGTTCAGTGATACCCTACAAAGAAATGATTTGTACCAGCAACTTCTAACTCACATTGACATTGACATGTTCTATAAATCAAGTCATCTATGTGATGTATCTCAATATACCTGTATCTGTGCCATTTCTATCAGTTCAGGTAACTTTTCTCTGTCAAAGTCCACATTTCAGAATTATATATCTCCACTAAATTAGAAGATTGATTATTTCTGCAGATACCTTTGTATCCATCATTTGCATACGTACACAGATTGGTAAGGTAGACACATTTTTTAAAAATCTGATTTTAAGCCAAGTCCCTTTGTATTACTGTCTGACAAATTAATTTGCTCTTACATGGAAAATAATAATCTCCTAAAAATTAAAAAACAGCTCTGAACAGTTTTCCAGTTTGTAGCTGCATACAATAAATCTTTAGTTTTCTAGTTCAGAACTTTTAGCTGAATGGTGCAGATGTTCATAAATTACATCAGTGTTGATTTTATTAATAGCCAACCTAGAAACATCCAAAAAAGCATTTTTTCAGAAATTCTGATTTCTGAAAATAAAACTTGTCATCTGTAATTCAGCTCTGTACCCAAAATCCCGTATTAAAGTATGACTACACACTTTTGTTTCACTATCTTTTCTAGATGGGATTTGGTAACTTTTGTATAAATTGCCACAGTCTAGTTGGAATGATACAACTGAAATAAATGGCTACTTCTGTGTTACATTTTAATGAACACCACTTAACTTACGGTAAGTAGGCACAAATATTCTGAATTTGGCTTTAAGGATGAATTAACTCTGGGAGATAAAATACTAGATAGAATTGGGCACCAATTAAAAACATTCATTTTCAGAAATAAATTCAGAGTATCTCATATGGACTTATTCAGCTCCGTAAAGGTTTTACTCCCACAAAACATATTTCCCTACAAACCTTCCTGCAAGATCATGTGCAGAAAATTTGAGACATTCTGACAACAACTCAATAACCATTTGAGAAAATCCTATTGTTAGTAATGACTGCCTGATAACTCAAGCAATTAGGAATGAATGTATTGGACAAAAATGACACTTGTACTAGAGGGGATTCATTGCTATCTAAGAAATGCCAAAATTCAGAGAAAAGCTATTAGCAGGAGTAGTGGTTTAAATTGCTGTCCAGACCTGTCACAATAATATTATCATTATTATCTTCCAAGACTTTTCTCTTTTTTTGTGGCTTTCCACAGTAACAGCTTGAAGAAATACAAATAAATGCTAAAAGAAGGAAGCTCAAAACATGTTTTGAAATTTCCAGAGAAGCACATTTCTTTGTTAACTCTAAGTAACATGTTTTATAAGATATTGAGAGAAATTAATTTTGGAGCTCATGGTAATTTGCCACCTAAAAAAACGCTGTAATTTCTGAATTCTTATACAGAATGTCCTGACATCTGTATACACAGATGCAAGACCATCTTTTGTCCATAAAGTTTTCCTTGTGTGCCATGGTGATTGCTGCCAACAGACACAGCAGGTCAGTGGGATCTGACATAACTTTGCAGGACAGTTTATCAATGTGGGCCTTGTGCCACACTAATGTGATTTCACAAAGACTTGCCAAGTCAGCCAGAGCCCAGCATGGGCACTGAGGTGAGTTCTTTAATAAAGGCTTTTTACCTGACCAGAGTTTTCAGGTCCTAATTTTTGGCAGAGCTGGGGGTGTGATGACATGGGTGAAAGCAAAAATAGTGATGATCCTGGCACTGCTGGTTAAGATGGGAGCTTGAAGATATGCCATGCCCAAAGGACATAACTTCGTCCTCCCTCAGCGTTTAGTGTCAGCTCCCTGCTGTCCAGATCTTTATACATTTTATTTGCACAATGACCATATTCCAGAAAGATGCACTGCCTGGGTTAAAGCTGGATCCAAAGAGTAAACCTTGTCACATCCATATAAATCAGTACAGACTAGGAAGAGCAAACCCATGTCTACTTAAAAATACATTCTGCAAATTCAGTATAAGGTAGCCAGAGAGAAATTACACTGAGCTGCAGTAAGGAACTTTCACCTGCTTAAAATTAAGCAGGTAAAACTGAGTTCCTCTGCAGTCTGTACCAAAAGCCTTTCTTGCTGAGGATGGATCAGTTTAGTTTCAAATGCAGCTGATGGAAATAGCAGTAATCCATTCAGCTCATTAAAGCAGTGGCCAGACATGTTACCCAGTCTGTGAAAGTCCAAACAGGATGGCATGGTTCACAGTCTGAAGCTCTGGCAAGACAAATTTAATTCTCATCCTGATGATCCAAAGGATCCGTGCAAGACAGTAATTACAGATGGTGAAAAATTACTTTGGTTATTTAATCTAGCATTAGTTCCGCAGTTTGTTGTGTGTTACAGGAAGGTATAAGGGGCTGAACCTTACTGGGTTTGCAGTCTCGGGTCTCTCAGAAGCGCAGGTTTGTGCTGTGAGCTGCGGCACATCCCTGGGCTGCCTGTGCCCTCTGCTGTCGGGAAGCCGCAGCTGGCGCCGCGGGCCCGCCCTCGGGAATCGCTCTTGGAAGGGCTGGGAAGTGACTCCTGCCCTGTGATGCCACACTCGAGCTGTGTGCAGCTCTGGGACCCTCAGTACCAGGACACTGGGTGCAGAGCAAGGCAGTGAATGGGGAAGGGGCTGGGCACGATGGCAGTGGTGAGAGAGCTGGCGGTGTTAGCCTGGAAAAAAGGAGCTTCAGGGGCCCTGCTGCCCTCCACGGCTCCCTGACAGGAGCGGGGTCGGGCTCTGCTCACAGGCTACAGGGACAGGACAAGAGAACATGGCCTCAAACTGCGCCAGGGGAGGTTTAGGTTGGATATCAGGAGGAATTTCTTCACAAGTTGTGATTAAACTTTGGAATGAGCTGCCCGGAGGGGTGGCGGAGTCACCATCCCTGGAGGTGTTTCAGGAAAGGCTGGACATGGCACTCGCTGCCACGGGGCAGTCGACATGGTGATTTCAGTCATAGGTTGGACTCAGTGATCTCCGAGATCTTTTCCAAAGTAACTGATTCTACAATTCTGTGTCTTTCTCTCGTTGAACACTTGTAACAACGGGTGGAGCACCACCGGGTACACGGGTGTTGTGAGGCTGGGGCGGTCTGTGTGGGACATGGCGAGCCCGCTCCTCAGGGAAACACGGGCCGGGCTCCGCTGAGGCGGCTGAGCCGCGGGGCCGGGAGCGGGGCCGGGAGCGGGATCGGGGCCGGGAGCGGGAGAGGGGCAGGGATCGGAGCAGGGATGGATCGGGGCAGGGATGGATCGGGGCAGGGATGGATCGGAGCCGGGACGGAGCCGGTCCCGCGCGGCGCTGCCTCCGCCGGGCCCCCAGAGGGCGCTGCCCGGATCCCGTGAGGCCCCGCGGGGCGGTTCCGGCGGCTCCGGCGCGGCCTCCCCACGTGTGCCGGGAGCACGGCGTTTCCTCCGCCGCGATGTCGGTGCCGGCTGCTGCCAGCAACCTGCCCATGCGGCTGCTCCGCAGGAAGATCCACAAGCGCAACCTGAAGCTGCGGCAGCGCAACCTGAAGCTGCAGGCGGCCCAGGGGGCAGGTACGGGCGGGCGGCGCCGCGGAGCCTCTCCCCGGCTGAGCCCCGGCGGAGCCGTGGCTAACTTTGTGCTCTGTCCCCTCTCTGTCCTCCTTCTGTCTCTGTCTCCGCCGTGCAGCGCTCTCACCGAGCGAGGAGGCTTCTCAGGGACCCCCGGAGGAGGAGGAGGTGGCGGAGGCGGCGGTGCCCGAGGCGGGTGCAGCGGACGAGGAGGGCGCGGAGCCTGCGGACGCAGCCGGACCCCGCAGCGGGGAAAAGAAGAAAAAGAAGAAGAAAAAGAGAAAAGCGGTGGCCAATGGAGGAGATGGTGCGTGTTATTAGCAACGACAGCGCGTATCCCAGGGCTGAGTTAGTCTGGGGGGCCCCACTAACCCCTCCGTAGTGTTCCCACAGCGTTGGGGAAAGTTTGAAATGCCATGGGCCGGTCAGATGGGCGTGTTAAAGTACCTGAGGTTCTAAAGCTTTACCTCTTTCATTCCAGCTGCGATATTTGAATTCGTAATTCATACTAGCAGGCAATTTATTTGTTCCGTAGGATTCTGCTTTGTAATGTTGATTGGATGTTTTGCTTTATTGTCATTTAAATACATGCCCTGTGTTTCAGGGCTCTGGTAGGTGGGTGCTCGCTGTACTTGGCTGTGCAGCCAATACAGCTTTTTAGCAATATGCCCAGCCTTTGGAACTGAAGTGTACTGTAAAACCACCAAAAAAGCACAAATATTGCTAGGTTTGCATATGTTTTAACATGCATAGATTTATAGATACATATTGACACACATGAGGAATAGAAGCTTCCAAAGTGTATTTGATTCCTGGGACATGCATCGTGGTTATTCCTGGTTGGTGCTTTTGTCTCTGAAGATTCAGGT